>NW_027469135.1:347542-695085 GCF_051020765.1 Lasioglossum baleicum
GGCGTCGGAGCTCGCGAGAGGTCCGCGTGGTTGACCTCTTTAGGAGGGTTGCAAGGGCAACCGTATACAGAAACGTAATCGGACGCGTCACACGGAATGTGCTCGGTGGTTCCCAGAAGTTCGGTCCACTCGGTAGTGGCAATGATTTGATCGAGCACCGCTTTATTTCTCAACGCGCGTCTCAATTTAGCAAGTTGATACTTGCGTCCCGCTCGACGTGGGCGTCGCATGGGTAAGGAATAGTAATGATGGAATATTAATAATATAATGAAAATGAACTTCCACTTGTTATTAACCTTTTTGGTAGTTAACTCGCTTCACGTCTATAGTGGCGGCTCAGCGTTTCCACTGCGCACTTTAGACCAATTCTAGACGTGGCACGAGAACTTCTCTATGACTCGCTTCAAATTCCTTATTGGCGGCTCAGCGTTTCCACTGCGCACTTTAGACCAAGTCCGGATATGTCACGAGTTTAATATATTCGATGCAAGAACTGAATTGGAAGATGGTGTTGAACTAACACAAGAATAACAAGATCGAAGCACTGGTATAACAACGATATATTAAATAAGAACTGGTAAGTACACTGGTATACAATATGTAAGTAGTATTATAATAGGAGTAGTAATTGGATTAATGAATAATGGATATTGTAATATGTTATAGGAATAACGTATGAGAATTAGGACTTGAGTTGAGTTGAGTTAGAGTTGGAATTGGAATTGGAATTAGGAGTGAAGGATCGACACACTTCACTATCGCGGAGCTAGACTGAACACGTCTGCTCTTGAAGTCGGAAGAAGCCGGACTGGCGGCTGAGGCCAGGTTGGCACGACTGCTCGAGTCGCCGGTCGGAGGCGGACTGATGCAAGCGTCCGCTCTGCCTTGCCTCCTTCGGTCGGAGTGGGGATAGCTGACGCTGCAGTCTCTTTGTTCTTCAGTCGTCGGAGTGGGAGAACCGCTGACGCAGCAGCGTCTTTGCTCCCGGGGACTGCACGTGCATTTCTGCTGACGCTGCAGTCTCGTGGCTGTCCTATTGCCCTCTACGAGCGTGGGACTGCTGATGCAGCAGTCTTTGGACTTCTCGACGTTTCTAGAAGCTTCTAGATGCTTCCAGAGTGATGCAATACTTTATTGCATTATGTGTCGTGGTGATGGGTTGAAACTGAGGTAAGGTGTTGATCAAGGAGAAGTTATGGTGATGGGTAGAGACGGAGATAAGGATTAGAACAATACAATAATGAGATCTTAATATTATGCTCTTATGTCTAGGGGACGGTGTGTGGATCTTATGTAGATCAGACCTTGTATACATAGTGTGTGTACAAGGCCAACGTCGTACATCGGACGACGTAACACCTCCCAACGCGGAAAAGAAATTTCTTACAAGGAAGAAATTTCTCGCTCAACACTCGATATCACACTCAATCATGCGACGCATCGTCCGGGGGTACTCCGCGCAGGGAGCACAGTTCTCGGCGAGTATTTCCTATATTTGTACGAAACACTGGTCGCACTGAAATGTTGTCGGTGTCGGCACGTGGGGCTGGGGCTGGTTTTGTAATGTCCGACAAGTCGTATTCGCAATGTTCATTATTCGACTGTCTTTTCTCGGGGTTTAGGGTGGGTGGGGAATCACTTTGTTCACTAACACTTTCACTTGCACTTTTCCTGTATCTTGCTGCATACGTGTAAGTATTGTCCTTTTGCTTCAGGAAGATGAAGAATCTTGTGAGGGAGCTCCATACGGCGACTGCTAGATGCAAACTCCATCCGTAAAGTGAGTGCAATGCAATACCATTGATTATGGTACTTATGATAGTCTTTATTGTTCGGATTGCTATATATATTCCTAGCACTCCAGCACTGATTGAACCAAATGTGGTGAATCCTGACCACAGTTTTTGTGCTGTTGATTCCGCTATCTGTTGCAGGGAGTTTTCGTCAAGTAGGTTGAACATATTAACGTTTCCTGTTGCGTAATCTCTGCCGGATGCTCCTTGGGCGATAGAATTTATTACGGCCACTCTTTCCACTGGAAACATGATGTGGTCCTGTAGTTTGTTGAGATCCTCTTGGGAATAGATTCCGCCTGTTGCGATATTTGTTGGATCCACGTACTTCCATGTGGGTTTGATGAGCGGTTGTAATGTTGCTGGGGCAACGGTCTCTGTGAGTGACGGCGTTAAACGATACCAAATTCCGTTTATTTTGTAGAGAGGCGGCAGGAGTTCATTGCATGGCTTTTCTGTACCTGTGGCAACTATAATATGGTCTCCTGGCTTTAAGAACTTGGAAGAATTCTGGTAAGTGATCGGAAGTTCATCGAAACACTTATCCGTTTTCCGAACTTGTACGGTTACTGGAATGCACTTTATAATATGCACCACTTCTCCAGCTGGAACTGCGACGAATCCTGGTTCTCGCATAATGGCAGCTGCTATTTCTTCAGGTGATGAGTGTAACATCGTTAGTGCGTTTTGAAGGACCTGTTTCTCCAGTTCGCACTTTTGCCGGATGACATCCTGGTACAACTGGGTAAGTTGACTTTTCAGATGTTTTTCTACGTAGATGAACTTACTATTCACGTAGGTGAATATGTCCAGATTGCTTACTATGGTGTGAGTGCGTTCCTTGAATTTACCGGACAGACTTGTATCCAGAATAAAGAGCTTGGGGTGCTCCGTGCGAATAATAATATAACCGCAAATTGATGTACGACCAGATTCTGTCAACGCGAATGTGGTGTCTTCAGATTCCACCATATATAATGTAGGTGAGAACTTTGTCTTTGTAGAAACTCTGGTAGCTAGTCCTTCGTAGAGAACGTCGTAGCTATTGAACTTGCAGTAATCATTGGGAACGACGTCCCAGAATGTATGTCCATCTTGCGTATCAAGGCAGCTTCCTTTTGTGAAGGTGCATATTTGTCCTGACTGTAGATGGATCTGACCTGTAGAGAGTTTCACTGTTGCTGTGTAGTCCCTCAGGGTTATTCGAACAATGGCCTGTACAACGACACTGGTCCAAGTGCCGAATGGGTCGTTGTACGTTGTTCCTGCGCATTGCCCGTTATTTTGAAGTTCTCCCGCCAATGTGAGGCTGCGGGATGTAGTAGAATTGGGCTGGACTCCCGTGACCTGGGCGGTCGGAGTGATGAGGATTGTTCCGGTTTTCTGCAACTCGGAACAGGTTTCACTGGTGGTTGCCAGTAAATATTCCTGTCGTCCGTTCGTGACGATGGAAACATGTGAGTGCATGCCACAATAGAATATCGTGCGGTCGATTTCTATGTGGCACTGGATTACTCTCGTCTGAGTAAATTCTGCTAGTTGCAGCAATTGGATTTTTACTGAGTCCTCCGTGGGTTTGATTTCTTCAGGCTCGCAATCAGGAATATCGATGATGGAGAACGTTGTCGTGTTCAGTGTAGATCCTCCACAATCGTATCCGATGAGGGTGTACACTCGCGTGGCTATAGAGAGTAAGATGGCAACTTGGATCGGCTGCATGATTACAGTTTCGTGTGTGTCTAAGGACTGACGGTCTTCTGAGGCGATTGCTGCTTCGGAGGAGCGGTGTTGCGATGTGATATGTTGATCTTCCAGTGGTGGAAGGAGATTTTGCTGACCAGAGGTTTCGTATTTCGCTCGTTTAATCTGGTAGGGGTATCCGTTATCGCGAGGGTACTCGGATTTATATTTCCTTCTTGCTGACGCGTATTTCGCTGTAGCGCAGAGATTAATTTTATCGTATTTGTTTCGCCTCGCATGGCAACATGCAGATGGAAGTTGAAAGGAATCGAGTTTCTGTGGATCATGAAAGATATGATTTCGAAGTAACTTATGAAGTTCTTTTACTTTGGAGGCTTTGATATCCTTCTCTGGTTTAGAACTGTTACTGGGTTTATTGTGCAATATAGAACAGACCTGCTTACATATGGGTCTTGAAGATCTTTGATTGTCGTAGGAATGGAGTTGGTTTTGGAATTGATCGGGCTGGTTACCGGAGTTAGTATAAAAGTCGGGCTGGTTACCGGAGTTAGTATAAAGATCGGGCTGGTTACCGGAGTTAGAATAAGAATCGGGCTGGTTACCGGAGTTAGTATGAGAATCGGGCTGGTTACCGGAGTTAGTATAAAGATCGGGCTGGTTACCGGAGTTAGTATAAGGATCGGGCTGGTTACCGGAGTTAGAAAGGTCGGGATGGTTACCGAATGCGTCGGGCTGGTTACCGGAATTAGAAAGGTCGGGATGGTTACCGAATGCGTCGGGATAGTACCCGGAATTAGTAAGGTCGGGATGGTTACCGAATGCGTCGGGATGGTTCCCGGAATTAGTAAGGTCGGGATGGTTACCGAATGCGTCGGGATGGTTCCCGGAATTAGTAAGGTCGGGATGGTTACCGAATGCGTCGGGATAGTACCCGGAATTAGTAAGGTCGGGATGGTTACCGAATGCGTCGGGATAGTACCCGGAATTAGAAAGGTCGGAAGAGTACGACTCGATTTCTTCCATCTCCAATGGGGGCAATCGAAATGAAACTCTTTCCGACGAGGTGTTAAAACACCGGAGGCTCGCTTTGCCTTTACGATTGGTGACGACGCAGTCACCCAGGAATACATCCGGCGCTACATTAACACGGCGGATATATCCCTGTTTAGGTCCTTCGACGTCGACCGCTATGCACGCAACGGTACGAGGTTCGAGGACGAATTCTTCGGATTTCGGAGGAGTCTTTGTTCGGACTCGATCCTCACGCTCCACGACCCGACTTCTCGCAGTGTACTCCGATATCTCTCGAGTCTCCTTCGATTCCGGCCGGCTTTTCACGGCGTTTTTCTCTAGGGAGTACTCGATCGAATCCCGAGGAGGCATTGAAATAACCTCCGTCACCGGAGCTCTGCAAGGTCTGACCGCGGGTGCACGAGGATTTGAGGAAGACACTCGAACGTTCCTTGCCGAATGTTCCTCACGCTTGGCGGCTGGAGTTTTAACGAGATCGTTGGTCATAGACGAAGGCATTGAAATAACCTCTGCTGCCAATTCATCGCGAGGCTCAGCCGTGGGCGCGCAAGGGTTCGAGAAGGGAACCCGAATGTTTCCTATTGTTATGGATTGATTCGCAAAGGAGATCTCGGCTCCTGTTCTGAAGAAGGGAGAACCGAGGATTCCGTCGATGTTAATTGGGAAGTTTTCTTCCAAGACATGAAATTCAATAGGGTTTTGACCCTGTAAGTGTATTTTAATTTGACCGAGAGTTGGAATGGATCCCTCGGTTATTCCTTGGACTTCTATAGTGTTCGTATGATCTATAGGTAGATTTGGTTCTAGACTTGACGCACGAATTAAATTGATCTCCGAACCCGTGTCCAACAAAAATTCACACTTCTTTTGTAATTGAGGGGCGGAGATTTTTACGCGCGGGATTGGTGAGTCTGCAGCAAGATTTACTGCTGAGACGAATCGTCGGACTGGTCGTTCGTCCGGATAGCTGTTTGGGTGCGGGCTGTAGTTTGGGTTGAAGATGCGGCCTCCCGCCTGGGGTTGGCTTCGGTCGGGAGGCCGGACTCGTTTCCCGACCTCCTATTATTATTAAAAGCGCGCTTACGGCACTCGTGAATATCGTGCCCGGGGACTTTGCAGTAGTTGCAAAATTTGTTAGGGCTTGAGGGGCGATCTGTGCGACCATCGCGGTATGTGTTTTGGTCGCGAGGATTATTTTCCCATCGCCGTTGCGGCGTCGGGGAGCGATAAGAGTCCCGGTTTAAGTTTCTCGAGGACTGCTGAGACGAGTCCGGTCTGTTATCGCGGCGTTCTTGAGTTCGCTCTGGAATGTCACGAGCGGACTCGTACGTGGAACGCGGGCGATACGGCCGGTTATCAGAGAAGCTGACTCGTTTTTCTTCGCGGATCAGTTCTCGTCGACGAGTCTGGTCTGACTCATACTGCCTGTAAGCAGAGATGGCTGCTTCGAAAACAGTGGCAGGATTTCGCGAAGGGCAATGAAGCACTTCGGCACGCAGCTGGGGAAGGAGACCTCGTAGAAAACAATCTACTACGAAGCGATCTAGTTCTTCATAATCGAGGCCAACATCTGTGGCATCTTGAATCGCGGTTCGAAGGTCTTTAACGCGATTGATGAAGTCTAGGATGTGCTCGTTTGGAGCTTGGAGTACACTTGCGAGATCGCCACGGTACTGGTCCACGAATTTGTACGGGCCCAGTACTGTACGTAACTTTTCGCATAGTGCAGAAATTGTGACTATGTGCTCGCCTTCTATAGCGGCATAAGCACGATCGTGGAGTTTATTGCAGAGCAATTTCGTGAGGGCACGCTCTGCAGTGGCCGGTACGGTGTCACGCGCGCGTTTGCATGCACGTATGAATTGTAGGACGGAAGACGAAGTTCCGTCGAATCTAGGGACAAGCTCGGCGGCTTGCTTTAGAGCAAAATTGCCAGTAGGTTCATACTGTGGGATTTCGCGTGGCTCTGGCGGTGAAGGTTCCCGCATATTAGAGACGTTACTAGGGCCTGGTGTAGGCGTTTGTTGACGTAGGGTTTGACTCGTGATTTGGATGTTATGAAGCTCTTTTCGTATTTCGTCGAGCATATTCTTTTGGTTTTGTGCGTCTTCTTCATATTTGAGACGCAATTTGGCAATAAAATCAGTTTCCTCTTTGAGATATTGCTCTCTACGGGCGAGGTCTTGCGCATAAAGGAGTAGCTCTTCCTCGGTCATTGGAGGAAGGTCTGCGTTAGGATCTGCTCGGAGATCCTTTTGAGATCGCGTGATTGGGCGAGACATTTTGAAAGATATGAATGGGATTTAAGAAATGTGAACTTCGTACTGACACGCGTCGGGGCTTATTAATGCAAATATCGGCGACCACTTCGATGTCCTACCGACTGCGCCAAATTTGTCACGTCCGTCACTGTGTTTTTGTTACAGGTACCAAGAGAGAGAAAAGGATGGCACTCAAGAACAGTGACAGACGGACGGTGGAGATATGAAGAGTAATTGAAGAGTGGTCTTTCGTGCCGAGACAGCCGCGGGCTGTCATATGCACTAGGACAACCGATATTGCTATGGATGCAGTCAAGAAGAGAACGTCCGACGCGGTTACAAGGAGTGTCCCGACAAGAATCGCGCGCGAGAGGATGCAACGAGAACGGTGAGTTTACAGGATTCAACAATTATACAAGATATTATACGACTCACCGCAATGTTGTATTAACGCCTAATAATATTGTTGCAGCAGGAACTGGCGGTACTGACAGTAGGTGTCGTACATCGGATCTTCTATACAGATGTCCTCGAGGTGGGGAAGATCTGGCAAAGTTGCTGCTGCTCGGTTCGGGACGACGTTAGTGGCCTTGGATGCTGGCCGCAAGACGACACGTTGATGAGCTGGCAGAGGAACGTCACTGATGATTCGGCAACGGACCCTGGGAACGATGATCGTGTCTCGGCTGTCGTCGTCGTCGGCTATGTCGATCACCTCTGGACAATCGACCGGATGCAGAACTGGCGTCGGAGCTCGCGAGAGGTCCGCGTGGTTGACCTCTTTAGGAGGGTTGCAAGGGCAACCGTATACAGAAACGTAATCGGACGCGTCACACGGAATGTGCTCGGTGGTTCCCAGAAGTTCGGTCCACTCGGTAGTGGCAATGATTTGATCGAGCACCGCTTTATTTCTCAACGCGCGTCTCAATTTAGCAAGTTGATACTTGCGTCCCGCTCGACGTGGGCGTCGCATGGGTAAGGAATAGTAATGATGGAATATTAATAATATAATGAAAATGAACTTCCACTTGTTATTAACCTTTTTGGTAGTTAACTCGCTTCACGTCTATAGTGGCGGCTCAGCGTTTCCACTGCGCACTTTAGACCAATTCTAGACGTGGCACGAGAACTTCTCTATGACTCGCTTCAAATTCCTTATTGGCGGCTCAGCGTTTCCACTGCGCACTTTAGACCAAGTCCGGATATGTCACGAGTTTAATATATTCGATGCAAGAACTGAATTGGAAGATGGTGTTGAACTAACACAAGAATAACAAGATCGAAGCACTGGTATAACAACGATATATTAAATAAGAACTGGTAAGTACACTGGTATACAATATGTAAGTAGTATTATAATAGGAGTAGTAATTGGATTAATGAATAATGGATATTGTAATATGTTATAGGAATAACGTATGAGAATTAGGACTTGAGTTGAGTTGAGTTAGAGTTGGAATTGGAATTGGAATTAGGAGTGAAGGATCGACACACTTCACTATCGCGGAGCTAGACTGAACACGTCTGCTCTTGAAGTCGGAAGAAGCCGGACTGGCGGCTGAGGCCAGGTTGGCACGACTGCTCGAGTCGCCGGTCGGAGGCGGACTGATGCAAGCGTCCGCTCTGCCTTGCCTCCTTCGGTCGGAGTGGGGATAGCTGACGCTGCAGTCTCTTTGTTCTTCAGTCGTCGGAGTGGGAGAACCGCTGACGCAGCAGCGTCTTTGCTCCCGGGGACTGCACGTGCATTTCTGCTGACGCTGCAGTCTCGTGGCTGTCCTATTGCCCTCTACGAGCGTGGGACTGCTGATGCAGCAGTCTTTGGACTTCTCGACGTTTCTAGAAGCTTCTAGATGCTTCCAGAGTGATGCAATACTTTATTGCATTATGTGTCGTGGTGATGGGTTGAAACTGAGGTAAGGTGTTGATCAAGGAGAAGTTATGGTGATGGGTAGAGACGGAGATAAGGATTAGAACAATACAATAATGAGATCTTAATATTATGCTCTTATGTCTAGGGGACGGTGTGTGGATCTTATGTAGATCAGACCTTGTATACATAGTGTGTGTACAAGGCCAACGTCGTACATCGGACGACGTAACACGGTAACCATCCCGACAATTTTAATCCAGAGTCCAAAGAAGACTCCCGCGAATTCAAACCTATGAAGGTTTATTCTACAAGCTCCGGCATCAAGTCCGATTGTTTCTATTCCGAGTCTAGGTTGAAAGGAAATGTCCCCGCCTTTGATTCTCTAAAGACGACAGAACGTCTACATAAAATAAAGCATAAAACTCTACCTCGTATAGACCGAGCATACGAGTCGATCATAAAAGATCATCCCGCGATAATTTCTAAATCAGAGTCAAAGAGAGTCTATATTTCATTTCAAAAACCTACCTCTGATTTTTCGCCGGAACATGATCTCTTCCAGTCTCAACGGTCAAGTATCCGTGCACCGCAAAGCGAGTTTCATCCATCTAGGAATTATACGTCTGTAAAATACGCGTCAGCAAAAAGGAGAAACAAATTTCGTATTATACTATACCTCTGCGATAACCCGCGAACATTGATTGTAGCGTCTCCTGCGATTTGCGATAAGAAACCCTCCCAGGAGATTTCATTACAGTCCTCCGCTGACGCGAAATTAGAATCCGCGATAATCACGCGTCCGGTCAACACCGATAAGCGAGCGAAATCCGAAACCCAGCGTCGACAGAATCTCCTTCCACCGCCGGAAGATACAGAACAAACAACAGCAGCACTTCGAAGAAGTTCCTACAGCCAGAATCCCAGTCTGTTCCCAGCCGCCTACCACATCGTGTCCAGTATCCACAAACACAATCAACATGTGCGGACACTTACAACCGGCGAGACCATCGGCGAACAAAGCCGGAGACTTCATCTACAGATACCAGGGAATATTCTGCTACAATGGCAGACACAGAATCTCCCTAAATGGCAGAGAACTATGCCTTGCCTGCAGCCTCACTGCGGTAGTCAGGAGGGTCATCGTATACACGCACGTTCTTACAAGGAAAAGGAAGAACGCATGCGACGCGTGTACAAAACCCATACTGAGGGAAACCCCAATATTGGAATGCATCCACTGCAGTTTCCTCCTCGCACTGGATCGGGCAGCAACAGACACTGCCAGAATAAGAAGAGAAAGAGGCGAAATTCTCACGGACGACGAAGAAGAGGACGAAAACTCAAGCACCTCTTCCTCGGACGAAGACACCAATACTCAAGCAAATTAGAGATGCAGAGTGTTTGTGCCAAAGCCGTAATCTCGTCACCTGAGACAAAAGTGACAGTGACACCAGTGATTCCCCACCCACCCAAAACCCAACTATGCAAAATGAACATTGCGAATACGACTTGTCGGACATTACAAAACCAGCCCCAGCCCCACGTGCCGACACCGACAACATTTCAGTGCGACCAGTGTTTCGTACAAATATAGGAAATACTCGCCGAAAACTGTGCTCCCTGCGCGGAGTACCTCCGGACGATGCGTCGCATGAATGAGTGTGATATCGAGTGTTGAGCGAGAAATTTCTTCCTTGTAAGAAATTTCTTTTCCGCGTTGGGAGGTGTTACGTCGTCCGATGTACGACGTTGGCCTTGTACACACACCATGTATACAAGGTCTGATCTGCATAAGATCCACACACCGTCCCCTAGACATAAGAGCATAATATTAAGATCTCATTATTCTATTGTTCTAATCCTTATCTCCGTCTCTACCCATCACCATAACTTCACCTTGATCAACACCTTACCTCAGTTTCAACCCATCACCACGACACATAATGCAATAAAGTATTGCATCACTCTGGAAGCATCTAGAAGCTTCTAGAAACGTCGAGAAGTCCAAAGACTGCTGCATCAGCAGTCCCACGCTCGTAGAGGGCAATAGGACAGCCACGAGACTGCAGCGTCAGCAGAAATGCACGTGCAGTCCCCGGGAGCGAAGACGCTGCTGCATCAGCGGTTCTCCCACTCCGACGACTGAAGAACAAAGAGACTGCAGCGTCAGCTATCCCCACTCCGAACGAAGGAGGCAAGGCAGAGCGGACGCTTGCATCAGTCCGCCTCCAGACAGCGACTCGAACGGTCCGCTCCAAGCGAGCGACTCGCACGGACGTGCCAGTCCGGCTTCTTCCGACTTCAAGAGCAGACGTGTTCAGTCTAGCTCCGCGAAAGTGAAGTGTGTCGATCCTTCACTCCTAATTCCAATTCCAATTCCAACTCTAACTCAACTCAACTCAACTCATACATTATTCCTACAACATATTACTATATCCATTATTCATTAATCCAATTACTACTCCTATTATAATATTACTTACATATTGTATACCAGTGTACTTACCAGTTCTTATTTAATATATCGTTGTTATACCAGTGCTTCGATCTTGTTATTCTTGTGTTAGCTCAACACCATCTTCCAATTCAGTTCTTGCATCGAATATATTAAACTCGTGACATATCCGGACTTGGTCTAAAGTGCGCAGTGGAAACGCTGAGCCGCCAATAAGGAATTTGAAGCGAGTCATAGAGAAGTTCTCGTGCCACGTCTAGAATTGGTCTAAAGAGCGCAGTGGAAACGCTGAGCCGCCACTATAGACGTGAAGCGAGTTAACTACCAAAAAGGTTAATAACAAGTGGAAGTTCATTTTCATTATATTATTAATATTCCATCATTACTATTCCTTACCCATGCGACGCCCACGTCGAGCGGGACGCAAGTATCAACTTGCTAAATTGAGACGCGCGTTGAGAAATAAAGCGGTGCTCGATCAAATCATTGCCACTACCGAATGGACAGAACTTCTGGGAACCACCGAGCACATTCCGTGTGACGCGTCCGATTACGTTTCTGTATACGGTTGCCCTTGCAACCCTCCTAAAGAGGTCAACCACGCGGACCTCTCGCGAGCTCCGACGCCAGTTCTACATCCGGTTGATTGTCCAGAGGTGATCGACATAGCCGACTACGACGACAGCCGAGACACGATCATCGTTCCCAGGGTCCGTTGCCGAATCATCCGTGACGTTCCTCTGCCAGCTCATCAACGTGTCGTCTTGCGGCCAGCATCCAAGGCCACTAACGTCGTCCCGAACCGAGCAGCAGCAGCTCTGCCGGATCTTCCCCACCTCGAGGACATCTGTATAGAAGATCCGATGTACGACACCTACTGTCAGTACCGCCAGTTCCTGCTGCAACAATATTATTAGGCGTTAATACAACATTGCGGTGAGTCGTATAATATCTTGTATAATTGTTGAATCCTGTAAACTCACCGTTCTCGTTGCACCCTCTCGCGCGCGATTCTTGTCGGGACACTTCTTGTAACCGCGTCGGACGTTCTTTTCTTGACTGCATCCATAGCAATATCGGTTGTCCTAGTGCATATGACAGCCCGCGGCTGTCTCGGCACGAAAGACCACTCCTCATTTTAATCATAATATCTCAACCGTCCGTCTGTCACTGTTCTCTTTTCTCTCTCCTGGTACCTGTAACAAAAACACAGTGACGGACGTGACACCCTTACTAAACTAATCTGCAATAAACTTTCCGATCGTGCGTACGCTGCCATTGAAGGCGAAAACATACGTACGATCTCACAACTTTGCGATAAGCTACGAACAGTACTGGGACCCTACAAATTCGTGGACCAGTACCGTGGCGAATTGGCAAGCGTAGCCCAGGGCAACAATGAGCATATTCTTGACTTCATAAATCGAGTCAAAGATTTACGAACCGCCATCAGCGATTCTACCGAAGGACATTACGACTACAGAGAAATCGATCGTTTCACAGTCGAGTGCTTCCTTCGCGGTCTACTCCCACAACTTCGCAGCGAAGTTTTGCATTGCCGTTCTCAGAATTCGGCAGAGATCTTCGAAGCAGCCATCTCTGCATATAAGCAATATGAGCTGTATCAAAACCGTCGTCGCGAATCTAATCGTGACGATTCCCGCAAGGTAAGCTTCTCAGATAACAGAAGCTCCTATCGCCCACGCTCTTCTGACAATTTCAATTCTCGCGAACGCATCCCTGAACGTCGCGACAACAGACCGGATGAGCGTCGCGATAACGGGTCCGACCAACGTCGAGACTCGTGGAGAAACTCGAACCGCAACTCTTATCGTTCTCCAACTCCGCAGTGGCGATCCGAAACCCCTCGCGAACAAAACCCGCAGCGCGGAAACCGGGACCCGAATTCAAATCGCGACAGACGTTCGGGAGAGCCCCGCAAGTTTTGCAACTATTGCAAAACTCCCGGGCATGACATTCACGAATGTCGAAAAAGAGCCTATAACAATAACCTGCGCTCGGGAAACGAGTCAGGCCTCCCGACAGGAACGAATCAACAGCGGGAGGCCGCCCCAACAAAGCGCAACCAAACATTCACGCAGACCGCCGTTCGAACGAACGAGCTCCCCGAAGACCAGATCGACGATTCGTCTCTGCAGTTAACCTCGCAGTAGACTCGCCGATCCCGCGCGTACAAATCTCCGCCCCTCAGCTTCGCGAGAAAAGTGAATTCTTATTAGACACGGGCTCGGAAGTCAATTTGATACGCGCGTCTAGTTTAAAACCTGGGATAACCATTGATCCCACGAGCACGATCGAAGTTCATGGAATAACCGAGGGTTCCATAGTAACACTCGGCGAAGTCGTTATATTCATTCAAGGGACAATCCCTGTCAAATTCCACGTGCTCGGGGACTATTTTCCAGTCAGTGTTAACGGAATTCTCGGCTCGCCCTTCTTTATAGGAGGAGCTGAGATTTCCTTTGCAAGGCAATTTGTTTTAATCGGAAACATTTCTATTCCGTTCTCTAATTCACGCGCACTGCCGACTGAGCCCCGCGATAGTTCAATGACGAGGGTTATTTCAATGCCTTCTCCGAAAACGGAGGTCTCTCTTGAAAAGCACGCCGCAAGGACAGAGGAAGAAACATTCCCTCTCTCAAAACGTCGGGTGCAACCGGGAGAGATTCGTATCACATCGAATAATATCGTAGAGGAACCGGTCGATAAGCGCAAAAATCAAAATCAACAGTCCGAATCAAGGACTGCAGCAGACTCTAATGAGTTTGCCGTTGAGCCCCGAACAGCCGCCTGCATTGCAGTCAGCGTACAGGGCCCGAAACAGGGATATATCCGCCGCGTCAGCGTAGCGCCGGATGTATTCCTCGGTGACTGTGTAGTCACTAATCGCGGAGGCAAAGCGAGCCTCAGATGTTTCAACACATCTCCGCGTCCGATCTCATTCCGATTACCCGTGTTAGAGGTGGAAGAGATCGAGCGTTATTCAACTAATTCCGGGTACTATCCCGACGCATTCGGTAACCATCCCGACCTTTCTAATTCCGGTAACCATCCCGACGTATTCGGTAACCATCCCGACAATTTTAATCCAGAGTCCAAAGAAGACTCCCACGAATTCAAACCTATGAAGGTTTATTCTACAAGCTCCGGTATCAAGTCCGATTGTTTCTATTCCGAGTCTAGGTTGAAAGGAAATGTCCCCGCCTTTGATTCTCTAAAGACGACAGAACGTCTACATAAAATAAAGCATAAAACTCTACCTCGTATAGACCGAGTATACGAGTCGATCATAAAAGATCATCCCGCGATAATTTCTAAATCAGAGTCAAAGAGAGTCTATATTTCATTTCAAAAACCTACCTCTGATTTTTCGCCGGAACATGATCTCTTCCAATCTAAACGGTCAAGTATCCGTGCACCGCAAAGCGAGTTTCATCCATCTAGGAATTATACGTCTGTAAAATACGCGTCAGCAAAAAGGAGAAACAAATTTCGTATTATACTATACCTCTGCGATAACCCGCGAACAATGATTGTAGCATCTCCTGCGACTTGCGATAAGAAACCCTCCCAGGAGATTTCATTACAGTCCTCCGCTGACGCGAAATTAGAATCCGCGTTAATCACGCGTCCGGTCAACACCGACAAACGAGCGAAATCCGAAACCCAGCGTCGACAAAATCTCCTTCTACAGCCGGAAGATAAGCTTGTCGCATCACGACTCAGCCCCTCGGAAGATAGGATCATTCCAGAGGAGCTCCAGTCTTCAGACAATTTCGCAACCACAAACATGTATCCGTTACAAGTTGCCATCCTATGCACCATTACCACGCAAGTTTATACCCTCATTGGATATGATTGCGGTGGACCGACACTCAACGTCACTACGTACTCTACCATCGATAACCTGAATTGCGAACCCGAAGATGTCACACCGATCGAGAGTTTAGAGCGAATTCAACTTCTGCAGCTAGCCGAGTTTTCGCAAGCCCGAGTCCTCCAATGCCACATTGAAATAGACAGAACGATCTACTACTGTGGCATGCATTCGCATAATTCCGTCGTCGCCAATGGTAGACAAGAGTATCTCCTAACCACCACCAGTGAAACATGCTCTAATCTACACACTACTGGAACTCTGTATATTACGCCAGCGGCACAGATCACAGGAGTCCAGCCAAATTCCACAACCTCTCGTAGCCTCACAATGGCAGGAGAAATCAAGAATGACGGAAGCTGCTCAGGCACAACCTACAACGATCCTTTTGGAACCTGGACGGACGTCGTGGTGCAAGCCATAATACGCATCACGATACGGGACTACATTGCACCGATAAAGCTATCCACAGCACAAATTCATTTACTCATTTCACTCCGAGAAATCTCTTCTCCGGCGAGGGAGGTGTTACGTCGGACGACCTCCGACGTTGGTCGAATCGAGGACCGTACCTCGATTCTAGGCTAAGATTAAATATTAAGTACATAATACCTCTTAAACCCATCGCTATCAAACTCTTGTTCTAAATCTAATATCTCTTAAACCCATCGCTATCAAACTCTTGTTCTAATTCTAATACATCTTAAACCCATCACTACTTCACCCACGACTTTTCCTAAACTTGTTCTAATACCCATCACTACTTAAATCTCGACTCTCCCAATTGTTCTAAACCCAACCATCACTCCGAACTTACTTTCACTTGTTCAAACCCTCATCTATACTTACAACTTGTTCAAATCCTCAACTCCGCTCGAGTAAACGCCACCTCGAGAACAAAGAGATCGCAACGTCAGCAGTCTTGCACGCGTCACCACTCTGTCGAGAGCAAGGACAAAGAGACTGCAACGTCAGCAGTCTTGCACCCGTCACCACTCCGACGAGCGAGGACAAAGGGACTGCAGCGTCAGCAACCCCCACTCCGAGCGAAGGAGGCAACGCAGAGCTGCCTCTTGCATCAGTCTGGTGCTAGCCAGCGAAGTGAGCGGACGTGTCGGTCTGCGCTCACTCCATTCTCACACAACGACATCAGTCAGTCTGGCCCAAGCCAGCGAAGCGAGCAGACGTGTCGATCTGCGCTCTTCTAATTCGCGCTTCGACGTTCATCGACGTTTGTTCTACTATTCTATTCCAAATCCATTCCAATTCAATTCCTAAATCAATTCCAATTCTAACTCTTACTAACTCATACTCCGTATACGATTATTACGTTTAATTCATTTATTATTATTACTACCAAGTTTATACTCAAGTGTACTCAACGTTCTTTATTTCAATATATATATTATATTTTACCAGTGCTACGTGAAGTTGATTTCCACATCATTCTACTAAATCCAGTGACAGTTTCTTTTCGAAATTCGAATCGTGCCCTCGTTAATCATACAGAACTCGGCTTGGAGGTCAGTTCGTCCGCTCCGCTGAGAAGTAGTGTTTGACGAGTAGACGTTTGGAAATAATAACTTTCCAAATCAGATAAACGCATTTAATATTAATAATAAATAATTGAGCTCTCGCTTACGTGTTCAACCTCGGTCACAAAGGGAGAAGCTTACAGCTCCGCCGAGGCAATACGTCAACGAGGTGACACTTAGTCAAAAGATTATCGAAGTTAAAGTGACAGTTTGTGAAAGGAAACATATCAGTGTCTAAAGTGAAGTGACTGTTTTAATAGTGCCCTCGTTGTCGCACGGTGACCCGGCTCGGAGGCCAGTTCGTCTGCCCTGCTGGGTAGTGCCGATTAACGAGTGGACATTTTCGAGTCAGGTAAATTACCTCTGGCCAGCGCCTACGGGGAACCCCTGGCCAATTTTTCTTTCACGTTTGGGACTTAGACAAAATCCGACAAAAGGATTTTCAGAGTATTAACTCTTCCGAAACAGTTCCTTCCATACCTATCCCTTATGCGTCGTACACGTCGTGCAGGCCGAAAGTATCAACAGAGATCAACCACGCGGACCTCTCGCGTTCTTCACCTGTCACCAAACCGTCTGCTGGTCGCTTGTCACGTCCGTCACTGTGTTTTTGTTACAGGTACCAGGAGAGAGAAAAGAGAACAGTGACAGACGGACGGTTGAGATATTATGATTAAAATGAGGAGTGGTCTTTCGTGCCGAGACAGCCGCGGGCTGTCATATGCACTAGGACAACCGATATTGCTATGGATGCAGTCAAGAAAAGAACGTCCGACGCGGTTACAAGAAGAGTCCGACAAGAATCACGCGCGAGATGATGCAACGAAAACGGTGAGTTTACAGGATTCAGCAATTATACAAGACATTATACGACTCACCGCAATGCTGTATTAACGCCTAATAATAGTGTTGCAGCAGGAACTGGCGGTACTGGCAGTAGGTGTCGTACATCGGGTCTTCTATACAGATGTCCTCGAGGTGGGGAAGATCTGGCAGAGTTGCTGCTGCTCGGTTCGGGACGACATTAGTGGCCTTGGATGCTGGCCGCAAGACGACACGTTGATGAGTTGGCAGAGGGACGTCACTGACGATTCGGCAACGGACCCTGGGAACGATGATCGTGTCTCGGCTGTCGTCGTCGTCGGCTATGTCGATCACCTCTGGACAATCGACCGGATGTAGAACTGGCGTCGGAGCTCGCGAGAGGTCCGCGTGGTTGACCTCTTTAGGAGGGTTGCAAGGGCAACCGTATACAGAAACGTAATCGGACGCGTCACACGGAATGTGCTCGGTGGTTCCCAGAAGTTCTGTCCACTCGGTAGTAGCAATGATTTGATCGAGCACCGCTTTATTTCTTAACGCGCGTCTCAATTTAGCAAGTTGAAACTTGCGTCCCGCTCGACGTGGGCGTCGCATGGGTAAGGAATAGTAATGATGGAATATTAATAATATAATGAAAATGAACTTCCACTTGTTATTAACCTTTTTGGTAGTTAACTCGCTTCACGTCTATAGTGGCGGCTCAGCGTTTCCACTGCGCTCTTTAGACCAATTCTAGACGTGGCACGAGAACTTCTCTATGACTCGCTTCAAATTCCTTATTGGCGGCTCAGCGTTTCCACTGCGCACTTTAGACCAAGTCCGGATATGTCACGAGTTTAATATATTCGATGCAAGAACTGAATTGGAAGATGGTGTTGAACTAACACAAGAATAACAAGATCGAAGCACTGGTATAACAACGATATATTAAATAAGAACTGGTAAGTACACTGGTATACAATATGTAAGTAATATTATAATAGGAGTAGTAATTGGATTAATGAATAATGGATATTGTAATGTGTTATAGGAATAACGTATGAGAATTAGGACTTGAGTTGAGTTGAGTTAGAGTTGGAATTGGAATTGGAATTAGGAGTGAAGGATCGACACACTTCACTTTCGCGGAGCTAGACTGAACGCGTCTGCTCTTGAAGTCGGAAGAAGCCGGACTGACTCTGAGGCCAGGTAGGCACGTCTGTGCGAGTCGCTGGCTGAAGGCGGACTGATGCAAGCGCCCGCTCTGCCTTGCCTCCTTCGTTCGGAGTGGGGATAGCTGACGCTGCAGTCTCTTTGTTCTTCAGTCGTCGGAGTGGGAGAACCGCTGACGCAGCAGCGTCTTCGCTCCCGGGGACTGCACGTGCATTTCTGCTGACGCTGCAGTCTCGTGGCTGTCCTATTGCCCTCTACGAGCGTGGGACTGCTGATGCAGCAGTCTTTGGACTTCTCGACGTTTCTAGAAGCTTCTAGATGCTTCCAGAGTGATGCAATACTTTATTGCATTATGTGTCGTGGTGATGGGTTGAAACTGAGGTAAGGTGTTGATCAAGGTGAAGTTATGGTGATGGGTAGAGACGGAGATAAGGATTAGAACAACAGAATAATGAGATCTTAATATTATGTTCTTATGTCTAGGGGACGGTGTATGGATCTTATGCAGATCAGACCTTGTATACATAGTGTGTGTACAAGGCCAACGTCGTACATCGGACGACGTAACACCTCCCAACGCGGAAAAGAAATTTCTTACAAGGAAGAAATTTCTCGCTCAACACTCGATATCACACTCATTCATGCGACGCATCGTCCGGAGGTACTCCGCGCAGGGAGCACAGTTCTCGGCGAGTATTTCTTATATTTGTACGAAACACTGGTCGCACTGAAATGTTGTCGGTGTCGGCACGTGGGGCTGGGGCTGGTTTTGTAATGTCCGACAAGTCGTATTCGCAATGTTCATTATTCGACTGTCTTTTCTCGGGGTTTAGGGTGGGTGGGGAATCACTTTGTTCACTAACACTTTTGTCTTTTCTGATCTGCGTCCAGATGAGTGTCACGTTTCGCTGACGCGGGGTTTGCGTTGGATTATTCGGCGCACGCTTGAGTTTGTTTGCATGTACAATCTTAAAATGGTTCCCTACTTTAATTTTCACATTGTTTGAGTCTAAGATGTCGCAGATTTCATGTGGACCCGTATATTGCGCATCGAATTTGCCCTTGCAGGGTTCTTTGAGTAGGAATACTTGTTCTCCCACCTTGAATTCTACCGGGTTAATTCTTCTATCGTAGTATGATTTGGATTTTCTTTTCGCGGAGACTATGTTTCCGCGCGCGCGAATCTGGGTTTCGGTTATCTTTCTTTGCAATTGGGAGAGGTAGTGGGTATAGGAGTCGTTTTCGCATTCGTAGGAGTAGGAATCGGCGGATGGGACTCGTGCCAAAGAGCCGAATACTAACTCGTGCGGCGTGAAATCTGTGCCCTCGTGGACACTTGTATTGTAACTAAACATTGCTAAATCGACCCATTTGTCCCAGTTGTTTTTGTGGACGTATTGCTTCAGGTATTCTGCTAAGACGTGGTGGGATCTCTCGATTGACCCGTTGCTTTGAGGGTGGAAGGCTGTTGTTTGCAGCCGAGTTATTCTGAATCGTTTTGCGATGGCCTTCATCAGGGAGCTTGTGAAATTTGCTCCTTGATCCGTTAGGATGGCTTTAGGTGTTCCGAAACGACAGATAAAATTGTTTATAAATGCATCCGCAGTGCTGATGGCATCGGCGGATTTGAGTGGGATTGCGGTTGAGTGTTTCGTTAATAGATCCTGTATGGTTAAGATGTATGTGTTTCCGTCGTTGGTTGTTGGAAGGGGCCCTACAATGTCCATGGACACCTTATCGAACGCTCTACCGGGTGTATCCGTTATTCTCATCGGCAGGCGCGTTTTTACCCTGGTCAGTTTATTACGTTGGCAACTGAGGCAGTTATTAACGTAGTTCGTTATCTGGATCTTCATACCGCTCCACCAATATCTTTCGCGGATTCTCTTCAGGGTTTTTGTAATTCCTTTGTGCCCTGCGTACGCAGAGACGTGATTTTCTGCGATAATATCATTCCATCTATCTTCGGCCGGTATCTGGATTTCGTTTGCGCAGAAGAATATGTGTACGGGGGTGTCTTCGAATGTTGCGATGAGGAGGTTCGAGACGTACTCCATGGAATTGTCATCTATATAGGTTTTAGAGATTGAAAATGTTCGCAGTCTGAGTTCGTTGGCTACATCAAGTAATGTCCGGAAACATTCTTTTAGGTCGTCAGTTGAAACCTCGTGAATCAGGGATGGTTTGATGGGTATCTGTATCAGCTTGTTGCTACCGAAATTACTTATCTTTGCTTTGAATAAGGTCAGATCTCGACCGTCGGACAGTTTCCTTTGTCTATGGAGGTCTACGGCTCCTGGGTCTATAGGTTGACCATCCAGGGTTGTGAAACATACTAAATTATCTTTCCTCATAATTAGTCGGTCGCGGAGGTACGTTATTCTCCCTTGTCGTCTTGGCTCCTCATCTTCTTCCTCGTCCTCGGAGGGTAAGGTTTCTTCTTCTTCATCGAGCCAGTTTGGTCCCGTTGGTTGGGGAATTAGGCTGGGGACGGCGGTTAAAATGTCCTCTAGTCCTGTTATGGGTGACTCCTCTTGACTGGAGACGGGTACTAGGGGTGGTGATACCAAAAGGCTGTCGTCATCTGAACTCGCCCTAGGGCGTGGTGGCGTTTTCGATGGTGGTTCAGATGTTGAGTTTGACGATGATTTCCTCTTCCTCGGGGGAATTGATTGAGGCGGTGGCATAAGATGCGAGTCGGCCCATCTCCTTCGGCGGTTATCGAAGAGAGGGGTTCCTGGATTTGATAACGGTGCTCTTGGCGGCGATGTGCCTCCAGTGGTGCTCCATGAGAGGGGCAACGTAACTGGGTTTCGGGAGAGGGCATCAGCGTTAGAATTCGCTTTTCCAGGTTTGTAGACGACTTTATATTCAAACTCGGCCAGTTTTAGGCGCCATCTGAGGAGGCGCGACGTAGGGTCTTTTACTGACGTCATCCAGACCAGCGGTTTATGGTCTGTGATTAGTGTAAATTTTCGGCCGTAAATATATGGTCTAAAATACTGTACTGCGAATATTATTGCTAAGCACTCCTTCTCTATTGTAGAATAGTTCACTTCAGCGCCCTGCAGGATCCTTGAGGCATAGGCAACGGGACGATCCTTGCCTACTTCGCCTTGGCTTAGTACGGCGCCGATGGCATAACCAGATGCATCGCAGGTGACGTTGAACGGCTTATCGAAATCCGGGTATTGAAGGACCGGTTCGTCACACAGAGCTTGTCGTAGGTCTTCGAAGGCCTTTTCTTGTTTTGGACCCCATTCGAAATTGTGCTCTTTGGCGAGGAGTTGGGTTAGGGGTTTGGAGATTTTAGCGAAGTCATTAATAAATTTGCGGTAGTACCCTGCAAGGCCTAGAAATTCGCGCACGTTTTTCGCGTTCTTAGGTCGTGGGAAATTTTGTACGGCATTAATTTTCTTTGGACATGGTCTGACGCCGTCTTGACTAATCTGATGTCCCAGGTATGCCACTTCCTTATGAAGGAAGCCGCATTTCGAGGGCTGTAATTTGAGGTTGGCTCCGCGCAGTCGGCGGGCTAGTTTATTGAATTTGGCATAATGTTCTTCTAATGAACGCGCGTAGATCACGATATCATCGAGGTACACGAAGAGTTCGTTGCCTTGTAGGCCGCAGAGGACTGTGTCCATTAATCTTTGGAAGGTAGCCGGAGCATTACGGAGACCGAATGGCATTCTGTTGAATTCGTAGTGGCCGAAAGGCGTGGAGAAGGCGGTCTTCGCGGCATCCTCCTTCTCCATTCCTATCTGATGGAATCCGCTGGCTAAGTCAAACACACTGAAGTATGCGGCGCTGCCTAACTGATCTAGGATTTCGTTAATGCTAGGTAGCGGGTACGCGTCGGCCACCGACTTCTCGTTTAATGCGCGGTAATCGATTACCATGCGCCATTTTTTGTTACCCTCGGCGTCCGCTTTCTTAGGAACAATCCACAAGGGGGAATTATAAGGTGAGTTAGATGGAACGACTATGTCATTCCGTAAGAGTTCGGACATTTGCTTGTTGATTTCGTCCTTGTGGATTGGTGGGTAGCGATACTGTTTAACATGGATTGGAATATCATCCGTCGTGATGATTCTGTGAGTCACCGCATTTGTTTTCCCCAAACGATCCCCTTGGAGATGGAAAAGATCATTGTGCTTTTCTAACAAAGATTTAACATGGTCCATTTCGTCGCCGCTGAGATGATCCATGGGGATGGTTTCTAATAGCTCTTTCACGCGAGCTTCGTGGGAATTTGCGATGGAATAGGTCATTCTGACCTTGGTTTTATCGGGCTGGTTACCGGAGTTAGTATAATGATCGGGCTGGTTACCGGAGTTAGTATGAGAATCGGGCTGGTTACCGGAGTTAGTATAAAGATCGGGCTGGTTACCGGAGTTAGAAAGGTCGGGATGGTTACCGAATACGTCGGGATGATACCCGGAAGTAGAATGGTCGGGATGGTTACCGAATACGTCGGGATGGTTCCCGGAATTAGAAAGGTCGGAATGGTTACCGAATGCGTCGGGATGATACCCGGAATTAGAAAGGTCGGAAGAGTACGACTCGATTTCTTCCATCTCCAATGGGGGCAATCGAAATGAAACTCTTTCCGACGAGGTGTTAAAACACCGAAGGCTCGCTTTGCCTTTACGATTGGTGACGACGCAGTCACCCAGGAATACATCCGGCGCTACATTAACACGGCGGATATATCCCTGTTTGGGTCCTTCGACGTCGACCGCTATGCACGCAACGGTACGAGGTTCGAGGACGAATTCTTCGGATTTCGGAGGAGTCTTTGTTCGGACTCGATCCTCACGCTCCACGATCCGACTTCTCGCAGTGTACTCCGATATCTCTCGAGTCTCCTTCGATTCCGGCCGGCTTTTCACGGCGTTTTTCTCTAGGGAGTACTCGATCGAATCCCGAGGAGGCATTGAAATAACCTCCGTCACCGGAGCTCTGCAAGGTCTGACCGCGGGTGCACGAGGATTTGAGGATGACACTCGAACGTTCCTTGCCGAATGTTCCTCACGCTTGGCGGCTGGAGTTTTAACGAGATCGTTGGTCATAGACGAAGGCATTGAAATAACCTCTGCTGCCAATTCATCGCGAGGCTCAGCCGTGGGCGCGCAAGGGTTCGAGAAGGGAACCCGAATGTTTCCTATCGTTATGTATTCATTCGCAAAGGAGATCTCGGCTCCTGTTCTGAAGAAGGGAGAACCGAGGTGTGACGTCGGTCGCACCTCCGACGTTAGCTTTAAGACTACATGTAAAATTAGATACATAAGAGCGAGCGTTCCCCTTTAAAGATTCCAAAACTCCTAAAAATCCTTCATAACAATGAATCCTTAACACCACGTACATTTGATTGAAATCCATCAACATAACCTAAAATCCAAAATCTGTCAAAATCCTAAAATAGCCAAAAATGGCCCAAACTCGAAGATTGAAATATCATTGGACTCGTGAGCGAAAATCATGAAACTAACCTAAAAATTTGTAGGTTAGGTTCTCAATTCGCGTTTGTTTAGACTTTACCAAAATTTCGATTTTTGGTAATTTTCAAAAGTACTTAGAATATTTTCAAACATATGATCGGTCGACAAATGATGTCAACTAATCATATGACATATAAAATTTACATCGAAACGCCTTGCAAGAGCAAGCGCTCGAAAATATTCTAAGTCCCAATTTATTTAAATAAATAAATAGGTACGCCAATGGTTACCACTTAATTTTCGAGTCCTGCACCACTGGGAACGAAAACTGCTGACTCTAGTGCGGCGGCCATCGCGCTGTTTACGACGAAGACCGGCACAAAGAGGACACGGTCCCCTTTTGCGAAGTCAGCATTTTTCGGACGAACGTTATTCGTCGACGAACGTTCGATTCTCCACAGTCCTCTCCGGGGACCCGAGTGGGTCAGTCGAGTTTTCGTCAATCTTCCAAGTCCAGACTATTTAGACATAGTCTTTCCAAATCCAGATTGTTTAGACACAATCTTTCCAAATCCATACTGTTTAGACACAGTCCCTAATACCATTCAGTAATATCGTATTCTTATTCGTTTAATTCAAATATTACTTCGTTTATTCAATTAAACATTTTTATTGTGTTTCATATTTCGTACTTAGTACGTATTTCGATTTCGTTAATAATAAGCATCTTTACCTTTGTATTCTTTTACGTTATTAATATACTTTGTTTTACCAGAGTCAATCTAAATCCCAATTATTATTTCCTTGCTCCTAACTTCGTAGTTTGAAGTGACACGTTGTTAGTTAGAGATAGAGTTCTCACTGGAAAGTTCGCGAATAGTATTCCTTATTCAATTTCCTGTTACGTGTTCGCGTACGTGCGTGATAGTGATAGACTTGCTCGCATAGCAAGCTCCGCAGCATCCACGTCCGTTTTCTCGAATCAAAATATCGTCAACCACGCGGACGATATTCGCGAGATAAATTCACGGGATCGCACAGCGTCCACGCCCGTTTTCGCTAGTTAAAATATCGTCAATCACGCGGACGATATTCGTGAGTTAGATTCACGCTATCGTACAGCGTCCACGCCCGTTTCCTCAACGAGCGCATCCGTCTACAATACCGTAGCAGCCAGCTGTCAATCATTGGAGGTCGTTCCTGTCAAATATTGACGTGACAGAGTTTGGCGCAGTCGTCAATCCTTGAAGGTCGTTTCCAGCCATTTCGATCAACGCCTGTCAAGCAGAGCGGACCGTATTCAAGGCCATCAGCGCAACCGTAGCTGTTCATCCGTTGCGAATTCATTTCTCGTGTCAATCGACAAACAAGCGAAGCGTAAAAGTAAGTGGAACATATTATCGCGTATGTTTCAGGGTCGCGTGCATCTTTCATCTGTGTAAGACTGCATGCAGGTGTCGGCATCGGGTCCTAGTCTGTTGATAAAAAGACCAACACTTTTATTAAATGTCAGTCAGTGGAAGAGCAGAGTAGCCGGGCCGCGGTATTCTCTTCTCTTGCTCTTATAGCCCCGCCAGGACGTGACAAATTTGGCGCAGTCGGTAGGACACTCGTTGGTCACCGATGTTAGAGACACCGTCAACACTTTTGTAGGATACGTCATGTGTCCTACCTCTGCCAAAATTTGTTGTGACAAATTTGGCGCAGTCGGTAGGACAGTCGTTGGTCACCGATGTTAGAAGCACGGCATCGAGGAATAAAAATAGAATCAGTGTTAGCACGCGAACCCCTGCGCGTTCCATCATTGTTTGACAATTTAACGCAGTAGACTTAGAGTCCGTGAAAGCATAGTGTCAGTTAAAAGTGCGACGGGCAGTGAAGGAAATGCCCTTTCGCCCACGTTACATACTCAAATTATTTTTCGCGATGTTCGTACTCAGTACAAATTCATCGAGAGTTTTAGTGAACGTTAAAGTGCGACGGGCGGTTTAGAAAACGCCCCTTCGCCCACGTTATATAGTCGGATTATTTTTCGCGAATTTCATACTTAGAAATTTTCAAGCGACGCAATCATGGAAACGCGTAGCGAGGCTAGAAAGAAGGTTCCTCCTACGGAAGAGGAATTAATTGAATTCCAGAAGGATTTAGCTCGTAGAGAAGCAGCTCTCATTAATCAAACCGCCGCGTTGACTCAACTCAAATTGCAATACGAAACAGAAACGCGTGAGCAGAGAGTAACGTACGAGGATATACGCCGCGAGATAGCAGAAATCCGATCGGCCAGAGATTCTCAATCAATTCCAGCTAGCCCAGTCGTTGCGCCCCGCGAACCCATAATGCACGATTCTTCGAATTTCACCGTTAAACAAGCGGTTGAACTTGTGCCTACCTTTGACGGCACCTCCATAACCGTGCTACAATTCGTTCGCGCGTGCAAGCGAGCCTTGGAAGCTGTTCCAGCCACAGCTGAGCGTACCCTCACTAGATTAGTATGCAATAAGCTTAGAGGACAGGCATACGCCGCGATTGAAGACGTAAATATTAACACAATCTCTGAATTGTGCAACCGCCTGAAAGATGTACTAGGCCCATATAAATTCATCGATCAGTATCGCGGAGAATTAGCTTCGATACACCAGGGACAGTCCGAGCACGTGTTGAATTATATTACGCGAGTAAAGGACCTTAGAACGGCGATCATAGATTCAGGCCGCGGGGTCCCCAATCTAGACGAGATTGACAAATTCACAATTGATTGTTTCATGCGTGGTCTTATCCCAGCGCTTCGAGCCGAGGTCAGGCTCTGCGCGTCACTCGAATTACAGAAAATATTCGACGAAGCAGTAACCGCGTACAAACAGTACGAGCTTGACCGTGTTCGTTATCGTGACGACGGACGCCGCGTTGCATTCTCCGACTCTCGTAATCGCACACCAGAGCGATCAAGCAGCTCTTATTATGATAGGAATGCGCCTGAGCAGCGCAACAGATCTTCGGAAAGGAAAGATCAACGACCTTCCTTTTCACCTCGTGAATCCTGGCGAGACAGGAAATCCGATAACAGAGACGCGTATCGCTCTCCTCCTCCGCGACGTCACGAACCGTCGCAATCAAATCAGCGCGAAACGTATAAACGCGAAGATCGCGCTTCCCAGTCCCCAGGTCGCGATCGCTTTCCTACGGAGAATCAGAAGTATTGTAAATATTGTAAGCGCACGGGACATGACATACACGAATGTCGCCGCCGCGAATATTACAGTAGAAATGAGTCGGGAAACGAATCAAGCCTCCCGACAAACGCGACCAAAGGACGGGAGGCATCCCAAGAGAATCGCCAAAAGGCAACTGTCACGTCCGCTGACGTGTTGACGCCTTTCAGCGTCTGTATTATAGTCAAGATACTAGGTTATATTAATAGTTATAAGTACACAGATTATGTAACACGAACACCTAGTCTTAAGATCCTTACATATATAATTTTACTTACCTTTTTATACTTACCTTATACCTGGAATACTTACCGAGCAGTTGACCAAAGTTCTGTATTTTATATTGCATATTTAGTATTTTTAATAACATATTAAAGATTTTATGTTTCTGTTACGATGAACGCGCGAGCGCCTGAGACGCTCGCCAGTACGCTTCACGCGCTAGCGCGCCCCACCACTGTACAGCGGCGCGCCCCACTGCGTCGCTTCCCCCACTCCACCGGCGGCCAGTCGAACGCAGCGAGCGTGCTGAGCAGTCGGGGAGATTCGCTTCTCGACTACGAGCGAGCACAGGCCTCCTTCCGAGCCTGTCTCCTCTCTCCGATTTTCTCCGGTTCTAGTACTTAGAAATATTCCGACGTTGTATCTCATAGAGTTGTACTCTACAGTTTGCTTCAAATATATTTTATTTCCTGAATCTTAAGCCTAGAGTCACATTTATTCACGGGATCCCAGTTCGCCGTTTATTATATTTTATTTCAACTTCGAGTTCCATTTTCGAATCTTCGAAAGTTCTACGAGTAGAACAATCTCCATTCTTCGCATCGAACGAGCAGCTTCGCCGCTCGCAACGCATTCAAACAGTAATTTTCATTACTTCATCAACGAACGCAACGTTCGCATCGAACGAGCCGCTACGCCGCTCGCAACGATTAAATCAGCAATTATCATTGCTACTTATAACGCAAACCAGCAGTTCTCACTGCTTATTCTACAATCGAACGATTCCATCGCTCGCAACAATTGAACGGACGCATCGTTCACTACGTGGATTCATCGTACGCTTTAGCGAGCGTCTTCATATGCAGCAAGGAGAAGCTGAACCTCATCGTACGCTGTAGCGGGCGTTATCGTATGCTGCAAGGAAAAGCTGAAACGCATCGTACGCTTGAGCGAGCGTCTACGTATGCGGTCCGTCGCTTCCTTCTCATCACGACATCGAGGAAGCTCCTCCGCAGACAATTCTTCATAGTATTAACGGCGTTCTTCTCGGTGAGTCCGATTATATTGTATACGCGTGAAATTGTCAAGACTGTAGCTTCGCGGTTCCCGATTCAGACGTGGAAGTACTCGCCGCGTGGTTTCAAAGCTGGAATAATTTCGTGTACGTTTCTATCCGTGTCGCGGTCGGTGAATTTATATATTTTTAACCGTCCGACGTCCCGGGACGTAACACAACACAGCTGGCCGTCATCAGCGACGACCAGCAGTAGATGAAATTCGAGTAGATAGGAGAGATAACCCGGACGGTCAGCAGAATGAACGACCATCCGCGAAATTAGTCTCGGCAATAAATCTCGCGCCGGACTCCCCTATCCCTCGAATAAAAGCAAAATCGTCACTCTTCTCAAAAGAGTGTGAGTTCCTCTTGGACACCGGGTCCGAGGTCAACTTAATCCGAGCGTCTGGTATCAAATCTGACGTTCATCTAAAAACTGACAGCGTCATACACGTCCATGGCGTGACAGAAGGAGAAATTGCGACCCTCGGTTATATCAATGCGGAGCTAGCAGATTCCATTAAAGTCACGCTACACGTTCTGCCTGACAGTTTTCCAATTAATATAGATGGTATCTTAGGCTCCCCCTTCTTCAGAGAGGGAGCAGAGATATCATTTGCGAAGGAATGCGTAGAGTATAAAAACCTACGTATTCCCTTTTCGAATCCTCGGGAATATTCCATCGAAAGCCGTACCGCCGCCTGCATAGCCGTCAACGTAAAGGGCCCAAGCGAAGGGTATGTGCGAAAAGTAGATGTAAAACCCGATGTGTTCTTAGGTGATTGTTTAGTCACCAACCGTAACGGAAAGGCATACCTGCGATGCTTTAACGCATCGTCCGAAGTGGCGTCCTTCTCCCTGCCTACGTTGGAGGTGGAAGAGATCGAGGTTCCCTTTTCGAATATTCAAGCCGAAGTCAATTCGGACGTATTCAATGCTCGTGCGTGCCGCGCGCACGAGACGATCGTTAACGATCAACTCGCGTCTTCTATCAATTCCGGTAACCATCCCGACGATTCCGGTAGCCATCCCGATTCTTTAAATAATTCCGGTAACCATCCCGACGATTCCGGTAGCCATCCCGATTCTTTAAATAATTCCGGTAACCATCCCGACGATTCCGGTAGCCATCCCGATTCTTTAAATAATTCCGGTAACCATCCCGACGATTCCGGTAGCCATCCCGATTCTTTAAATAATTCCGGTAACCATCCCGACGATTCCGGTAGCCATCCCGATTTCCTAAGCAATTCCGGTAACCATCCCGATCACTCATACTCGAAACCCCTTATGAAAGGCTTCGAATTCATACCCAAAAGGGTCCATTCCATTACCAAGTCCCGTAATGCTCGCGTTAATGAGCTTATGGAAACTATTCCCATGGATCACCTCGATCACGACGAGATAGACCATGTCAAATCTTTATTGGAGGAGAATAATGATCTCTTCCACCTTCAAGGGGATCGTCTGGGGAAAACTAACGCTGTAACACATAAAATCCCCACGACGGACGACATCCCCGTACATACCAAGCAATACCGGTATCCGCCGATTCACAAAGAGGAGATCGACAAACAAATGTGTGAACTCTTACAAAATGATATAGTCGCACCCTCTAGTTCACCGTATAACTCCCCTTTGTGGATCGTACCGAAGAAAGCGGATGCCGAAGGAAATAAGAAATGGAGAATGGTAATTGACTATCGCGCTTTAAACGAGAAGTCAATAGCAGACGCTTATCCACTGCCCAGCATAAACGAGATCTTAGATCAGCTGGGTAGTGCCAAATATTTTAGCGTATTTGATCTGGCAAGCGGGTTTCACCAAATAGGCATGGAAAAGGAGGACGCCGCAAAAACCGCCTTCTCAACTCCGTTCGGACACTACCAGTATAATAGAATGCCGTTCGGATTGCGTAATGCGCCGGCTACGTTCCAGCGACTAATGGATACGATCCTAACCGGTCTCCAGGGTAACGAACTCTTCGTTTATCTTGACGATATAGTCATATACGCGCGTTCCCTAGAAGAACACAAAGCGAAATTTGATAAATTGGCTCGCCGATTGAGAGCCGCCAATTTGAAATTACAACCGTCTAAATGCGGGTTTTTGCACAGAGAGGTAGCTTACCTAGGACACCAGATTAGCGAGGATGGCGTACGGCCATGCCCTAAAAAAATTAACGCGGTCCAAAATTATCCTCGACCGAAAAACGCAAAGAACGTCCGCGAATTTTTAGGTCTAGCGGGCTATTACCGCAGATTCATAGATAGATTCGCTCATATTTCCAAACCCCTCACCCAACTCCTTACCAAGGATACGAAATTCGTGTGGGGGTCAAAGCAGGAGGAAGCCTTCGAGACTTTACGACAGGCATTGTGTACGGAGCCTGTCCTCCAGTACCCAGATTTTGGGAAACCATTCAACGTAACTTGCGACGCCTCAGGGTACGCGATCGGCGCTGTCCTAAGCCAAGGCGACGTGGGAAAGGATCGCCCTATCGCGTACGCGTCACGTATCCTTCACGGCGCTGAACTAAACTACTCCACAATAGAAAAGGAGTGTTTAGCCATAATATTCGCCGTCCAATATTTCCGCCCGTACATTTACGGCAGGAAATTCTTACTCATCACCGATCACAGACCGCTGGTGTGGATGACATCCGTAAAGGATCCCACATCCCGGCTCCTCCGGTGGAGATTAAAATTGGCAGAGTTCGAATACCAGGTTATCTACAAACCTGGCAGAGCCAACTCTAATGCGGATGCCCTATCCCGGAATCCGGTGGCATTGCCCATCTCATGGACCGATTCAGAGGAAACGACTCCGCCTAGGACGCCATTGTCAAGCCCGGGGACTCCTCTTTTCGACGCACGCCGCAGGAAGAAAGATAGAGACGATTCAATTCTCATGCCCCCACCGAAGTCAATGCCCCCAAAAACGAGAAGATCATCGGCAGCTTCGTCACCGGGACCATCGATGGGTACGCCATCGCATTCTGATGACCCCCGCGCAGCATCCCCGCCTCTTATTTCAATCGCCGATCAAGGATTACTACGGGATCTGGGAGTCGAAGAAACTCTTTCCTTTTCTCCTATATTTCCGCCTTCCTTGACCGGACCAGATGTCTTCGATGAGCGAGAAGAGAGTATTCCCTCAGAAGAAGAAGAAGAAGAAGAAGAAAGCAATCCTACACCACGTAGAAGAAGAATAATTCATACAAGAGACCGATTAATAATGAGAAAGGACAATTTAGTTTGCTTCATAACGATGGACGGACGGCCCATCGATCTCGGGGCCGTAGATCTCTATAGACAAGGCAAACTGGCCAAATCCCAAGACTTACTCCTACATAGAGCTAGGGTAACAGATCACGGTAAATACAAGTTAATCCAGATACCGATTAAACAATCGCCGCTTCATGAGGTATCTGCAGACGACCTCAAAGAATGTCTTAGAACGTTGATCGACGTTGTCAACGAGCTCGCGTTGGAATCCTTTTCAATCTCTAAAACATTCCTCGACCATTTGTCGAGAGAATACGTGATCAATCTACTCACAGAAACATTCGAGGACACACCAGTCCAAATATTTCTCTGTTCGAACGAGGTCCAAATCCCCGCTGAGGATAGAAGGATGGAGATCATTACGGAGAACCATGTATCAGCGTATGCCGGCCATAAAGGCATAACCAAGACATACAAAAGGATAAGAGAAAAATACTGGTGGAACAGCCTCAAAAAGGACGTAACCAACTACGTTAACAATTGCCTGAGTTGCCAGCGTAACAAGTTAACAAGAGTAAAAACTCGCCTACCAATGAAGTTAACGGATACGCCCGGCAGGGCGTTTGATAAGGTCTCGCTAGACATCGTGGGACCATTACCCACTACCGAAGATGGCAACACGTATGTAATGACGATGCAAGACCTTCTTACAAAATACTCCGTCGCAGTGCCGCTCAAATCTACCGACTCCGTCAGTACAGCAAACGCCTTCATCGACCACCTGATATGTCGCTTTGGAACGCCTAAGGCAATATTAACGGATCAAGGGACTAACTTCACAAGCTCCCTTATGAAGGCTATCGCAAAAAGATTCAGGATTACACGCCTCCAAACCACTGCTTTCCATCCACAAAGCAACGGATCCATTGAGAGATCGCATCATGTACTGACGGAATATTTGAAGCAGTACGTCAACAAAAATAACTGGGATAAATGGATAAACTTGGCAATGTTTAGCTACAATACCAGCGTACACGAGGGAACGGACTTCACCCCACACGAGTTGGTATTCGGTTCCCTGGCCCGTGTTCCTTCCTCTGATTCCCATCTCTACGCAGTAGAGAACGAGTCCTACGCAGGTTACCTCTTTGACCTACAAAGAAAGATAAGCGAGACACAATCCCGCGCGCGCGATAATTTAGTAGCGGCAAAGCAGAAATCAAAGACTTATTATGATAGGAAGATTAACCCCGTGCAGTTCACGGTAGGCGAACAGGTATACTTGTTAAAAGAACCTCGTAAAGGAAAATTCGACGCGCAATATACTGGACCGCATGAGATAATAGAAATGCTTACGAATAGGAAACCATTTCAAAATTGTCCATGCAAATAAGATTAAACGTCTTCCAGGTAGCCCGAGACAGGACACGCGTCAGCGAAATATTGTAACTGCAAACTTAATCTCTGATCCTTCTAAGAAAGACGATAGCGAGCCAAGGGTCCAACCAGAGGAGTCAGCTTACGAGACTCTTCACTCCTCATCCGATCAAGCTCCGAGTCACATTGCGGATCCCATAGCTATCCACGACAGAAAGATGTGCGGACCGATGGGAGGAAGACGGCCGACTGTGCTGAAAGCTCACCGATACATGAGACGATACAACAACACTATCTGTTACAATGGGATAGTTCGAGTGGCTTGCAACGGCAAGTTGCTGTGCCGCAACTGCAGCCAATACACCCGAATTGTTAGAGTGGAACGATGGGAGCATCAGCGGATGTATAACATCCCAAATAGATGCGAGTATTGCGGAATAAGGCTATGCACCGAAACACCAGTATTGGAGTGCATCCCTTGCGGACAGATTCTATCGGCAAGATGGATCGCACAACGGGACGACCCTGACTGGATATCCGATAGTTCCAGCGATGACACCGATTCAGACAATGGTGACATTTAAGCGGAAGCCAGTGATAGTGCCAGTGTCGGAGAATTCCGAACCCGTCCTCCCTTGACGAAACGAACGTTAATTTGCGATTCCCTTGACCCAGCGTTGCGAGACAGGAATGACATTTCAGTGCATCCTGTCTACCGCCACCCAGAGGCAGAGATTCCACTGCGTGAAATCTCTTCTCTAAGGGGGGAGGTGTGACGTCGGTCGCACCTCCGACGTTAGCTTTAAGACTACATGTAAAATTAGATACATAAGAGCGAGCGTTCCCCTTTAAAGATTCCAAAACTCCTAAAAATCCTTCATAACAATGAATCCTTAACACCACGTACATTTGATTGAAATCCATCAACATAACCTAAAATCCAAAATCTGTCAAAATCCTAAAATAGCCAAAAATGGCCCAAACTCGAAGATTGAAATATCATTGGACTCGTGAGCGAAAATCATGAAACTAACCTAAAAATTTGTAGGTTAGGTTCTCAATTCGCGTTTGTTTAGACTTTACCAAAATTTCGATTTTTGGTAATTTTCAAAAGTACTTAGAATATTTTCAAACATATGATCGGTCGACAAATGATGTCAACTAATCATATGACATATAAAATTTACATCGAAACGCCTTGCAAGAGCAAGCGCTCGAAAATATTCTAAGTCCCAATTTATTTAAATAAATAAATAGGTACGCCAATGGTTACCACTTAATTTTCGAGTCCTGCACCACTGGGAACGAAAACTGCTGACTCTAGTGCGGCGGCCATCGCGCTGTTTACGACGAAGACCGGCACAAAGAGGACACGGTCCCCTTTTGCGAAGTCAGCATTTTTCGGACGAACGTTATTCGTCGACGAACGTTCGATTCTCCACAGTCCTCTCCGGGGACCCGAGTGGGTCAGTCGAGTTTTCGTCAATCTTCCAAGTCCAGACTATTTAGACATAGTCTTTCCAAATCCAGATTGTTTAGACACAATCTTTCCAAATCCATACTGTTTAGACACAGTCCCTAATACCATTCAGTAATATCATATTCTTATTCGTTTAATTCAAATATTACTTCGTTTATTCAATTAAACATTTTTATTGTGTTTCATATTTCGTACTTAGTACGTATTTCGATTTCGTTAATAATAAGCATCTTTACCTTTGTATTCTTTTACGTTATTAATATACTTTGTTTTACCAGAGTCAATCTAAATCCCAATTATTATTTCCTTGCTCCTAACTTCGTAGTTTGAAGTGACACGTTGTTAGTTAGAGATAGAGTTCTCACTGGAAAGTTCGCGAATAGTATTCCTTATTCAATTTCCTGTTACGTGTTCGCGTACGTGCGTGATAGTGATAGACTTGCTCGCATAGCAAGCTCCGCAGCATCCACGTCCGTTTTCTCGAATCAAAATATCGTCAACCACGCGGACGATATTCGCGAGATAAATTCACGGGATCGCACAGCGTCCACGCCCGTTTTCGCTAGTTAAAATATCGTCAATCACGCGGACGATATTCGTGAGTTAGATTCACGCTATCGTACAGCGTCCACGCCCGTTTCCTCAACGAGCGCATCCGTCTACAATACCGTAGCAGCCAGCTGTCAATCATTGGAGGTCGTTCCTGTCAAATATTGACGTGACAGAGTTTGGCGCAGTCGTCAATCCTTGAAGGTCGTTTCCAGCCATTTGGATCAACGCCTGTCAAGCAGAGCGGACCGTATTCAAGGCCATCAGCGCAACCGTAGCTGTTCATCCGTTGCGAATTCATTTCTCGTGTCAATCGACAAACAAGCGAAGCGTAAAAGTAAGTGGAACATATTATCGCGTATGTTTCAGGGTCGCGTGCATCTTTCATCTGTGTAAGACTGCATGCAGGTGTCGGCATCGGGTCCTAGTCTGTTGATAAAAAGACCAACACTTTTATTAAATGTCAGTCAGTGGAAGAGCAGAGTAGCCGGGCCGCGGTATTCTCTTCTCTTGCTCTTATAGCCCCGCCAGGACGTGACAGAGGATTCCGTCGATGTTAATTGGGAAGTTTTCTTCCAAGACATGAAATTCGATAGGGTTTTGACCCTGTAAGTGTATTTTAATTTGACCGAGAGTTGGAATGGATCCCTCGGTTATTCCTTGGACTTCTATAGTGTTCGTATGATCTATAGGTAGATTTGGTTCTAGACTTGACGCACGAATTAAATTGATCTCCGAACCCGTGTCCAACAAAAATTCACACTTCTTTTGTAATTGAGGGGCGGAGATTTTTACGCGCGGAATTGGTGAGTCTGCAGCAAGATTTACTGCTGAGACGAATCGTCGGACTGGTCGTTCGTCCGGATAGCTGTTTGGGTGCGGGCTGTAGTTTGGGTTGAAGATGCGGCCTCCCGCCTGGGGTTGGCTTCGGTCGGGAGGCCGGACTCGTTTCCCGACCTCCTATTATTATTAAAAGCGCGCTTACGGCTGTTACGTCCCGGGACGTCGGACGGTTAAAAATATATAAATTCACCGACCGCGACACGGATAGAAACGTACACGAAATTATTCCAGCTTTGAAACCACGCGGCGAGTACTTCCACGTCTGAATCGGGAACCGCGAAGCTACAGTCTTGACAATTTCACGCGTATACAATATAATCGGACTCACCGAGAAGAACGCCGTTAATACTATGAAGAATTGTCTGCGGAGGAGCTTCCTCGATGTCGTGATGAGAAGGAAGCGACGGACCGCATACGTAGACGCTCGCTCAAGCGTACGATGCGTTTCAGCTTTTCCTTGCAGCATACGATAACGCCCGCTACAGCGTACGATGAGGTTCAGCTTCTCCTTGCTGCATATGAAGACGCTCGCTAAAGCGTACGATGAATCCACGTAGTGAACGATGCGTCCGTTCAATTGTTGCGAGCGATGGAATCGTTCGATTGTAGAATAAGCAGTGAGAACTGCTGGTTTGCGTTATAAGTAGCAATGATAATTGCTGATTTAATCGTTGCGAGCGGCGTAGCGGCTCGTTCGATGCGAACGTTGCGTTCGTTGATGAAGTAATGAAAATTACTGTTTGAATGCGTTGCGAGCGGCGAAGCTGCTCGTTCGATGCGAAGAATGGAGATTGTTCTACTCGTAGAACTTTCGAAGATTCGAAAATGGAACTCGAAGTTGAAATAAAATATAATAAACGGCGAACTGGGATCCCGTGAATAAATGTGACTCTAGGCTTAAGATTCAGGAAATAAAATATATTTGAAGCAAACTGTAGAGTACAACTCTATGAGATACAACGTCGGAATATTTCTAAGTACTAGAACCGGAGAAAATCGGAGAGAGGAGACAGGCTCGGAAGGAGGCCTGTGCTCGCTCGTAGTCGAGAAGCGAATCTCCCCGACTGCTCAGCACGCTCGCTGCGTTCGACTGGCCGCCGGTGGAGTGGGGGAAGCGACGCAGTGGGGCGCGCCGCTGTACAGTGGTGGGGCGCGCTAGCGCGTGAAGCGTACTGGCGAGCGTCTCAGGCGCTCGCGCGTTCATCGTAACAGAAACATAAAATCTTTAATATGTTATTAAAAATACTAAATATGCAATATAAAATACAGAACTTTGGTCAACTGCTCGGTAAGTATTCCAGGTATAAGGTAAGTATAAAAAGGTAAGTAAAATTATATATGTAAGGATCTTAAGACTAGGTGTTCGTGTTACATAATCTGTGTACTTATAACTATTAATATAACCTAGTATCTTGACTATAATACAGACGCTGAAAGGCGTCAACACGTCAGCGGACGTGACACGGCACTCGTGAATATCGTGCCCGGGGACTTTGCAGTAGTTGCAAAACTTGTTAGGGCTTGAGGGGCGATCTGTGCGACCATCGCGGTACGTGTTTTGGTCGCGAGGATTATTTTCCCATCGCCGTTGCGGCGTCGGGGAGCGATAAGAGTCCCGGTTTAAGTTTCTTGAGGACTGCTGAGACGAGTCCGGTCTGTTATCGCGGCGTTCTTGAGTTCGCTCTGGAATGTCGCGAGGGGACTCGTACGTGGAACGCTGGCGATACGGCCGGTTATCAGAGAAGCTGACTCGTTTTTCTTCGCGGATCAGTTCTCGTCGACGAGTCTGGTCTGACTCATACTGCCTGTAAGCAGAGATGGCTGCTTCGAAAACAGTGGCAGGATTTCGCGAAGGGCAATGAAGCACTTCGGCACGCAGCTGGGGAAGGAGACCTCGTAGAAAACAATCTACTACGAAGCGATCTAGTTCTTCGTAATCAAGGCCAATATCTGTGGCATCTTGAATCGCGGTTCGAAGGTCTTTAACGCGATTGATGAAGTCTAAGATGTGCTCGTTTGGAGCCTGGAGTACACTCGCGAGATCGCCACGGTACTGGTCAACGAATTTGTATGGGCCCAGTACTGTTCGTAATTTCTCGCATAGTGCAGAAATTGTGAATATGTGCTGGCCTTCTATAGCGGCATAAGCACGATCGTGGAGTTTATTGCAGAGCAATTTTGTGAGGGCACGCTCTGCAGTGGCCGGTACGGTGTCACGCGCGCGTTTGCATGCGCGTATGAATTGTAGGACGGAAGACGAAGTTCCGTCGAATCTAGGGACAAGCTCGGCGGCTTGTTTTAGAGCGAAATTGCCAGTAGGTTCATACTGTGGGATTTCGCGTGGCTCTGGCGGTGAAGGTTCCCGCATATTAGAGACGTTACTAGGGCCTGGTGTAGGCGATTGTTGACGTAGGCTTTGACTCGTGATTTGAATGTTGCGAAGCTCTTTTCGTATTTCGTCGAGCATATTTTTTTGGTTTTGTGCGTCTTCTTCATGTTTGAGACGCAATTTGGCAATGAAATCTGTTTCCTCTTTGAGATATTGCTCTCTACGGGCGAGGTCTTGTGCGTATAGGAGTAGCTCTTCCTCGGTCATTGGAGGAAGGTCTGCGTTAGGATCTGCTCGGAGATCCTTTTGAGATCGCGTGATTGGGCGAGACATTTTGAAAGATATAAATGGGATTTAAGAAATGTGAACTTCGCACTGACACGCGTCGGAGCTTATCAATGCAAATATCGGCGACCACTTCGTGTCCTACCGACTGCGCCAAATTTGTCACGTCCGTCACTGTGTTTTTGTTACAGGTACCAGGAGAGAGAAAAGAGAACAGTGACAGACGGACGGTTGAGATATTATGATTAAAATGAGGAGTGGTCTTTCGTGCCGAGACAGCCGCGGGCTGTCATATGCACTAGGACAACCGATATTGCTATGGATGCAGTCAAGAAAAGAACGTCCGACGCGGTTACAAGAAGAGTCCGACAAGAATCACGCGCGAGATGATGCAACGAAAACGGTGAGTTTACAGGATTCAGCAATTATACAAGACATTATACGACTCACCGCAATGCTGTATTAACGCCTAATAATAGTGTTGCAGCAGGAACTGGCGGTACTGGCAGTAGGTGTCGTACATCGGGTCTTCTATACAGATGTCCTCGAGGTGGGGAAGATCTGGCAGAGTTGCTGCTGCTCGGTTCGGGACGACATTAGTGGCCTTGGATGCTGGCCGCAAGACGACACGTTGATGAGTTGGCAGAGGGACGTCACTGACGATTCGGCAACGGACCCTGGGAACGATGATCGTGTCTCGGCTGTCGTCGTCGTCGGCTATGTCGATCACCTCTGGACAATCGACCGGATGTAGAACTGGCGTCGGAGCTCGCGAGAGGTCCGCGTGGTTGACCTCTTTAGGAGGGTTGCAAGGGCAACCGTATACAGAAACGTAATCGGACGCGTCACACGGAATGTGCTCGGTGGTTCCCAGAAGTTCTGTCCACTCGGTAGTAGCAATGATTTGATCGAGCACCGCTTTATTTCTTAACGCGCGTCTCAATTTAGCAAGTTGATACTTGCGTCCCGCTCGACGTGGGCGTCGCATGGGTAAGGAATAGTAATGATGGAATATTAATAATATAATGAAAATGAACTTCCACTTGTTATTAACCTTTTTGGTAGTTAACTCGCTTCACGTCTATAGTGGCGGCTCAGCGTTTCCACTGCGCTCTTTAGACCAATTCTAGACGTGGCACGAGAACTTCTCTATGACTCGCTTCAAATTCCTTATTGGCGGCTCAGCGTTTCCACTGCGCACTTTAGACCAAGTCCGGATATGTCACGAGTTTAATATATTCGATGCAAGAACTGAATTGGAAGATGGTGTTGAACTAACACAAGAATAACAAGATCGAAGCACTGGTATAACAACGATATATTAAATAAGAACTGGTAAGTACACTGGTATACAATATGTAAGTAATATTATAATAGGAGTAGTAATTGGATTAATGAATAATGGATATTGTAATGTGTTATAGGAATAACGTATGAGAATTAGGACTTGAGTTGAGTTGAGTTAGAGTTGGAATTGGAATTGGAATTAGGAGTGAAGGATCGACACACTTCACTTTCGCGGAGCTAGACTGAACACGTCTGCTCTTGAAGTCGGAAGAAGCCGGACTGACTCTGAGGCCAGGTAGGCACGTCTGTGCGAGTCGCTGGCTGAAGGCGGACTGATGCAAGCGCCCGCTCTGCCTTGCCTCCTTCGTTCGGAGTGGGGATAGCTGACGCTGCAGTCTCTTTGTTCTTCAGTCGTCGGAGTGGGAGAACCGCTGACGCAGCAGCGTCTTCGCTCCCGGGGACTGCACGTGCATTTCTGCTGACGCTGCAGTCTCGTGGCTGTCCTATTGCCCTCTACGAGCGTGGGACTGCTGATGCAGCAGTCTTTGGACTTCTCGACGTTTCTAGAAGCTTCTAGATGCTTCCAGAGTGATGCAATACTTTATTGCATTATGTGTCGTGGTGATGGGTTGAAACTGAGGTAAGGTGTTGATCAAGGTGAAGTTATGGTGATGGGTAGAGACGGAGATAAGGATTAGAACAACAGAATAATGAGATCTTAATATTATGTTCTTATGTCTAGGGGACGGTGTATGGATCTTATGCAGATCAGACCTTGTATACATAGTGTGTGTACAAGGCCAACGTCGTACATCGGACGACGTAACACGCTACGAGATAGCCGATCTCGTTGACATCTCTGACGACGACGACGACGTCAGGAATACCATAAACCTGTCCAGTGACAACAACAACCCGCCTGCCGCTCGTTACGAGGTCATTGATCTCGTCACCAGCTCTGATGACGATGACAGCAGGAGCACCATAATCTTGCCGCACGTTCGCTGTAGGATCATCAAGGACGAGTACCTACCGTCCAACAGACGCATTGTCGTGCGTACCCCAGCGAGACAGCTGCCAAACCTTCCTCATCTCGATGAGATCTGTCTGGACGACCCGTTATACCAGACCCATGCTGACCGACGAGCTCAGCTCCTTCAACAGTACTACTAAGATACAACAACTAACCGGTGAGAATTCGTATCTTTTGTAACCCCTTTTGTTCCATGTCAACTCACCGCGTTGGTTGCGTCAGCGTAGAAGTATCGCCATCCGCGTTGACTGCTAGCGGGTGTCGGTCTCAAATGACTATCGGTGTCCTAGCGCATATGACTGCCCGTCTGGCTGTCTTGGCGTAAAAGACCGTTTCCTCTTCAATTCCACGTGCCGCCTCCTGGGGTCATCTTCTTTGCCTAGGACGTGGGGCGTGACGTAACATGCTCGACTAGCCTGCGGGATGCATCCTCTCGCACGTGTTTTTGCTCGACTAGCCTGCGGGATGCATCCTCTCGCACGTGTTTTTACTCGACTAGCCTGCGGGATGCATCCTCTCGCACGTGTTTTTACTCGACTACCCTGAGGGATGCATCCTCTCGCACGTGATTTTGCTCGACTAGCCATGCGCATCCCAAAAAACCTGCGCATGCGCATCCCACAAAACCTCGCAGGTGTTTGTGCTCGACTAGCCTGCGGGATGCATCCTCTCGCACGTGTTTTTGCTCGACTAGCCTGCGGGATGCATCCTCTCGCACGTGTTTTTGCTCGACTAGCCTGCGGGATGCATCCTCTCGCACGTGTTATTACTCGACTAGCCTGCGGGATGCATCCTCTCGCACGTGTTTTTACTCGACTACCCTGCGGGATGCATCCTCTCGCACGTGATTTTGCTCGACTAGCCATGCGCATCCCAAATGTTACGTCGGACGACCTCCGACGTTGGTCGAATCGAGGACCGTACCTCGATTCTAGGTTAAGATTAAATATTAAGTACATAATACCTCTTAAACCCATCGCTATCAAACTCTTGTTCTAAATCTAACATCTCTTAAACCCATCGCTATCAAACTCTTGTTCTAATTCTAATACATCTTAAACCCATCACTACTTCACCCACGACTTTTCCTAAACTTGTTCTAATACCCATCACTACTTAAATCTCGACTCTCCCAATTGTTCTAAACCCAACCATCACTCCGAACTTACTTTCACTTGTTCAAACCCTCATCTACACTTACAACTTGTTCAAATCCTCAACTCCGCTCGAGTAAACGCCACCTCGAGAACAAAGAGATCGCAACGTCAGCAGTCTTGCACGCGTCACCACTCTGTCGAGAGCGAGGACAAAGAGACTGCAACGTCAGCAGTCTTGCACCCGTCACCACTCCGACGAGCGAGGACAAAGGGACTGCAACGTCAGCAACCCCCACTCCGAGCGAAGGAGGCTACGCAGAGCTGCCTCTTGTATCAGTCTGGTGCTAGCCAGCGAAGTGAGCGGACGTGTCGGTCTGCGCTCACTCCATTCTCACACAACGACATCAGTCAGTCTGGCCCAAGCCAGCGAAGTGAGCAGACGTGTCGACCTGCGCTCTTCTAATTCGCGCTTCGACGTTCATCGACGTTTGTTCTACAATTCCAATTCCAAATCTAATTCCAATTCTAATTCAAACTCAATACCAATTCCGACTCAACGCAGTCTCTATTCCAATACTAATTCATTTACTAACTCCTACGCAATTAATTCATTTAATTCATATTCACATTTATATTAATACAATTGTAACCAAGTGTAACCAAGTTATTATTATAATATATCTTATTTTACCAGAACTTCGCGAGTGACTTCTCTTACAATTCAATCAATTCAGTGACCTATTTCTCTCCGATATTCAAACTATATCTTCGTTTATCGTGCACTTGTAGAGTATTGAAACTCGGTCACAAAGGGAGAAGCTTACAGCTCCGCCGAGACAATACGTCTGCAAGCGACATTTTGAACAATTGTTTCCATTAGCAATCGTGCACTTGTTGAGTATTGAAACTCGGTCACAAAGGGAGAAGCTTACAGCTCCGCCGAGACAATACGTCTGCAAGCGACATTTTGATCGGTCAAGTGTTTTCTCGGTCAAGTGTTCGATCAAGTCTCCATCAAGTGACAGTTCACACAAGGAATACGTGCAGTGCTAGATCTATAGTGACAGTTCTAACAGTGCCCTCGTTCGTTACACAGTGACCCGGCTTGGAGGCCAGTTCGTCCGCTCCGCTTGGGTAGTGTCAATGAACGAGCGGACCTTTTCAATAACTATATTTTATTAAAGTCACAGGTGGAATACCGCTGGCCAGCGCCTCCGGGGAACCCCTGGCCAATTTTCCCTTTTTCATTCAGAACATAGACAAAATTCCTATAAAGGATTTCTTGAGAAGGAGTTGTTAAACCAAGTTCCTTTCGCTCCTCTCTCCTCATGCGTCGATCACGTCACGACCGAGAATATCGAGTGTGACGCGTCAGATTACGTTGTTACGTCGTCCGATGTACGACGTTGGCCTTGTACACACACTATGTATACAAGGTCTGATCTGCATAAGATCCACACACCGTCCCCTAGACATAAGAGCATAGCATTAAGATCTCATTATTCTATTGTTCTAATCCTTATCTCCGTCTCTACCCATCACCATAACTTCACCTTGATCAACACCTTACCTCAGTTTCAACCCATCACCACGACACATAATGCAATAAAGTATTGCATCACTCTGGAAGCATCTAGAAGCTTCTAGAAACGTCGAGAAGTCCAAGGACTGCTGCATCAGCAGTCCCACGCTCGTAGAGGGCAATAGGACATCCACGAGACTGCACCGTCAGCAGAAATGCACGTGCAGTCCCCGGGAGCGAAGACGCTGCTGCGTCAGCGGTTCTCCCATTCCGACGACCGAAGAACAAAGAGACTGCAGCGTCAGCTATCCCCACTCCGAACGAAGGAGGCAAGGCAGAGCGGACGCTTGCATCAGTCCGCCTCCAGACAGCGACTCGAACGGTCCGCTCCAAGCGAGCGACTCGCACGGACGTGCCAGTCCGGCTTCTTCCGACGACAAGAGCAGACGTGTTCAGTCTAGCTCCGCGAAAGTGAAGTGTGTCGATCCTTCACTCCTAATTCCAATTCCAATTCCAACTCTAACTCAACTCAACTCAAGTCCTAATTCTCATACATTATTCCTATAACATATTACTATATCCATTATTCATTAATCCAATTACTACTTCTATTATAATATTACTTACATATTGTATACCAGTGTACTTACCAGTTCTTATTTAATATATCGTTGTTATACCAGTGCTTCGATCTTGTTATTCTTGTGTTCGTTCAACACCATCTTCCAATTCAGTTCTTGCATCGAATATATTAAACTCGTGACATATCCGGACTTGGTCTAAAGTGCGCAGTGGAAACGCTGAGCCGCCAATAAGGAATTTGAAGCGAGTCACAGAGAAGTTCTCGTGCCACGTCTAGAATTGGTCTAAAGAGCGCAGTGGAAACGCTGAGCCGCCGCTATAGACGTGAAGCGAGTTAACTACCTAAAAGGTTAATAACAAATGGAGTTTCATTTTCATTATATTATTAATATTCCATCATTACTATTCCTTACCCATGCGACGCCACGTCGAGCGGGACGCAAGTATCAACTTGCTAAATTGAGACGCGCGTTGAGAAATAAAGCGGTGCTCGATCAAATCATTGCCACTACCGAGTGGACAGAACTTCTAGGAACCACCGAGCACATTCCGTGTGACGCGTCCGATTACGTTTCTGTATACGGTTGCCCTTGCAACCCTCCTAAAGAGGTCAACCACGCGGACCTCTCGCGAGCTCCGACGCCAGTTCTGCATCCGGTCGATCGTCCTGAGGTAATCGACATAGCCGACGACGACAGCCAAGACACGATCATCGTTCCCAGGGTCCGTTGCCGAATCATCCGTGACGTTCCTCTGCCAGCTCACCAACGTGTCGTCTTGCGGCCAGCATCCAAGGCCACTAATGTCGTCCCGAACCGAGCAGCAGCAACTCTGCCAGATCTTCCCCACCTCGAGGACATCTGTATAGAAGATCCGATGTACTACACCTACTGTCAGTACCGCCAGTTCCTGCTACAACAATATTATTAGGCGTCAATACAACATTGCGGTGAGTCGTATAATGTCTTGTATAATTGCCGAATCCTGTAAACTCACCGTTCTCGTTGCATCATCTCGCGCGTGATTCTTGTCGGGACACTTCTTGTAACCGCGTCGGACGTTCTCTTCTTGACTGCATCCATAGCAATATCGGTTGTCCTAGTGCATATGACAGCCCGCGGCTGTCTCGGCACGAAAGACCACTCCTCATTTTAATCTTCATATCTCAACCGTCCGTCTGTCACTGTTCTCTTTTCTCTCTCCTGGTACCTGTAACAAAAACACAGTGACGGACGTGACAAATTTGGCGCAGTCGGTAGGACATCGAAGTGGTCGCCGATATTTGCATTAATAAGCCCCGACGCGTGTCAGTGCGAAGTTCACATTTCTTAAATCCCATTTATATCTTTCAAAATGTCTCGCCCTATCACGCGATCTCAAAGGGATCTCCAAGCAGATCCTAACGCAGACCTTCCCCCAATGACCGAGGAAGAGCTACTCCTATACGCACAAGACCTCGCCCGTAGAGAGCAATATCTCAAAGAAGAAACTGATTTTATTGCCAAATTGCGTCTCAAATATGAAGAAGACGCACAAAACCAAAAGAATATGCTCGACGAAATACGAAAAGAGCTTCATAACATCCAAATCACGAGTCAAACCCTACGTCAACAGACGCCTACACCAGGCCCTAGTAACGTCTCTAATATGCGGGAACCTTCACCGCCAGAGCCACGCGAAATCCCACAGTATGAACCTACTGGTAATTTCGCTCTAAAACAAGCTGCCGAGCTTGTCCCTAGATTCGACGGAACTTCGTCTTCCGTCCTACAATTCATACGTGCATGCAAACGCGCGCGTGACACCGTACCGGCCACTGCAGAGCGTGCCCTCACGAAATTGCTCTGCAATAAACTCCACGATCGTGCTTATGCCGCTATAGAAGGCGAGCACATAGTCACAATTTCTGCACTATGCGAAAAGTTACGTACAGTACTGGGCCCGTACAAATTCGTGGACCAGTACTGTGGCGATCTCGCAAGTGTACTCCAAGCTCCAAACGAGCACATCTTAGACTTCATCAATCGCGTTAAAGACCTTCGAACCGCGATTCAAGATGCCACAGATATTGGCCTTGATTACGAAGAACTAGATCGCTTCGTAGTAGATTGTTTTCTACGAGGTCTCCTTCCTCAGCTGCGTGCCGAAGTGCTTCATTGCCCTTCGCGAAATCCTGCCACTGTTTTCGAAGCAGCCATCTCTGCTTACAGGCAGTATGAGTCAGACCAGACTCGTCGACGAGAACTGATCCGCGAAGAAAAACGAGTCAGCTTCTCTGATAACCGGCCGTATCGGCAGCGTTCCACGTACGAGTCCGCTCGTAACATTCCAGAGCGAACTCAAGAACGCCGCGATAACAGACCGGACTCGTCTCAGCAGTCCTCGAGAAACTCAAACCGGGACTCTTATCGCTCCCCGACGCCGCAACGGCGATGGGAAAATAATCCTCGCGACCAAAACACGTACCGCGATGGTCGCACAGATCGCCCCTCAAGCCCTAACAAATTTTGCAACTACTGCAAAGTCCCCGGGCACGATATTCACGAGTGCCGTAAGCGCGCTTTTAATAATAATAGGAGGTCGGGAAACGAGTCCGGCCTCCCGACCGAAGCCAACCCCAGGCGGGAGGCCGCATCTTCAACTCAAACTACAGCCCGCACCCAAACAGCTATCCGGACGAACGACCATTCCGACGATTCGTCTCAGCAGTAAATCTTGCTGCAGACTCACCAATTCCGCGCGTAAAAATCTCCGCCCCTCAATTACAAAAGAAGTGTGAATTTTTGCTAGACACGGGTTCGGAGATCAATTTAATTCGTGCGTCAAGTCTAGAACCAAATCTACCTATAGATCATACGAACACTATAGAAGTCCAAGGAATAACCGAGGGATCCATTCCAACTCTCGGTCAAATTAAAATACACTTACAGGGTCAAAACCCTATTGAATTTCATGTCTTGGAAGAAAACTTCCCAATTAACATCGACGGAATCCTCGGTTCTCCCTTCTTCAGAACAGGAGCCGAGATCTCCTTTGCGAATCAATCCATAACGATAGGAAACATTCGGGTTCCCTTCTCGAACCCTTGCGCGCCCACGGCTGAGCTTCGCGATAAATTGGCAGCAGAGGTTATTTCAATGCCTTCGTCTATGACCAACGATCTCGTTAAAACTCCAGCCGCCAAGCGTGAGGAACATTCGGCAGGGAACGTTCGAGTGTCTTCCTCAAATCCTCGTGCACCCGCGGTCAGACCTTGCAGAGCTCCGGTGACGGAGGTTATTTCAATGCCTCCTCGGGATTCGATCGAGTGCTCCCTAGAGAAAAACGCCGTGAAAAGCCGGCCGGAATCGAAGGAGACTCGAGAGATATCGGAGTACACTGCGAGAAGTCGGGTCGTGGAGCGTGAGGATCGAGTCCGAACAAAGACTCCTCCGAAATCCGAAGAATTCGTCCTCGAACCTCGTACCGTTGCGTGCATAGCGGTCGACGTCGAAGGACCTAAACAGGGATATATCCGCCGTGTTAACGTAGCGCCGGATGTATTCCTGGGTGACTGCGTCGTCACCAATCGTAAAGGCAAAGCGAGCCTCCGGTGTTTTAACACCTCGTCGGAAAGAGTTTCATTTCGATTGCCCCCATTGGAGATGGAAGAAATCGAGTCGTACTCTTCCGACCTTTCTACTTCCGGGAACTATCCCGACGCATTCGGTAACCATCCCGACCTTTCTAATTCCGGGTATCATCCCGACGCATTCGGTAACCATCACGACCTTTCTAATTCCGGGAACCATCCCGACGTATTCGGTAACCATCCCGACCTTTCTAACTCCGGTAACCAGCCCGATTCTTATACTAACTCCGGTAACCAGCCCGATTCTTATACTAACTCCGGTAACCAGCCCGATCCTTATACTAACTCCGGTAACCAGCCCGATCCTTATTCTAACTCCGGTAACCAGCCCGATCAATTCCAAGACCAACTCCATTCTTACGACAATCAAAGATCTTCAAGACCCATATGTAAGCAGGTCTGTTCTATATTGCACAATAAATCCAGCGACAGTTCTAAACCAGAGAAGGATATCAAAGCCTCCAAAGTAAAAGAACTTCATAACTTACTTCGAAATCATATCTTTGATGATCCACAGAAACTCGATTCCTTTCAACTTCCATCTGCACGTTGCCATGCGAAGCGAAACAAATACGATAAAATTAATCTCTGCGCTACAGCGAAATACGCGTCAGCAAGAAAGAGATATAAATCCGAGTACCCTCGCGATAACAGATACCCCTATGGGAATAAGCGAGCGAAATTCGAAGCCCAGCATCGACAAAATCTCCTTCGACCACCGGAAGATATAGAACAAGTATTCCTACTCAAAGAACCCTGCAAGGGCAAATTCGATGAGCAATATACGGGTCCTCACGAAATTTGCGACATCCTAGACTCAAACAATGTAAAAATTAAAGTAGGGAACCATTTTAAGATTGTACATGCAAACAAACTCAAGCGTGCGCCGAATAATCTAACGCAAACCCCGCGTCAGCGAAACGTGACACTCATCTGGAAGAAGATAAGAAAAGACAAAAGTGACAGTGACACCAGTGATTCCCCACCCACCCAAAACCCAATTATGCAAAATGAACAAAGCGAAATAAATTGCATAAAATCAGCCCCAGCCCCACGTGCCGACACCGACAACATTTCAGTGCGACCAGTGTTTCGTACAAATATAGGAAATACTCGCCGAGAACTGTGCTCCCTGCGCGGAGTACCCCCGGACGATGCGTCGCATGAATGAATGTGAAAGCGAGTGTTGAGCGAGAAATTTCTCCCATGTAAGAAATTTCTTTTCCGCGTTGGGAGGTGTTACGTCGTCCGATGTACGACGTTGGCCTTGTACACACACTATGTATACAAGGTCTGATCTGCATAAGATCCACACACCGTCCCCTAGACATAAGAGCATAGCATTAAGATCTTCATTATTCTATTGTTCTAATCCTTATCTTCGTCTCTACCCATCACCATAACTTCACCTTGATCAACACCTTACATCAGTTTCAACCCATCACCACGACACATAATGCAATAAAGTATTGCATCACTCTGGAAGCATCTAGAAGCTTCTAGAAACGTCGAGAAGTCCAAGGACTGCTGCATCAGCAGTCCCACGCTCGTAGAGGGCAATAGGACATCCACGAGACTGCACCGTCAGCAGAAATGCACGTGCAGTCCCCGGGAGCGAAGACGCTGCTGCGTCAGCGGTTCTCCCATTCCGACGACCGAAGAACAAAGAGACTGCAGCGTCAGCTATCCCCACTCCGAACGAAGGAGGCAAGGCAGAGCGGACGCTTGCATCAGTCCGCCTCCAGACAGCGACTCGAACGGTCCGCTCCAAGCGAGCGACTCGCACGGACGTGCCAGTCCGGCTTCTTCCGACGACAAGAGCAGACGTGTTCAGTCTAGCTCCGCGAAAGTGAAGTGTGTCGATCCTTCACTCCTAATTCCAATTCCAATTCCAACTCTAACTCAACTCAACTCAAGTCCTAATTCTCATACATTATTCCTATAACATATTACTATATCCATTATTCATTAATCCAATTACTACTTCTATTATAATATTACTTACATATTGTATACCAGTGTACTTACCAGTTCTTATTTAATATATCGTTGTTATACCAGTGCTTCGATCTTGTTATTCTTGTGTTCGTTCAACACCATCTTCCAATTCAGTTCTTGCATCGAATATATTAAACTCGTGACATATCCGGACTTGGTCTAAAGTGCGCAGTGGAAACGCTGAGCCGCCAATAAGGAATTTGAAGCGAGTCACAGAGAAGTTCTCGTGCCACGTCTAGAATTGGTCTAAAGAGCGCAGTGGAAACGCTGAGCCGCCGCTATAGACGTGAAGCGAGTTAACTACCTAAAAGGTTAATAACAAATGGAGTTTCATTTTCATTATATTATTAATATTCCATCATTACTATTCCTTACCCATGCGACGCCACGTCGAGCGGGACGCAAGTATCAACTTGCTAAATTGAGACGCGCGTTGAGAAATAAAGCGGTGCTCGATCAAATCATTGCCACTACCGAGTGGACAGAACTTCTAGGAACCACCGAGCACATTCCGTGTGACGCGTCCGATTACGTTTCTGTATACGGTTGCCCTTGCAACCCTCCTAAAGAGGTCAACCACGCGGACCTCTCGCGAGCTCCGACGCCAGTTCTGCATCCGGTCGATCGTCCTGAGGTAATCGACATAGCCGACGACGACAGCCAAGACACGATCATCGTTCCCAGGGTCCGTTGCCGAATCATCCGTGACGTTCCTCTGCCAGCTCACCAACGTGTCGTCTTGCGGCCAGCATCCAAGGCCACTAATGTCGTCCCGAACCGAGCAGCAGCAACTCTGCCAGATCTTCCCCACCTCGAGGACATCTGTATAGAAGATCCGATGTACTACACCTACTGTCAGTACCGCCAGTTCCTGCTACAACAATATTATTAGGCGTCAATACAACATTGCGGTGAGTCGTATAATGTCTTGTATAATTGCCGAATCCTGTAAACTCACCGTTCTCGTTGCATCATCTCGCGCGTGATTCTTGTCGGGACACTTCTTGTAACCGCGTCGGACGTTCTCTTCTTGACTGCATCCATAGCAATATCGGTTGTCCTAGTGCATATGACAGCCCGCGGCTGTCTCGGCACGAAAGACCACTCCTCATTTTAATCTTCATATCTCAACCGTCCGTCTGTCACTGTTCTCTTTTCTCTCTCCTGGTACCTGTAACAAAAACACAGTGACGGACGTGACAAATTTGGCGCAGTCGGTAGGACATCGAAGTGGTCGCCGATATTTGCATTAATAAGCCCCGACGCGTGTCAGTGCGAAGTTCACATTTCTTAAATCCCATTTATATCTTTCAAAATGTCTCGCCCTATCACGCGATCTCAAAGGGATCTCCAAGCAGATCCTAACGCAGACCTTCCCCCAATGACCGAGGAAGAGCTACTCCTATACGCACAAGACCTCGCCCGTAGAGAGCAATATCTCAAAGAAGAAACTGATTTTATTGCCAAATTGCGTCTCAAATATGAAGAAGACGCACAAAACCAAAAGAATATGCTCGACGAAATACGAAAAGAGCTTCATAACATCCAAATCACGAGTCAAACCCTACGTCAACAGACGCCTACACCAGGCCCTAGTAACGTCTCTAATATGCGGGAACCTTCACCGCCAGAGCCACGCGAAATCCCACAGTATGAACCTACTGGTAATTTCGCTCTAAAACAAGCTGCCGAGCTTGTCCCTAGATTCGACGGAACTTCGTCTTCCGTCCTACAATTCATACGTGCATGCAAACGCGCGCGTGACACTGTCACGTCCTGGCGGGGCTATAAGAGCAAGAGAAGAGAATACCGCGGCCCGGCTACTCTACTCTTCCACTGACTGACATTTAATAAAAGTGTTGGTCTTTTTATCAACAGACTAGGACCCGATGCCGACACCTGCATGCAGTCTTACACAGATGAATGATGCACGCGACCCTGAAACATACGCGATAATATGTTCCACTTACTTTTACGCTTCGCTTGTTTGTCGATTGACATGAGACATGAATTCGCAACGGATGAACAGCTACGGTTGCGCTGATGGCCTTGAATACGGTCCGCTCTGCTTGACAGGCGTTGATCCAAATGGCTGGAAACGACCTTCAAGGATTGACGACTGCGCCAAACTCTGTCACGTCAATATTTGACAGGAACGACCTCCAATGATTGACAGCTGGCTGCTACGGTATTGTAGACGGATGCGCTCGTTGAGGAAACGGGCGTGGACGCTGTACGATACCGTGAATCTAACTCACGAATATCGTCCGCGTGATTGACGATATTTTAACTAGCGAAAACGGGCGTGGATGCTGTGCGATCCCGTGAATTTATCTCGCGAATATCGTCCGCGTGGTTGACGATATTTTGATTCGAGAAAACGGACGTGGATGCTGCGGAGCTTGCTATGCGAGCAAGTCTATCACTATCACGCACGTACGCGAACACGTAACAGGAAATTGAATAAGGAATACTATTCGCGAACTTTCCAGTGAGAACTCTATCTCTAACTAACAACGTGTCACTTCAAACTACGAAGTTAGGAGCAAGGAAATAATAATTGGGATTTAGATTGACTCTGGTAAAACAAAGTATATTAATAACGTAAAAGAATACAAAGGTAAAGATGCTTATTATTAACGAAATCGAAATACGTACTAAGTACGAAATATGAAACACAATAAAAATGTTTAATTGAATAAACGAAGTAATATTTGAATTAAACGAATAAGAATACGATATTACTGAATGGTATTAGGGACTGTGTCTAAACAGTATGGATTTGGAAAGATTGTGTCTAAACAATCTGGATTTGGAAAGACTATGTCTAAATAGTCTGGACTTGGAAGATTGACGAAAACTCGACTGACCCACTCGGGTCCCCGGAGAGGACTGGGGAGAATCGAACGTTCGTCGACGAACAACGTTCGTTCGAAAAATGCTGACTTCGCAAAAGGGGACCGTGTCCTCTTTGTGCCGGTCTTCGTCGTAAACAGCGCGATGGCCGCCGCACTAGAGTCAGCAGTTTTCGTTCCCAGTGGTGCAGGACTCGAAAATTAAGTGGTAACCATTGGCGTACCTATTTATTTATTTAAATAAATTGGGACTTGGAATATTTTCGAGCGCTTGCTCTTGCAAGGCGTTTCGATGTAAATTTTATATGTCATATGATTAGTTGACATCATTTGTCGACCGATCATATGTTTGAAAATATTCTAAGTACTTTTGAAAATTACCAAAAATCGAAATTTTGGTAAAGTCTAAACAAACGCGAATTGAGAACATAACCTACAAATTTTTAGGTTAGTTTCATGATTTTCGCTCACGAGTCCAATGATATTTCAATCTTCGAGTTTGGGCCATTTTTGGCTATTTTAGGATTTTGACAGATTTTGGATTTTAGGTTATGTTGATGGATTTCAATCAAATGTACGTGGTGTTAAGGATTCATTGTTATGAAGGATTTTTAGGACGTTTGGAATCTTTAAAGGGGAACGCTCGCTCTTATGTATCTAATTTTACATGTAGTCTTAAAGCTAACGTCGGAGGTGCGACCGACGTCACACCTCCCCCCTTAGAGAAGAGATTTCACGCAGTGGAATCTCTGCCTCTGGGTGGCGGTAGACAGGATGCACTGAAATGTCATCCCTGTCTCGCAACGCTGGGTCAAGGGAATCGCAATTTAACGTTCGTTTCGTCAAGGGAGGACGGGTTCGGAATTCTCCGACACTGGCACTATCACTATCTTCCGCTTAAATGTCACCATTGTCTGAATCGGTGTCATCGCTGGAACTATCGGATATCCAGTCAGGGTCGTCCCGTTGTGCGATCCATCTTGCCGATAGAATCTGTCCGCAAGGGATGCACTCCAATACTGGTGTTTCGGTGCATAGCCTTATTCCACAGTACTCGCATCTGTTTGGGATGTTATACATCCGCTGATGCTCCCATCGTTCCACTCTAACAATTCGGGTGTATTGGCTGCAGTTGCGGCACAGCAACTTGCCGTTGCAAGCCACTCGAACTATCCCATTGTAACAGATAGTGTTGTTGTATCGTCTCATGTATCGGTGAGCTTTCAGCACGGTCGGCCGTCTTCCTCCCATCGGTCCGCACATCTTTCTGTCGTGGATAGCTATGGGATCCGCAATGTGACTCGGAGCTTGATCGGATGAGGAGTGAAGAGTCTCGTAAACTGACTCCTCTGGTTGGACCCTTGGCTCGCTATCGTCTTTCTTAGAAGGATCAGAGATTAAGTTTGCAGTTACAATATTTCGCTGACGCGTGTCCTGTCTCGGGCTACCTGGAAGACGTTTAATCTTATTTGCATGGACAATTTTGAAATGGTTTCCTATTCGTAATTTGACATTGTTCGTATCAAGCATTTCTATTATCTCATGCGGTCCAGTATATTGCGCGTCGAATTTTCCTTTACGAGGTTCTTTTAACAAGTATACCTGTTCGCCTACCGTGAACTGCACGGGGTTAATCTTCCTATCATAATAAGTCTTTGATTTCTGCTTTGCCGCTACTAAATTATCGCGCGCGCGGGATTGTGTCTCGCTTATCTTTCTTTGTAGGTCAAAGAGGTAACCTGCGTAGGACTCGTTCTCTACTGCGTAGAGATGGGAATCAGAGGAAGGAACACGGGCCAGGGAACCGAATACCAACTCGTGTGGGGTGAAGTCTGTTCCCTCGTGTACGCTGGTATTGTAGCTAAACATTGCCAAGTTTATCCATTTATCCCAGTTATTTTTGTTGACGTACTGCTTCAAATATTCCGTCAGTACATGATGCGATCTCTCAATGGATCCGTTGCTTTGTGGGTGGAAAGCAGTGGTTTGGAGGCGTGTAATCCTGAATCTTTTTGCGATAGCCTTCATAAGGGAGCTTGTGAAGTTAGTCCCTTGATCCGTTAATATTGCCTTAGGCGTTCCAAAGCGACATATCAGGTGGTCGATGAAGGCGTTTGCTGTACTGACGGAGTCGGTAGATTTGAGCGGCACTGCGACGGAGTACTTTGTAAGAAGGTCTTGCATCGTCATTACATACGTGTTGCCATCTTCGGTAGTGGGTAATGGTCCCACGATGTCTAGCGAGACCTTATCAAACGCCCTGCCGGGCGTATCCGTTAACTTCATTGGTAGGCGAGTTTTTACTCTTGTTAACTTGTTACGCTGGCAACTCAGGCAATTGTTAACGTAGTTGGTTACGTCCTTTTTGAGGCTGTTCCACCAGTATTTTTCTCTTATCCTTTTGTATGTCTTGGTTATGCCTTTATGGCCGGCATACGCTGATACATGGTTCTCCGTGATGATCTCCATCCTTCTATCCTCAGCGGGGATTTGGACCTCGTTCGAACAGAGAAATATTTGGACTGGTGTGTCCTCGAATGTTTCTGTGAGTAGATTGATCACGTATTCTCTCGACAAATGGTCGAGGAATGTTTTAGAGATTGAAAAGGATTCCAACGCGAGCTCGTTGACAACGTCGATCAACGTTCTAAGACATTCTTTGAGGTCGTCTGCAGATACCTCATGAAGCGGCGATTGTTTAATCGGTATCTGGATTAACTTGTATTTACCGTGATCTGTTACCCTAGCTCTATGTAGGAGTAAGTCTTGTGAATAAATGCCTCCCGTTGCCAAGTTCTTCGGATCTATGTATTTCCAGGTTGACTTGGCGAGGGGGTGAAGCTCCGAAGGAGTGATGGCCTCCATCAATGACGGTGTTAGGCGATACCATGTTCCGTGCAGTCTATAATATGGGGGAAGTAGCTCATTGCATGGCTTTTCTGTCCCCGTATTTGAAATGATGTGGTCCCTTGGCTTCAGGAATTTTGATGTGTTCCGATACGTGATGGGTAGCTCATCATAACACCGTTCGGTTTTCCTCACTTGGACCGTGACTGGTATGCACTTTATTATGTGCACTACCTCTCCTGCTGGAACTGCGATAAATCCGACATCCTTCATGATGGCAGTGGCAACTTCTTCGGGTGCTGAATGTAATAATGTGAGGGCGTTCTGGAGAATCTGACGCTCTAGCTCACACTTCTGACGGATTACATCTTTGTAGAGTTGAGAAAATTGTTTCCGGAGGTGCTTCTCCACGTAAACAAATTTGCTGTTGACATACGTGAAGATGTCCAGATTGTTGACCAAGGTGTGTGTTTTCTCCTTGAATTGTCCTGAACTTCCAACTTCCAGAATGAACAGCTTGGGGTGTTCCGTTCGGATTATGACATATCCGCAAACTGACGATCTGCCTGTCTCCGTGAGTGCAAAAGTCGTGTCCTGCGATGCTACGGTATACAGGGTTGGAGAAGGATTCACCTTGGAGGATAGTTTAGTGGCTATCCCTTCGTACAAGACATCATAATTATTGAATTTGCACGAGTCCGTCGGCGTGGTTTCCCAGAACGTATGGCCATCTTGTGCGTCTAAGCAGCTTCCTTTTTGAAGGGGGCAGGTTTGCCCAGTTTGTAGATGAATCTGTCCGGTTGACAATCTGATTGGAGCGATGTAGTCGCGGATCGTGATTCGGACTAAAGCTTGTACCACGACATCGGTCCAAGTCCCAAACGGATCACTATACGTGGTTCCAGCGCAGCTACCATCGTTCTGAATAACTCCTGCTAACGTGAGGCCGTGAGAGGAGGTCGAGTTCGGCTGAATACCTGTGATCTGGGCGGCTGGGGTGATGAATATTGTCCCCGTCGTGTGCAGGCTCGAACAGGTTTCGCTGGAGATCGGTAATATATAGTCTTGTCGACCATTGGATACTACCGAATTATGTGAATGCATGCCACAATAGTATATGGTTCTGTCTATTCCGATATGGCATTGCAAGACACGAGCTTGCGAGAATTCAGCTAGCTGCAGGAGCTGAATTCTTTCTAAATTTTCAGCTGGTGCGATGTCTTCTGGCTCGCAGTTAAGAGTGTCAATAGTTGAATACGTGGTAATATTCAAGGTTGAACCTCCACAGTCATATCCAATGAGTGTTGAGGCTTGCGTGGCAATAGAGAGCAAGATAGCTGCTTGTATCGGCTGCATGGTTGCTGTTATAGCGTTGTCGAGAGACTGATGATCTTCAGGGGTGACGGTTTCTCCTTGAAGATCTCGTTGCGTCGCAGGGATATCGTCTTCCTGTTGTGGAGTGGGGTGATGCTGACCAGAGGTTTTAAATTTCGCTCTTGGGTCGCTGCGATAGTTTATCGTTGGCGTAACGATATTGGAGACTCTGTTAACGCTAGGAAGATTGAATTCGTTTCGCAAGATACATAACGAAAGCTTATAATCAGACTTAGTTGTCTCGGGCGAGTATAATGTATCGGCTTTATTTCTTTTTCTTGCTGACGCGAATCTCGCGGAATTGTATTTGCCAGACGCATGGACTTTGTTTTCGGTCGCACGGATACCTGATCGTTGAAGCTGCAAGAGGTGTTGTTCCGGCGAGGATTTGAAGATAGGAGTTTGCGGCAAAACATAAACTCCTTTTGATTTAACTTTAGGAATAGAAATGTTTTCTAAATTGTTCTCATATGAACATTCTAAAAGTTCATATGAGGCGAAGGCGTTGATGTTTCTTTCCACACAGGACTTTGAATATAAATCGTCGGGATGGTTACCGGAATTCTTTAAAGAATCGGGATGGCTACCGGAATCGTCGGGATGGTTACCGGAATTATTTAAAGAATCGGGATGGCTACCGGAATCGTCGGGATGGTTACCGGAATTATTTAAAGAATCGGGATGGCTACCGGAATCGTCGGAATGGTTACCGGAATTATTTAAAGTATCGGGATGGCTACCGGAATCGTCGGGATGGTTACCGGAATTAATAGAAGACGCGAGTTGATCGTTAACGATCGTCTCGTGCGCGCGGCACGCACGAGCATTGAATAAGTCCGAATTGACTTCGGCTTGAATATTCGAAAAGGGAACCTCGATCTCTTTCACCTCCAACGTAGGCAGGGAGAAGGACGCCACTTCGGACGATGCGTTAAAGCATCGCAGGTATGCCTTTCCGTTACGGTTGGTGACTAAACAATCACCTAAGAACACATCGGGTTTTACATCTACTTTTCGCACATACCCTTCGCTTGGGCCCTTTACGTTGACGGCTATGCAGGCGGCGGTACGGCTTTCGATGGAATATTCCCGAGGATTCGAAAAGGGAATACGTAGGTTTTTATACTCTACGCATTCCTTCGCAAATGATATCTCTGCTCCCTCTCTGAAGAAGGGGGAGCCTAAGATACCATCTATATTAATTGGAAAACTGTCAGGCAGAACGTGTAGCGTGACTTTAATGGAATCTGCTAGCTCCGCATTGATATAACCGAGGGTCGCAATTTCTCCTTCTGTCACGCCATGGACGTGTATGACGCTGTCAGTTTTTAGATGAACGTCAGATTTGATACCAGACGCTCGGATTAAGTTGACCTCGGACCCGGTGTCCAAGAGGAACTCACACTCTTTTGAGAAGAGTGACGATTTTGCTTTTATTCGAGGGATAGGGGAGTCCGGCGCGAGATTTATTGCCGAGACTAATTTCGCGGATGGTCGTTCATTCTGCTGACCGACCGGGTTATCTCTCCTATCTACTCGAATTTCATCTACTGCTGGTCGTCGCTGATGACGGCCAGCTGTGTTGCCTTTTGGCGATTCTCTTGGGATGCCTCCCGTCCTTTGGTCGCGTTTGTCGGGAGGCTTGATTCGTTTCCCGACTCATTTCTACTGTAATATTCGCGGCGGCGACATTCGTGTATGTCATGTCCCGTGCGCTTACAATATTTACAATACTTCTGATTCTCCGTAGGAAAGCGATCGCGACCTGGGGACTGGGAAGCGCGATCTTCGCGTTTATACGTTTCGCGCTGATTTGATTGCGACGGTTCGTGACGTCGCGGAGGAGGAGAGCGATACGCGTCTCTGTTATCGGGTTTCCTGTCTCGCCAGGATTCACGAGGTGAAAAGGAAGGTCGTTGATCTTTCCTTTCCGAAGATCTGTTGCGCTGCTCAGGCGCATTCCTATCATAATAAGAGTTGCTTGATCGCTCTGGTGTGCGATTACGAGAGTCGGAGAATGCAACGCGGCGTCCGTCGTCACGATAACGAACACGGTCAAGCTCGTACTGTTTGTACGCGGTTACTGCTTCGTCGAATATTTTCTGTAATTCGAGTGACGCGCAGAGCCTGACCTCGGCTCGAAGCGCTGGGATAAGACCACGCATGAAACAATCAATTGTGAATTTATCAATCTCGTCTAGATTGGGGACCCCGCGGCCTGAATCTATGATCGCCGTTCTAAGGTCCTTTACTCGCGTAATATAATTCAACACGTGCTCGGACTGTCCCTGGTGTATCGAAGCTAATTCTCCGCGATACTGATCGATGAATTTATATGGGCCTAGTACATCTTTCAGGCGGTTGCACAATTCAGAGATTGTGTTAATATTTACGTCTTCAATCGCGGCGTATGCCTGTCCTCTAAGCTTATTGCATACTAATCTAGTGAGGGTACGCTCAGCTGTGGCTGGAACAGCTTCCAAGGCTCGCTTGCACGCGCGAACGAATTGTAGCACGGTTATGGAGGTGCCGTCAAAGGTAGGCACAAGTTCAACCGCTTGTTTAGCGGTGAAATTCGAAGAATCGTGCATTATGGGTTCGCGGGGCGCAACGACTGGGCTAGCTGGAATTGATTGAGAATCTCTGGCCGATCGGATTTCTGCTATCTCGCGGCGTATATCCTCGTACGTTACTCTTTGCTCACGCGTTTCTGTTTCGTATTGCAATTTGAGTTGAGTCAACGCGGCGGTTTGATTAATGAGAGCTGCTTCTCTACGAGCTAAATCTTTCTGGAATTCAATTAATTCCTCTTCCGTAGGAGGAACCTTCTTTCTAGCCTCGCTACGCGTTTCCATGATTGCGTCGCTTGAAAATTTCTAAGTATGAAATTCGCGAAAAATAATCCGACTATATAACGTGGGCGAAGGGGCGTTTTCTAAACCGCCCGTCGCACTTTAACGTTCACTAAAACTCTCGATGAATTTGTACTGAGTACGAACATCGCGAAAAATAATTTGAGTATGTAATGTCACGTCCGCTGACGTGTTGACGCCTTTCAGCGTCTGTATTATAGTCAAGATACTAGGTTATATTAATAGTTATAAGTACACAGATTATGTAACACGAACACCTAGTCTTAAGATCCTTACATATATAATTTTACTTACCTTTTTATACTTACCTTATACCTGGAATACTTACCGAGCAGTTGACCAAAGTTCTGTATTTTATATGGCATATTTAGTATTTTTAATAACATATTAAAGATTTTATGTTTCTGTTACGATGAACGCGCGAGCGCCTGAGACGCTCGCCAGTACGCTTCACGCGCTAGCGCGCCCCACCACTGTACAGCGGCGCGCCCCACTGCGTCGCTTCCCCCACTCCACCGGCGGCCAGTCGAACGCAGCGAGCGTGCTGAGCAGTCGGGCAGATTCGCTTCTCGACTACGAGCGAGCACAGGCCTCCTTCCGAGCCTGTCTCCTCTCTCCGATTTTCTCCGGTTCTAGTACTTAGAAATATTCCGACGTTGTATCTCATAGAGTTGTACTCTACAGTTTGCTTCAAATATATTTTATTTCCTGAATCTTAAGCCTAGAGTCACATTTATTCACGGGATCCCAGTTCGCCGTTTATTATATTTTATTTCAACTTCGAGTTCCATTTTCGAATCTTCGAAAGTTCTACGAGTAGAACAATCTCCATTCTTCGCATCGAACGAGCAGCTTCGCCGCTCGCAACGCATTCAAACAGTAATTTTCATTACTTCATCAACGAACGCAACGTTCGCATCGAACGAGCCGCTACGCCGCTCGCAACGATTAAATCAGCAATTATCATTGCTACTTATAACGCAAACCAGCAGTTCTCACTGCTTATTCTACAATCGAACGATTCCATCGCTCGCAACAATTGAACGGACGCATCGTTCACTACGTGGATTCATCGTACGCTTTAGCGAGCGTCTTCATATGCAGCAAGGAGAAGCTGAACCTCATCGTACGCTGTAGCGGGCGTTATCGTATGCTGCAAGGAAAAGCTGAAACGCATCGTACGCTTGAGCGAGCGTCTACGTATGCGGTCCGTCGCTTCCTTCTCATCACGACATCGAGGAAGCTCCTCCGCAGACAATTCTTCATAGTATTAACGGCGTTCTTCTCGGTGAGTCCGATTATATTGTATACGCGTGAAATTGTCAAGACTGTAGCTTTGTTACGTCGTCCGATGTACGACGTTGGCCTTGTACACACACTATGTATACAAGGTCTGATCTGCATAAGATCCACACACCGTCCCCTAGACATAAGAGCATAGTATTAAGATCTCATTATTCTATTGTTCTAATCCTTATCTCCGTCTCTACCCATCACCATAACTTCACCTTGATCAACACCTTACCTCAGTTTCAACCCATCACCACGACACATAATGCAATAAAGTATTGCATCACTCTGGAAGCATCTAGAAGCTTCTAGAAACGTCGAGAAGTCCAAGGACTGCTGCATCAGCAGTCCCACGCTCGTAGAGGGCAATAGGACAGCCACGAGACTGCAGCGTCAGCAGAAATGCACGTGCAGTCCCCGGGAGCGAAGACGCTGCTGCGTCAGCGGTTCTCCCACTCCGACGACTGAAGAACAAAGAGACTGCAGCGTCAGCTATCCCCACTCCGAACGAAGGAGGCAAGGCAGAGCGGACGCTTGCATCAGTCCGCCTTCAGCCAGCGACTCGCACGGACATGCCAGTCCGGCTTCAAGAGCAGACGTGTTCAGTCTAGCTCCGCGATAGTGAAGTGTGTCGATCCTTCACTCCTAATTCCAATTCCAATTCCAACTCTAACTCAACTCAACTCAAGTCCTAATTCTCATACGTTATTCCTATAACATATTACAATATCCATTATTCATTAATCCAATTACTACTCCTATTATAATACTACATACATATTGTATACCAGTGTACTTACCAGTTCTTATTTAATATATCGTTGTTATACCAGTGCTTCGATCTTGTTATTCTTGTGTTAGTTCAACACCATCTTCCAATTCAGTTCTTGCATCGAATATATTAAACTCGTGACATATCCGGACTTGGTCTAAAGTGCGCAGTGGAAACGCTGAGCCGCCAATAAGGAATTTGAAGCGAGTCATAGAGAAGTTCTCGTGCCACGTCTAGAATTGGTCTAAAGTGCGCAGTGGAAACGCTGAGCCGCCACTATAGACGTGAAGCGAGTTAACTACCAAAAAGGTTAATAACAAGTGGAAGTTCATTTTCATTGTCTTATTAATATTCCGTCATTACTATTCCTTACCTATGCGACGCCCACGTCGAGCGGGACGCAAGTATCAACTTGCTAAATTGAGACGCGCGTTGAGAAATAAAGCGGTGCTCGATCAAATCATTGCCACTACCGAGTGGACAGAACTTCTGGGAACCACCGAGCACATTCCGTGTGACGCGTCCGATTACGTTTCTGTATACGGTTGCCCTTGCAACCCTCCTAAAGAGGTCAACCACGCGGACCTCTCGCGAGCTCCGACGCCAGTTCTGCATCCGGTCGATTGTCCAGAGGTGATCGACATAGCCGACGACGACGACAGCCGAGACACGATCATCGTTCCCAGGGTCCGTTGCCGAATCATCCGTGACGTTCCTCTGCCAGCTCATCAACGTGTCGTCTTGCGGCCAGCATCCAAGGCCACTAACGTCGTCCCGAACCGAGCAGCAGCAACTTTGCCAGATCTTCCCCACCTCGAGGACATCTGTATAGAAGATCCGATGTACGACACCTACTGTCAGTACCGCCAGTTCCTGCTGCAACAATATTATTAGGCGTTAATACAACATTGCGGTGAGTCGTATAATATCTTGTATAATTGTTGAATCCTGTAAACTCACCGTTCTCGTTGCATCCTCTCGCGCGCGATTCTTGTCGGGACACTCCTTGTAACCGCGTCGGACGTTCTTTTCTTGACTGCATCCATAGCAATATCGGTTGTCCTAGTGCATATGACAGCCCGCGGCTGTCTCGGCACGAAAGACCACTCCTCATTTTAATCATAATATCTCAACCGTCCGTCTGTCACTGTTCTCTTTTCTCTCTCCTGGTACCTGTAACAAAAACACAGTGACGGACGTGACAAATTTGGCGCAGTCGGTAGGACATCGAAGTGGTCGCCGATATTTGCATTAATAAGCCCCGACGCGTGTCAGTGCGAAGTTCACATTTCTTAAATCCCATTTATATCTTTCAAAATGTCTCGCCCAATCACGCGATCTCAAAAGGATCTCCGAGCAGATCCTAACGCAGACCTTCCTCCAATGACCGAGGAAGAGTTACTCCTTTATGCGCAAGACCTCGCCCGTAGAGAGCAATATCTCAAAGAAGAAACTGATTTTATTGCCAAATTGCGTCTTAAATATGAAGAAGACGCACAAAACCAAAAGAATATGCTCGACGAAATACGAAAAGAGCTTCATAACATCCAAATCACGAGTCAAACCCTACGTCAACAATCGCCTACACCAGGCCCTAGTAACGTCTCTAATATGCGGGAACCTTCACCGCCAGAGCCACGCGAAATCCCACAGTATGAACCTACTGGCAATTTTGCTCTAAAACAAGCCGCCGAGCTTGTCCCTAGATTCGACGGTACTTCGTCTTCCGTCCTACAATTCATACGTGCATGCAAACGCGCGCGTGACACCGTACCGGCCACTGCAGAGCGTGCCCTCACGAAATTGCTCTGCAATAAACTCCACGATCGTGCTTATGCCGCTATAGAAGGCCAGCACATATTCACAATTTCTGCACTATGCGAGAAATTACGAACAGTACTGGGCCCATACAAATTCGTTGACCAGTACCGTGGCGATCTCGCGAGTGTACTCCAAGCTCCAAACGAGCACATCTTAGACTTCATCAATCGCGTTAAAGACCTTCGAACCGCGATTCAAGATGCCACAGATATTGGCCTTGATTACGAAGAACTAGATCGCTTCGTAGTAGATTGTTTTCTACGAGGTCTCCTTCCCCAGCTGCGTGCCGAAGTGCTTCATTGCCCTTCGCGAAATCCTGCCACTGTTTTCGAAGCAGCCATCTCTGCTTACAGGCAGTATGAGTCAGACCAGACTCGTCGACGAGAACTGATCCGCGAAGAAAAACGAGTCAGCTTCTCTGATAACCGGCCGTATCGCCCGCGTTCCACGAACGAATCCGCTCGTGACATTCCAGAGCGAACTCAAGAACGCCGCGATAACAGACCGGACTCGTCTCAGCAGTCCTCGAGAAACTTAAACCGGGACTCTTATCGCTCCCCGACGCCGCAACGGCGATGGGAAAATAATCCTCGCGACCAAAACACGTACCGCGATGGTCGCACAGATCGCCCTTCAAGCTCTAACAAATTTTGCAACTACTGCAAAGTCCCCGGGCACGATATTCACGAGTGCCGTAAGCGCGCTTTTAATAATAATAGGAGGTCGGGAAACGAGTCCGGCCTCCCGACCGAAGCCAACCCAAGGCGGGAGGCCGCATCTTCAACCCAAACTACAGCCCGCACCCAAACGACTATCCGGACGAACGACCAGTCCGACGATTCGTCTCAGCAGTAAATCTTGCTGCAGACTCACCAATTCCGCGCGTAAAAATCTCCGCCCCTCAATTACAAAAGAAGTGTGAATTTTTGTTGGACACGGGTTCGGAGATCAATTTAATTCGTGCGTCAAGTCTTGAACCAAATCTACCTATAGATCACACGAACATTATAGAAGTCCAAGGAATAACCGAGGGATCCATTCCAACTCTCGGTCAAATTAAAATACACTTACAGGGTCAAAACCCTATCGAATTTCATGTCTTGGAAGAAAACTTCCCAATTAACATCGACGGAATCCTCGGTTCTCCCTTCTTCAGAACAGGAGCCGAGATCTCCTTTGCGAATGAATACATTACGATAGGAAACATTCGGGTTCCCTTCTCGAACCCTTGCGCGCCCACGGCTGAGCCTCGCGATAAATTGGCAGCAGAGGTTATTTCAATGCCTTCGTCTATGACCAACGATCTCGTTAAAACTCCAGCCGCCAAGCGTGAGGAACATTCGGCAAGGAACGTTCGAGTGTCTTCCTCAAATCCTCGTGCACCCGCGGTCAGACCTTGCAGAGCTCCGGTGACGGAGGTTATTTCAATGCCTCCTCGGGATTCGATCGAGTACTCCCTAGAGAAAAACGCCGTGAAAAGCCGGCCGGAATCGAAGGAGACTCGAGAGATATCGGAGTACACTGCGAGAAGTCAAATCGTGGAGCGTGAGGATCGAGTCCGAACAAAGACTCCTCCGAAATCCGAAGAATTCGTCCTCGAACCTCGTACCGTTGCGTGCATGGCGGTCGACGTCGAAGGACCTAAACAGGGATATATCCGCCGTGTTAACGTAGCGCCGGATGTATTCCTGGGTGACTGCGTCGTCACCAATCGTAAAGGCAAAGCGAGCCTCCGGTGTTTTAACACCTCGTCGGAAAGAGTTTCATTTCGATTGCCCCCATTGGAGATGGAAGAAATCGAGTCGTACTCTTCCGATTCTTATACTACTTCCGGGTATCATCCCGACGTATTCGGTAACCATCCCGACCATTCTAATTCCGGGTATCATCCCGACGTATTCGGTAACCATCCCGACCTTTCCAATTCCGGGTATCATCCCGACGCATTCGGTAACCATCCCGACAATACTAACTCCGGTAACCAGCCCGATTCTTATACTAACTCCGGTAACCAGCCCGATCATTATTCTAACTCCGGTAACCAGCCCGATTCTCATACTAACTCCGGTAACCATCCCGACGCATTCGGTAACCATCCCGACCTTTTCAATTCCGGTAACCATCCCGACAATTTTAATCCAGAGTCCAAAGAAGACTCCCGCGAATTCAAACCTATGAAGGTTTATTCTACAAGCTCCGGTATCAAGTCCGATTGTTTCTATTCCGAGTCTAAGTTGAAAGGAAATGTCCCCGCCTTTGATTCTCTAAAGACGACAGAACGTCTACATAAAATAAAGCATAAAACTCTACCTCGTATAGACCGAGCATACGAGTCGATCATAAAAGATCATCCCGCGATAATTTCTAAATCAGAGTCAAAGAGAGTCTATATTTCATTTCAAAAACCTACCTCTGATTTTTCGCCGGAACATGATCTCTTCCAGTCTCAACGGTCAAGTATCCGTGCACCGCAAAGCGATTTCCATCCATCTAGGAATTATACGTCTGTAAAATACGCGTCAGCAAAAAGGAGAAACAAATTTCGTATTATACTATACCTTTGCAATAACCCGCGAACAATGATTGTAGCGTCTCCTGCGATTTGCGATAAGAAACCCTCCCAGGAGATTTCATTACAGTCCTCCGCTGACGCGAAATTAGAATCCGCGATAATCACGCGTCCGGTCAACACCGATAAGCGAGCGAAATCCGAAACCCAGCGTCGACAGAATCTCCTTCCACCGCCGGAAGATACAGAACAAACGACAGCAGCACTTCGAAGAAGTTCCTACAGCCTGAATCCCAGCCTGTTCCCAGCCGCCTACCACATCGTGTCCAGTATCCACAAACACGATCAACATGTGCGGACACTTACAACCGGCGAGACCATCGGCGAACAAAGCCGGAGACTTCATCTACAGATACCAGGGAATATTCTGCTACAATGGCAGACACAGAATCTCCCTAAATGGCAGAGAACTATGCCTTGCCTGCAGCCTCACTGCGGTAGTCAGGAGGGTCATCGTATACACGCACGTTCTTACAAGGAAAAGGAAGAACGCATGCGACGCGTGTACAAAACCCATATTGAGGGAAACCCCAATATTGGAATGCATCCACTGCAGCTTCCTCCTCGCACTGGATCGGGCAGCAACAGACACTGCCAGAATAAGAAGAGAAAGAGGCGAAATTCTCACGGACGACGAAGAAGAGGACGAAAACTCAAGCACCTCTTCCTCGGACGAAGACACCAATACTCAAGCAAATTAGAGATGCAGAGTGTTTGTGCCAAAGCCGTAATCTCGTCACCTGAGACAAAAGTGACAGTGACACCAGTGATTCCCCACCCACCCAAAACCCAACTATGCAAAATGAACAAAGCGAAATAAGTTGCATAAAACCAGCCCCAGCCCCACGTGCCGACACCGACAACATTTCAGTGCGACCAGTGTTTCGTACAAATATAGGAAATACTCACCGAGAACTGTGCTCCCTGCGCGGAGTACCCCCGGACGATGCGTCGCATGAATGAATGTGAAAGCGAGTGTTGAGCGAGAAATTTCTTCCTTGTAAGAAATTTCTTTTCCGCGTTGGGAGGTGTTACGTCGTCCGATGTACGACGTTGGCCTTGTACACACACTATGTATACAAGGTCTGATCTGCATAAGATCCACACACCGTCCCCTAGACATAAGAGCATAGTATTAAGATCTCATTATTCTATTGTTCTAATCCTTATCTCCGTCTCTACCCATCACCATAACTTCACCTTGATCAACACCTTACCTCAGTTTCAACCCATCACCACGACACATAATGCAATAAAGTATTGCATCACTCTGGAAGCATCTAGAAGCTTCTAGAAACGTCGAGAAGTCCAAGGACTGCTGCATCAGCAGTCCCACGCTCGTAGAGGGCAATAGGACAGCCACGAGACTGCAGCGTCAGCAGAAATGCACGTGCAGTCCCCGGGAGCGAAGACGCTGCTGCGTCAGCGGTTCTCCCACTCCGACGACTGAAGAACAAAGAGACTGCAGCGTCAGCTATCCCCACTCCGAACGAAGGAGGCAAGGCAGAGCGGACGCTTGCATCAGTCCGCCTTCAGCCAGCGACTCGCACGGACATGCCAGTCCGGCTTCAAGAGCAGACGTGTTCAGTCTAGCTCCGCGATAGTGAAGTGTGTCGATCCTTCACTCCTAATTCCAATTCCAATTCCAACTCTAACTCAACTCAACTCAAGTCCTAATTCTCATACGTTATTCCTATAACATATTACAATATCCATTATTCATTAATCCAATTACTACTCCTATTATAATACTACATACATATTGTATACCAGTGTACTTACCAGTTCTTATTTAATATATCGTTGTTATACCAGTGCTTCGATCTTGTTATTCTTGTGTTAGTTCAACACCATCTTCCAATTCAGTTCTTGCATCGAATATATTAAACTCGTGACATATCCGGACTTGGTCTAAAGTGCGCAGTGGAAACGCTGAGCCGCCAATAAGGAATTTGAAGCGAGTCATAGAGAAGTTCTCGTGCCACGTCTAGAATTGGTCTAAAGTGCGCAGTGGAAACGCTGAGCCGCCACTATAGACGTGAAGCGAGTTAACTACCAAAAAGGTTAATAACAAGTGGAAGTTCATTTTCATTGTCTTATTAATATTCCGTCATTACTATTCCTTACCTATGCGACGCCCACGTCGAGCGGGACGCAAGTATCAACTTGCTAAATTGAGACGCGCGTTGAGAAATAAAGCGGTGCTCGATCAAATCATTGCCACTACCGAGTGGACAGAACTTCTGGGAACCACCGAGCACATTCCGTGTGACGCGTCCGATTACGTTTCTGTATACGGTTGCCCTTGCAACCCTCCTAAAGAGGTCAACCACGCGGACCTCTCGCGAGCTCCGACGCCAGTTCTGCATCCGGTCGATTGTCCAGAGGTGATCGACATAGCCGACGACGACGACAGCCGAGACACGATCATCGTTCCCAGGGTCCGTTGCCGAATCATCCGTGACGTTCCTCTGCCAGCTCATCAACGTGTCGTCTTGCGGCCAGCATCCAAGGCCACTAACGTCGTCCCGAACCGAGCAGCAGCAACTTTGCCAGATCTTCCCCACCTCGAGGACATCTGTATAGAAGATCCGATGTACGACACCTACTGTCAGTACCGCCAGTTCCTGCTGCAACAATATTATTAGGCGTTAATACAACATTGCGGTGAGTCGTATAATATCTTGTATAATTGTTGAATCCTGTAAACTCACCGTTCTCGTTGCATCCTCTCGCGCGCGATTCTTGTCGGGACACTCCTTGTAACCGCGTCGGACGTTCTTTTCTTGACTGCATCCATAGCAATATCGGTTGTCCTAGTGCATATGACAGCCCGCGGCTGTCTCGGCACGAAAGACCACTCCTCATTTTAATCATAATATCTCAACCGTCCGTCTGTCACTGTTCTCTTTTCTCTCTCCTGGTACCTGTAACAAAAACACAGTGACGGACGTGACAGCTTCGCGGTTCCCGATTCAGACGTGGAAGTACTCGTGTCACGTCCGTCACTGTGTTTTTGTTACAGGTACCAGGAGAGAGAAAAGAGAACAGTGACAGACGGACGGTTGAGATATTATGGTTAAAATGAGGAGTGGTCTTTCGTGCCGAGATAGCCGCGGGCTGTCATATGCACTAGGACAACCGATATTGCTATGGATGCAGTCAAGAAAAGAACGTCCGACGCGGTTACAAGAAGTGTCCCGACAAGAATCGCGCGCGAGAGGGTGCAACGAGAACGGTGAGTTTACAGGATTCAACAATTATACAAGATATTATACGACTCACCGCAATGTTGTATTAACGCCTAATAATATTGTTGCAGCAGGAACTGGCGGTACTGACAGTAGGTGTCGTACATCGGATCTTCTATACAGATGTCCTCGAGGTGGGGAAGATCCGGCAGAGCTGCTGCTGCTCGGTTCGGGACGACGTTAGTGGCCTTGGATGCTGGCCGCAAGACGACACGTTGATGAGCTGGCAGAGGAACGTCACGGATGATTCGGCAACGGACCCTGGGAACGATGATCGTGTCTCGGCTGTCGTCGTCGTCGGCTATGTCGATCACCTCTGGACAATCGACCGGATGTAGAACTGGCGTCGGAGCTCGCGAGAGGTCCGCGTGGTTGACCTCTTTAGGAGGGTTGCAAGGGCAACCGTATACAGAAACGTAATCGGACGCGTCACACGGAATGTGCTCGGTGGTTCCCAGAAGTTCTGTCCACTCGGTAGTGGCAATGATTTGATCGAGCACCGCTTTATTTCTCAACGCGCGTCTCAATTTAGCAAGTTGATACTTGCGTCCCGCTCGACGTGGGCGTCGCATGGGTAAGGAATAGTAATGATGGAATATTAATAATATAATGAAAATGAACTTCCACTTGTTATTAACCTTTTTGGTAGTTAACTCGCTTCACGTCTATAGTGGCGGCTCAGCGTTTCCACTGCGCTCTTTAGACCAATTCTAGACGTGGCACGAGAACTTCTCTATGACTCGCTTCAAATTCCTTATTGGCGGCTCAGCGTTTCCACTGCGCACTTTAGACCAAGTCCGGATATGTCACGAGTTTAATATATTCGATGCAAGAACTGAATTGGAAGATGGTGTTGAACTAACACAAGAATAACAAGATCGAAGCACTGGTATAACAACGATATATTAAATAAGAACTGGTAAGTACACTGGTATACAATATGTAAGTAATATTATAATAGGAGTAGTAATTGGATTAATGAATAATGGATATTGTAATGTGTTATAGGAATAACGTATGAGAATTAGGACTTGAGTTGAGTTGAGTTAGAGTTGGAATTGGAATTGGAATTAGGAGTGAAGGATCGACACACTTCACTTTCGCGGAGCTAGACTGAACACGTCTGCTCTTGAAGTCGGAAGAAGCCGGACTGGCACGTCCGTGCGAGTCGCTCGCTTGGAGCGAACCGTTCGAGTCGCTGGCTGAAGGCGGACTGATGCAAGCGTCCGCTCTGCCTTGCCTCCTTCGGTCGGAGTGGGGATAGCTGACGCTGCAGTCTCTTTGTTCTTCAGTCGTCGGAGTGGGAGAACCGCTGACGCAGCAGCGTCTTCGCTCCCGGGGACTGCACGTGCATTTCTGCTGACGCTGCAGTCTCGTGGCTGTCCTATTGCCCTCTACGAGCGTGGGACTGCTGATGCAGCAGTCTTTGGACTTCTCGACGTTTCTAGAAGCTTCTAGATGCTTCCAGAGTGATGCAATACTTTATTGCATTATGTGTCGTGGTGATGGGTTGAAACTGAGGTAAGGTGTTGATCAAGGTGAAGTTATGGTGATGGGTAGAGACGGAGATAAGGATTAGAACAATACAATAATGAGATCTTAATACTATGCTCTTATGTCTAGGGGACGGTGTGTGGATCTTATGTAGATCAGACCTTGTATACATAGTGTGTGTACAAGGCCAACGTCGTACATCGGACGACGTAACACCTCCCAACGCGGAAAAGAAATTTCTTACAAGGAAGAAATTTCTCGCTCAACACTCGATATCACACTCATTCATGCGACGCATCGTCCGGAGGTACTCCGCGCAGGGAGCACAGTTCTCGGCGAGTATTTTCTATATTTGAACGAAACACTGGTCGCACTGAAATGTTGTCGGTGTCGGCACGTGGGGCTGGGGCTGGTTTTGTAATGTCCGACAAGTCGTATTCGCAATGTTCATTTTTCGACTGTCTTTTCTCGGGGTTTAGGGTGGGTGGGGAATCACTTTGTTCACTAACACTTTCACTTGCACTTTTCCTGTATCTTGCTGTATACGTGTAAGTATTGTCCTTTTGCTTCATGAAGATGAAGAATCTTGTGAGGGAGCTCCATACGGCGACTGCTAGATGCAAACTCCATCCGTAAAGTGAGTGCAATGCAATACCATTGATTATGGTACTTATGATAGTCTTTATTGTTCGGATTGCTATATATATTCCTAGCACTCCGGCACTGATTGAACCAAATGTGGTGAATCCTGACCACAGTTTTTGTGCTGTTGACTCCGCTATCTGTTGCAGGGAGTTTTCGTCGAGCAGGTTGAACATATTAACGTTCCCTGTTGCGTAATCTCTGCCGGATGCTCCTTGGGCGATAGAATTTATTACGGCCACTCTTTCCACTGGAAACATGATGTGGTCCTGTAGTTTGTTGAGATCCTCTTGGGAATAAATTCCGCCTGTTGCGATATTTGTTGGATCCACGTACTTCCACGTGGGTTTGATGAGCGGTTGTAATGTTGCTGGGGCAACGGTCTCTGTGAGTGACGGCGTTAAACGATACCAAATTCCGTTTATTTTGTAGAGAGGCGGCAGGAGTTCATTGCATGGCTTTTCCGTACCTGTGGCAACTATAATATGGTCTCCTGGCTTTAAGAACTTGGAAGAATTCTGGTAAGTGATCGGAAGTTCATCGAAACACTTATCCGTTTTCCGAACTTGTACGGTTACTGGAATGCACTTTATAATATGCACCACTTCTCCAGCTGGAACTGCGACGAATCCTGGTTCTCGCATAATGGCAGCTGCTATTTCTTCCGGTGATGAGTGTAACATCGTTAGTGCGTTTTGAAGGACCTGTTTCTCCAGTTCGCACTTTTGCCGGATGACATCCTGGTACAACTGGGTAAGTTGACTTTTCAGATGTTTTTCTACGTAGATGAACTTACTATTCACGTAGGTGAATATGTCCAGATTGCTTACTATGGTGTGAGTGCGTTCCTTGAATTTACCGGACAAACTTGTATCCAGAATAAAGAGCTTGGGGTGCTCCGTGCGAATAATAATATAACCGCAAATTGATGTACGACCAGATTCTGTCAACGCGAATGTGGTGTCTTCAGATTCCACCATATATAGTGTAGGTGAGAACTTTGTCTTTGTAGAAACTCTGGTAGCTAGTCCTTCGTAAAGAACGTCGTAGCTATTGAACTTGCAGTAATCGTTGGGAACGACGTCCCAGAATGTATGTCCATCTTGTGTATCAAGGCAGCTTCCTTTTGTGAAGGTGCATATTTGTCCTGACTGTAGATGGATCTGACCTGTAGAGAGCTTCACTGTTGCTGTGTAGTCCCTCAGGGTTATTCGAACGATGGCCTGTACAACGACACTGGTCCAAGTGCCGAATGGGTCGTTGTATGTTGTTCCCGCGCATTGCCCGTTATTTTGAAGTTCTCCCGCCAATGTGAGGCTGCGGGATGTAGTAGAATTGGGCTGGACTCCCGTGACCTGGGCGGTCGGAGTGATGAGGATTGTTCCGGTCTTCTGCAACTCGGAACAGGTTTCACTGGTGGTTGCCAGTAAATATTCTTGTCGTCCGTTCGTGACGATGGAAACATGTGAGTGCATGCCACAATAGAATATCGTGCGGTCGATTTCTATGTGGCACTGGATTACTCTCGTCTGAGTAAATTCTGCTAGTTGTAGCAATTGGATTTTTACTGAGTCCTCTGTGGGCTTGATTTCTTCAGGCTCGCAATCAGGAATATCGATGATGGAGAACGTTGTCGTGTTCAGTGTAGATCCTCCACAATCGTATCCGATGAGGGTGTACACTCGCGTGGCTATAGAGAGTAAGATGGCAACTTGGATCGGTTGCATGATTACAGTTTCGTGTGTGTCTAAGGACTGACGGTCTTCTGAGGCGATTGCTGCTTCGGAGGAGCGGTGTTGCGATGTGATATGCTGATCTTCCAGTGGTGGAAGGAGATTTTGCTGACCAGAGGTTTCGTATTTCGCTCGTTTAATCTGGTAGGGGTATCTGTTATCGCGAGGGTACTCGGATTTATATTTCTTTCTTGCTGACGCGCATTTCGCTGTAGCGCAGAGATTAATTTTATCGTATTTGTTTCGCTTCGCATGGCAACGTGCAGATGGAAGTTGAAAGGAATCGAGTTTCTGTGGATCATCAAAGATATGATTTCGAAGTAAGTTATGAAGTTCTTTTACTTTGGAGGCTTTGATATCCTTCTCTGGTTTAGAACTGTCGCTGGATTTATTGTGCAATATAGAACAGACCTGCTTACATATGGGTCTTGAAGATCTTTGATTGTCGTAAGAATGGAGTTGGTCTTGGAATTGATCGGGCTGGTTACCGGAGTTAGAATAAGGATCGGGCTGGTTACCGGAGTTAGAATAAGAATCGGGCTGGTTACCGGAGTTAGTAATGTCGGGATGGTTACCGAATGCGTCGGGACGATACCCGGAATTAGAAAGGTCGGGATGGTTACCGAATGCGTCGGGATGGTTCCCGGAATTAGTAAGGTCGGGATGGTTACCGAATGCGTCGGGATGATACCCGGAATTAGAAAGGTCGGGATGGTTACCGAATGCGTCGGGATGATACCCGGAAGTAGAAAAGTCGGAAGAGTACGACTCGATTTCTTCCATTTCCAATGGGGGCAATCGAAATGAAACTCTTTCCGACGAGGTGTTAAAACACCGGAGGCTCGCTTTGCCTTTACGATTGGTGACAACGCAGTCACCCAGGAATACATCCGGCGCTACATTAACACGGCGGATATATCCCTGTTTAGGTCCTTCGACGTCGACCGCTATGCACGCAACGGTACGAGGTTCGAGGACGAATTCTTCGGATTTCGGAGGAGTCTTTGTTCGGACTCGATCCTCACGCTCCACGACCCGACTTCTCGCAGTGTACTCCGATATCTCTCGAGTCTCCTTCGATTCCGGCCGGCTTTTCACGGCGTTTTTCTCTAGGGAGTACTCGATCGAATCCCGAGGAGGCATTGAAATAACCTCCGTCACCGGGGCTCTGCAAGGTCTGACCGCGGGTGCACGAGGATTTGAGGAAGACACTCGAACGTTCCTTGCCGAATGTTCCTCACGCTTGGCGGCTGGAGTTTTAACGAGATCGTTGGTCATAGACGAAGGCATTGAAATAACCTCTGCTGCCAATTTATCGCGAGGCTCAGCCGCGGGCGCGCAAGGGTTCGAGAAGGGAACCCGAATGTTTCCTATCGTAATGTATTCATTCGCAAAGGAGATCTCGGCTCCTGTTCTGAAGAAGGGAGAACCGAGGATTCCGTCGATGTTAATTGGGAAGTTTTCTTCCAAGACATGAAATTCAATAGGGTTTTGACCCTGTAAGTGTATTTTAATTTGACCGAGAGTTGGAATGGATCCCTCGGTTATTCCTTGGACTTCTATAGTGTTCGTATGATCTATAGGTAGATTTGGTTCTAGACTTGACGCACGAATTAAATTGATCTCCGAACCCGTGTCTAGCAAAAATTCACACTTCTTTTGTAATTGAGGGGCGGAGATTTTTACGCGCGGAATTGGTGAGTCTGCAGCAAGATTTACTGCTGAGACGAATCGTCGGACTGGTCGTTCGTCCGGATAGCCGTTTGGGTGCGGGCTGTAGTTTGGGTTAAAGATGCGGCCTCCCGCCTTGGGTTGGCTTCGGTCGGGAGGCCGGACTCGTTTCCCGACCTCCTATTATTATTAAAAGCGCGCTTACGGCACTCGTGAATATCGTGCCCGGGGACTTTGCAGTAGTTGCAAAATTTGTTAGGGCTTGAGGGGCGATCTGTGCGACCATTGCGGTACGTGTTTTGGTCGCGAGGATTGTTTTCCCATCGCCGTTGCGGCGTCGGGGAGCGATAAGAGTCCCGGTTTAAGTTTCTCGAGGACTGCTGAGACGAGTCCGGTCTGTTATCGCGGCGTTCTTGAGTTCGCTCTGGAATGTCACGAGCGGACTCGTACGTGGAACGCTGGCGATACGGCCGGTTATCAGAGAAGCTGACTCGTTTTTCTTCGCGGATCAGTTCTCGTCGACGAGTCTGGTCTGACTCATACTGCCTGTAAGCAGAGATGGCTGCTTCGAAAACAGTGGCAGGATTTCGCGAAGGGCAATGAAGCACTTCGGCACGCAGCTGGGGAAGGAGACCTCGTAGAAAACAATCAACTACGAAGCGATCTAGTTCTTCGTAATCAAGGCCAATATCTGTGGCATCTTGAATCGCGGTTCGAAGGTCTTTGACGCGATTGATGAAGTCTAAGATGTGCTCGTTTGGAGCTTGGAGTACACTCGCGAGATCGCCACGGTACTGGTCAACGAATTTGTATGGGCCCAGTACTGTTCGTAATTTCTCGCATAGTGCAGAAATTGTGAATATGTGCTGGCCTTCTATAGCGGCATAAGCACGATCGTGGAGTTTGTTGCAGAGCAATTTTGTGAGGGCACGCTCTGCAGTGGCCGGTACGGTGTCACGCGCGCGTTTGCATGCGCGTATGAATTGTAGAACGGAAGACGAAGTTCCGTCGAATCTAGGGACAAGCTCGGCGGCTTGTTTTAGAGCGAAATTACCAGTAGGTTCATACTGTGGGATTTCGCGTGGCTCTGGCGGTGAAGGTTCCCGCATATTAGAGACGTTACTAGGGCCTGGTGTAGGCGTCTGTTGACGTAGGGTTTGACTCGTGATTTGGATGTTATGAAGCTCTTTTCGTATTTCGTCGAGCATATTCTTTTGGTTTTGTGCGTCTTCTTCATATTTGAGACGCAATTTGGCAATAAAATCAGTTTCCTCTTTGAGATATTGCTCTCTACGGGCGAGGTCTTGTGCGTATAGAAGTAGCTCTTCCTCGGTCATTGGGGGAAGGTCTGCGTTAGGATCTGCTTGGAGATCCCTTTGAGATCGCGTGATTGGGCGAGACATTTTGAAAGATATGAATGGGATTTAGAAATGTGAATTTCGCACTGACACGCGTCGGGCTTATTAATGCAAATATCGGCGACCACTTCGATGTCCTACCGACTGCGCCAAATTTGTCACGTCCGTCACTGTGTTTTTGTTACAGGTACCAGGAGAGAGAAAAGAGAACAGTGACAGACGGACGGTTGAGATATTATGGTTAAAATGAGGAGTGGTCTTTCGTGCCGAGATAGCCGCGGGCTGTCATATGCACTAGGACAACCGATATTGCTATGGATGCAGTCAAGAAAAGAACGTCCGACGCGGTTACAAGAAGTGTCCCGACAAGAATCGCGCGCGAGAGGGTGCAACGAGAACGGTGAGTTTACAGGATTCAACAATTATACAAGATATTATACGACTCACCGCAATGTTGTATTAACGCCTAATAATATTGTTGCAGCAGGAACTGGCGGTACTGACAGTAGGTGTCGTACATCGGATCTTCTATACAGATGTCCTCGAGGTGGGGAAGATCCGGCAGAGCTGCTGCTGCTCGGTTCGGGACGACGTTAGTGGCCTTGGATGCTGGCCGCAAGACGACACGTTGATGAGCTGGCAGAGGAACGTCACGGATGATTCGGCAACGGACCCTGGGAACGATGATCGTGTCTCGGCTGTCGTCGTCGTCGGCTATGTCGATCACCTCTGGACAATCGACCGGATGTAGAACTGGCGTCGGAGCTCGCGAGAGGTCCGCGTGGTTGACCTCTTTAGGAGGGTTGCAAGGGCAACCGTATACAGAAACGTAATCGGACGCGTCACACGGAATGTGCTCGGTGGTTCCCAGAAGTTCTGTCCACTCGGTAGTGGCAATGATTTGATCGAGCACCGCTTTATTTCTCAACGCGCGTCTCAATTTAGCAAGTTGATACTTGCGTCCCGCTCGACGTGGGCGTCGCATGGGTAAGGAATAGTAATGATGGAATATTAATAATATAATGAAAATGAACTTCCACTTGTTATTAACCTTTTTGGTAGTTAACTCGCTTCACGTCTATAGTGGCGGCTCAGCGTTTCCACTGCGCTCTTTAGACCAATTCTAGACGTGGCACGAGAACTTCTCTATGACTCGCTTCAAATTCCTTATTGGCGGCTCAGCGTTTCCACTGCGCACTTTAGACCAAGTCCGGATATGTCACGAGTTTAATATATTCGATGCAAGAACTGAATTGGAAGATGGTGTTGAACTAACACAAGAATAACAAGATCGAAGCACTGGTATAACAACGATATATTAAATAAGAACTGGTAAGTACACTGGTATACAATATGTAAGTAATATTATAATAGGAGTAGTAATTGGATTAATGAATAATGGATATTGTAATGTGTTATAGGAATAACGTATGAGAATTAGGACTTGAGTTGAGTTGAGTTAGAGTTGGAATTGGAATTGGAATTAGGAGTGAAGGATCGACACACTTCACTTTCGCGGAGCTAGACTGAACACGTCTGCTCTTGAAGTCGGAAGAAGCCGGACTGGCACGTCCGTGCGAGTCGCTCGCTTGGAGCGAACCGTTCGAGTCGCTGGCTGAAGGCGGACTGATGCAAGCGTCCGCTCTGCCTTGCCTCCTTCGGTCGGAGTGGGGATAGCTGACGCTGCAGTCTCTTTGTTCTTCAGTCGTCGGAGTGGGAGAACCGCTGACGCAGCAGCGTCTTCGCTCCCGGGGACTGCACGTGCATTTCTGCTGACGCTGCAGTCTCGTGGCTGTCCTATTGCCCTCTACGAGCGTGGGACTGCTGATGCAGCAGTCTTTGGACTTCTCGACGTTTCTAGAAGCTTCTAGATGCTTCCAGAGTGATGCAATACTTTATTGCATTATGTGTCGTGGTGATGGGTTGAAACTGAGGTAAGGTGTTGATCAAGGTGAAGTTATGGTGATGGGTAGAGACGGAGATAAGGATTAGAACAATACAATAATGAGATCTTAATACTATGCTCTTATGTCTAGGGGACGGTGTGTGGATCTTATGTAGATCAGACCTTGTATACATAGTGTGTGTACAAGGCCAACGTCGTACATCGGACGACGTAACACTCGCCGCGTGGTTTCAAAGCTGGAATAATTTCGTGTACGTTTCTATCCGTGTCGCGGTCGGTGAATTTATATATTTTTAACCGTCCGACGTCCCGGGACGTAACAAATTTGGTGGCAGCGGTGGGATAGTCCAGCGATCGCGATGGCAGACGGTCCCTCAGACAATACGCGTACGAAGCAGAAAGGTGGTGAAGTGAAAAACGCGAAAATTACCGAAAGCGAGTTGAACGCGTACAAGGAGTCACTGCGGTTGAAAGAGATTCGAATCAGAAACGAAAGTGAATCCGTGAGACAGAGCCGCGAGTTGCTAGATAAAGATAGAGCCGAAATTACCGCCGCGATCAATAAAGAGCGTGCGGAATTAGACGAGCTACGATCGCAGTTAACACGCGATAAAGAACTCGTTGATAAATTAAAGCAAGGAACTAGTAGTGTACAGACAGAAACCGAGGTTCTTGTCGACGATGAGCTAGAGAATATAGAAACACGCGATAACGTTACGCCGCGACGAGAATTAGAATCGCAGTCATATCCATTGAATAATTATCCGCTCACTACGCGAAGAGATGAAATGCCGCGTATGAACGCTTTTCGAGGCGAGAGCGATTATAATCGTAACGGGATGCCGCCGCCCGAAAATCACGCGCTTGAAAGAGAAGATTCGCGGTTAGTAATGCGCGCCGCGATAGACTCAATTCCAACGTTCGACGGGACAAATATCCCAGTTCTGCAATTTACCAGAGCTTGTCAACGCGCGCGTGACTTGATCCCTCGACACGCAGAGAAAACGTTTGCAAAACTAATTATTAGTAAGCTACGAGGACGCGCATACACCGCCGTAGAAGATGAATTAATAGAATATGTCGCAGATATTTCTAACCGTTTAAAAGATGTATTCGGGCCGCATCATACGGTAGAGTATTATAAAGGAGAATTAACCAGCGTTTATATGTACGCGAATGAACATATTTTACAATTTATCAGTCGTGTGAAAGATCTTCGTTCAGCAATTCTAGACTGTTACCGCTCTTCGCCGAACAAGACTGAAATCGACAAGTTAACACGCGATAGTTTCATTCGTGGTTTAATCCCGCGACTCCGCTCAGAAGTCCGTTCTTTCAGAAACGAAACGTTGCGCACAGTTTTTGACGAAGCTATTGTTAGCTACAAATATCTCGAGCTCGACCGCGTACGCTATGAACGCGCGGATAAACAAGTACGATTTTTAGATTCTTATGAAAATTATCGTTCCGAAAGAAATTCGTCTCCGTATCACCGAGAAAAGAATTATCGCTCAGACTCGCCGTACCAACGCGATAATTTCAATCGTTCTCCGTCGCCGTATCAACGCGATAATTTTAATCGTTCTCCGTCGCCGTATCGACGAAACGATTATTCAAGTAACTCAAGACAAGACTATCGGCGCGAAGAGTCTCCTTATCGAGAACGGTCGAGGATGTTTACACAAGCGTCGCCGGACCGTTACGGTGACGCATACCTGCGAGGGTCGAATCGGTCGACGAGCGCTTCCCCTAACCGTAACGCAGGGACAACACGCGTAGCCCGCGCGGACTTGTATACAAACCGCCCGGCGGGTGATGATTTACGACCTCGGCCTCGAAACGACCAGGGTTCTCATTCAAACTCTTATAACGGAGATGGAAATTTCGAATCTAGAAGTAGAAACGATTCGTACCGCGGTAGAAACGATAGTTATGTTCCGCCTCAGCGTCGCGTACAAAATAGCGATGACTCTCGTCCAGTACGCAAATTTTGCAATTATTGTAGAATCCCAGGGCACGATATCCACGAGTGCCGAAAACGCGAAGCCAATAATCGTAGCCAGTCGGGAAACGGGACATCCCTCCCGTCCGCCGCGAATTATCGACGGGAGGAACAGAATCAGAAATTCGTACGAACGATTTCGAACACGAAGAGCACCGCGGAAAACAACGAGTAACGAAAATTACGCTCGATCCAAACTCTGCCATTCCGCATGTGACTATCTCAATGCCGGAATTAACGCGGACCACCACGGTTATGGTCGACACAGGCGCCGAACCGAATCTGATAAAAGAATCGCTTTTGAAATCGAACGCTATCGTAGACCGACAGAATAGAATCTTCGTAACCGGAATAACCGACGAAATTGTTCCGACTTTGGGATCTACGCAATTAACCATCGCCGATACGCCCGTCGAATTTCACATCGTCCCGGACCACTTCGGTGTCCCTTCCGACGGCGTCCTCGGCTCGGCGTTTTTAATGAAAGGAGCCGAAATTTCTTACCAAGACCAGAGCGTCAATTGGCTTGGTAATAAATTCTCCTTCGCCTCAAGCAAGAATTGCCATATTGAACCACGATCGGCAGTGTGCATCGCGGTAAATGCCACTGGCCCCGAGATCGGGTATCTGCGAAGGCGAGAAATCGCCCCCGGCATACTAATGCCTGAATGCATCGCGAAAATTTCCGATGGTAAAGCTTTCATACGTTGCATAAATATAACAGATCAGCCGGTAGATATTCCTGTACCGAACTTAGAGTTAGAAGAGGTGGAAGATATCGTAAATCTCGACGGTCTCGACTCTGCTAAGGTCTTTTCAATGTCGGGTCCTAATGCAGGAACGCGCTCACTTCCTGAGCGGTATGAAGAAATTCTCAGTATTATTAATACCAATCACTTGAACGACGAAGAACGCCGGCACGTGGACGGTCTAATACGAGAGAACCACGACCTCTTTCACCTCCCCGGCGATAGATTAGGGAAAACCAATAAGGTTCAACACGAAATCATAACGACGGACAAAACGCCAATTCACGTGAAACAATATCGGTACCCGCCGATACACCGCGACGAAATAAACAAGCAAATGAAAGAATTGCTTGAGCAGGATATCGTCACTCCGTCGACGTCCCCGTATAATAGCCCGCTATGGATTGTACCGAAGAAGGCCGATGAACACGGGAATAAGCGTTGGCGTATGGTTATAGATTTCCGAGCGTTAAATGAGAAATCTGTTCCGGACGCGTACCCGCTCCCCAGTATTTTGGAAATTCTCGACCAACTGGGCAGCGCGAAATATTTTAGTGTGTTCGACCTGGCCAACGGGTTTCACCAGATCGGAATGGAGCCGAGCGACGCGGCTAAAACGGCATTTTCGACGCCTTATGGCCATTACGAATTCAAACGCATGCCTTTCGGTTTAAGAAACGCGCCGGCTACATTCCAGCGATTAATGGATAATGTGCTCACGGGTCTGCAAGGCATCGAACTGTTTGTATACTTAGATGATATCGTCATTTACGCGCGCAGCCTTGCAGAACATCTAACAAAATTTAATAAATTGGCTCACAGGCTACGCGAAGCCAACCTTAAGTTGCAGCCCTCCAAATGCGGGTTTCTGCACCGCGAAGTCGCGTATTTGGGACACGTAATTGGCGAAGAAGGCGTAAAGCCTTGCCCCAAGAAAATCTCCGCCGTCAAAAACTTCCCCAGACCAAAAAACGTGAAAGGGATTCGAGAATTCCTGGGTCTGGCGGGCTACTACCGACGGTTTATTCCGAAATTTTCGCAGATCTCTAAACCCCTCGCGAGCCTTCTCAAAAAAGATTGTAAATTTGTGTGGGAGGCCAAACACGAGGAGGCATTCAGTACGCTGCGTGAAATATTGACAACGGAACCATTGCTGCAGTACCCGGACTTCAGCAAAGAATTTAATATTACGACCGACGCATCCGGCTACGCGATCGGAGGTGTTCTTAGTCAGGATGAACCGGGTAAAGATCGTCCTATCGCATACGCCTCAAGACTTCTAAATGGGGCCGAGTTGAATTATTCAACTATAGAAAAGGAATGCTTGGCTATTATTTACTGTACCCAATACTTCCGACCGTACGTGTACGGCCATAAATTCAATCTAATAACTGATCACCAGCCCTTGGTCTGGATGAATTCAGTGAAGGACCCCACGTCTCGCTTATTACGATGGAGGTTGAAATTAGCAGAATTTGACTATAGAATCACGTACAAGTCGGGGAAAACGAATCTTAACGCGGACGCCCTCTCGCGAAATCCTGTACCCGCGCTCGCGATGTCTACCGTCGACGACTCAGATTCCTCCGGCCTTTTCGATGCCGTATCGAAGAAAGGCACGAAATCGGAAACGCCGTCCACCCGTCCACTGCCTCTGTCCACTCCCTCGCCGAGGTCTCCTTCGCCAAAGCATGCAACACCTCGTTCGTCCACGATCAGTTCTCCGTCTCGCAGAGAAATAAATTCCGTCGACAATGACGAACGAGACTTACCGACGACCTCAGAATCGGACGACATTTTTGAGTCTCACAATGAACAAGCGTCGCTGACACGCCGTACAATAATACATACACGAGACCGCCTCACAATGAGGAATGACAATTTGGTAATTTTCATGACAATGGACGGACAGCCACTGGATACAGGAGCAACAGACCTGGTCGTGGCGAATAAAATCCCTTCATTTTCTCCGCCAGCTTTATGCAGGGCGAAAGTACTTAACCTATCTAACGAAAAGAAATTGATTATTCTACCGGTCAAGGAAACGCCAATGCACACGGCTCCGTACGAGGATTTATTGGAATCCTTCAGATCCCTCCTCGACGTCGTTTTAGAGCTTCAGCTCACCTCGTTTAGCGTATCTAAGACGTTCATTGACGATACGGCATGGCCAGATATACAGAAAACGATACTAAAACTTTTCTCTCAGACACAGACTCAGATTTTCATATGTTCAAACGAAATCATTATTCCTCCTCCAGAGCAGCGCACGGACATAATGATCGAAAATCATTGCTCTGCCTTTGCTGGCCATAAAGGCATCACTAAGACGTATCGCAGGATACGGGAAAAGTATTTCTGGTCTTCTCTCAAGAAAGACGTTCAGAATTTCGTCAATTCTTGTCGGTCGTGCGAAAGGCTAAAATTGGTCAGAGTTAAGACGCGACAGCCGATGGTGATTACCGATACACCTGGCAAATCTTTCGACAAGATCTCTATGGACATAGTAGGCCCGCTTCCGCAATCCCCTAACGGCTTTAACTACGTATTAACGATCCAGGACCTCTTGACGAAATATTCACTCGCTATCCCGCTGAAATCCGCGACGGCGATAGATACCGCGCAAGCATTCACAGAGCACTTTATTTGTCGTTTCGGGGCTCCTAAAGCGATTCTTACAGACCAGGGGACCAACTTCTTGAGCTCGCTCATGAAGAACATAGCGAAGAAATTCAAAATTACACGATTCAAAACGACCGCATTTAGACCTCAGTCGAATGGCTCGATAGAACGATCCCATCACGTGCTGACGGAATATCTAAAACAGTATACCGAGCGCGATAATTGGGATGAATGGTTACCGCTAGCAATGTTTTCATACAACACCAGCGTACACGAGGGCACGCTTTTCACGCCGCATGAACTCGTGTTCGGCACCACGGCGCGCACGCCTTCAGCTAACACGGTAATGAACGATCTAACGAATGAGTCATATAACGGGTACTTAGAAGATCTGCAGACGAAAATTGAAGGAACGCTGGGCAGGGCCCGAGAGAATTTAGAAAATGCGAAGTTACGATCAAAAAAATACTACGACCGAAAGGTCAACGAGCAAAGCTTTACCGTCGGAGACGACGTATTTTTACTAAAGGAACCGCGTAAGAATAAGTTCGACGCCGAATACACGGGACCGTACAAAGTAGTAAAAATGTTAAGCGACAATAACGTAGAAATAACGTTTAAGAAAGGGACTCGTATAGTCCACGTAAACAAACTCAAGCGTGCGAAGAAGGCAACCGCCTTCTCGATCATAACAACGAGCGCAGCCCGAGGGAAAGCGAAACCGCTCGAGCCGCCAAACATAAACACAGCCGTGTTTACCCCCTCTCCCTCTCCTACCACTGGACGCAGGAGGAACCGACACACGGGTCCCACGCTCAGTGCGCTCAAGGACCTCACGCAGTCAACACCCCCCAACGGTCAACCAGTTCACCACAACGATGAGTCAGGGAACACCCAGAACACTGGCCGACAAGCGCGCCGAGTACCTGGAAGCCTTCGACGACTATCGCTGCTACGTAGGGGAAATATATCGAAACGAGCAGAAGCAGCAATTTTGCAAGGAGTGCAGCCTAATGCAGGACAGCGTGACGCCCGAGGACGTTCACGAGATGTTGATCGACATGGACAACAAGTGCCATGTCTGCGAACAAAAGCTATGCAAGGAGCAGCCAATCCCAGAATGCCTCGAATGCAGCGAGGACTTAGCTACGATATTGGTTTACCTGAGGGAGATCCAATACGAAGCCGGGATGAAGGACTTGGACGATTCGGAAAGCGACTCCGAGGGGGAAACCGAAACCAACGCAGAAACAGCTCTAGCATACCGACACAGGAAGGTCCTGCAAAAACTCTGGGATTACGTATCCAGTATCCAGGGCTATTACTGTTTCAAAGGGAAAATTATTGCAAACAGCGAGGGCAGGGAGTTTTGCGAAGACTGCGGCCACAGCTTGAAGAATGTAGAAGTGTTCCATATACACTCTATACAGACAAGCCTGAAGAACGAGTGCGACACCTGCAAGAGGAAAATCTGTGCTCAGAAACCTCCACTGGCGTGCACAGAATGCACACTCGAACTGGCCATCGCAATGCAATTAATCCCGGAAACATTGCGACAGATGATACTGGAGGAGGACAAGGAGCGGAGCCTCCCATCTACACCTCCACCTTCACCAACACTACCTTCAGAGGACGAGGGAGACGGATTACTTACGATCACAAAGAAGTACGTCATCAATTCAGAGGAAGACTTGGCGACCGCCAACGATCTGAACGAGAAATCCCCAAGTGTTGGTGATAGTGACGAAAACGATTTAGTCGATTCGGAAAAGTTCTCGGTGGACGACTAGTGCGCGAAAAATGTTATACATGCGAAAAGTGCAATATCGAACTTGGAATGTTGTATGAAGTATGCAAGTGTGATGTATGATGCGAAAAATAATTTTCAACTGCCGTCGAAAATTATTTTTCCCCCGGGAAGGGAGATGTCACGTCCGCTGACGTGTTGACGCCTTTCAGCGTCTGTATTATAGTCAAGATACTAGGTTATATTAATAGTTATAAGTACACAGATTATGTAACACGAACACCTAGTCTTAAGATCCTTACATATATAATTTTACTTACCTTTTTATACTTACCTTATACCTGGAATACTTACCGAGCAGTTGACCAAAGTTCTGTATTTTATATGGCATATTTAGTATTTTTAATAACATATTAAAGATTTTATGTTTCTGTTACGATGAACGCGCGAGCGCCTGAGACGCTCGCCAGTACGCTTCACGCGCTAGCGCGCCCCACCACTGTACAGCGGCGCGCCCCACTGCGTCGCTTCCCCCACTCCACCGGCGGCCAGTCGAACGCAGCGAGCGTGCTGAGCAGTCGGGCAGATTCGCTTCTCGACTACGAGCGAGCACAGGCCTCCTTCCGAGCCTGTCTCCTCTCTCCGATTTTCTCCGGTTCTAGTACTTAGAAATATTCCGACGTTGTATCTCATAGAGTTGTACTCTACAGTTTGCTTCAAATATATTTTATTTCCTGAATCTTAAGCCTAGAGTCACATTTATTCACGGGATCCCAGTTCGCCGTTTATTATATTTTATTTCAACTTCGAGTTCCATTTTCGAATCTTCGAAAGTTCTACGAGTAGAACAATCTCCATTCTTCGCATCGAACGAGCAGCTTCGCCGCTCGCAACGCATTCAAACAGTAATTTTCATTACTTCATCAACGAACGCAACGTTCGCATCGAACGAGCCGCTACGCCGCTCGCAACGATTAAATCAGCAATTATCATTGCTACTTATAACGCAAACCAGCAGTTCTCACTGCTTATTCTACAATCGAACGATTCCATCGCTCGCAACAATTGAACGGACGCATCGTTCACTACGTGGATTCATCGTACGCTTTAGCGAGCGTCTTCATATGCAGCAAGGAGAAGCTGAACCTCATCGTACGCTGTAGCGGGCGTTATCGTATGCTGCAAGGAAAAGCTGAAACGCATCGTACGCTTGAGCGAGCGTCTACGTATGCGGTCCGTCGCTTCCTTCTCATCACGACATCGAGGAAGCTCCTCCGCAGACAATTCTTCATAGTATTAACGGCGTTCTTCTCGGTGAGTCCGATTATATTGTATACGCGTGAAATTGTCAAGACTGTAGCTTCGCGGTTCCCGATTCAGACGTGGAAGTACTCGCCGCGTGGTTTCAAAGCTGGAATAATTTCGTGTACGTTTCTATCCGTGTCGCGGTCGGTGAATTTATATATTTTTAACCGTCCGACGTCCCGGGACGTAACAGTAACGTGGTCGAAAGGGCATTTCCTTCACTGCCCGTCGCACTTTTAACTGACACTATGCTTTCACGGACTCTAAGTCTACTGCGTTAAATTGTCAAACAATGATGGAACGCGCAGGGGTTCGCGTGCTAACACTGATTCTATTTTTATTCCTCGATGCCGTGCTTCTAACATCGGTGACCAACAAGTGTCCTACCGACTGCGCCAAATTTTTCACAACAAATTTTGGCAGAGGTAGGACACATGACGTATCCTACAAAAGTGTTGACGGTGTCTCTAACATCGGTGACCAACGAGTGTCCTACCGACTGCGCCAAATTTGTCACGTCCTGGCGGGGCTATAAGAGCAAGAGAAGAGAATACCGCGGCCCGGCTACTCTACTCTTCCACTGACTGACATTTAATAAAAGTGTTGGTCTTTTTATCAACAGACTAGGACCCGATGCCGACACCTGCATGCAGTCTTACACAGATGAATGATGCACGCGACCCTGAAACATACGCGATAATATGTTCCACTTACTTTTACGCTTCGCTTGTTTGTCGATTGACATGAGACATGAATTCGCAACGGATGAACAGCTACGGTTGCGCTGATGGCCTTGAATACGGTCCGCTCTGCTTGACAGGCGTTGATCCAAATGGCTGGAAACGACCTTCAAGGATTGACGACTGCGCCAAACTCTGTCACGTCAATATTTGACAGGAACGACCTCCAATGATTGACAGCTGGCTGCTACGGTATTGTAGACGGATGCGCTCGTTGAGGAAACGGGCGTGGACGCTGTACGATACCGTGAATCTAACTCACGAATATCGTCCGCGTGATTGACGATATTTTAACTAGCGAAAACGGGCGTGGATGCTGTGCGATCCCGTGAATTTATCTCGCGAATATCGTCCGCGTGGTTGACGATATTTTGATTCGAGAAAACGGACGTGGATGCTGCGGAGCTTGCTATGCGAGCAAGTCTATCACTATCACGCACGTACGCGAACACGTAACAGGAAATTGAATAAGGAATACTATTCGCGAACTTTCCAGTGAGAACTCTATCTCTAACTAACAACGTGTCACTTCAAACTACGAAGTTAGGAGCAAGGAAATAATAATTGGGATTTAGATTGACTCTGGTAAAACAAAGTATATTAATAACGTAAAAGAATACAAAGGTAAAGATGCTTATTATTAACGAAATCGAAATACGTACTAAGTACGAAATATGAAACACAATAAAAATGTTTAATTGAATAAACGAAGTAATATTTGAATTAAACGAATAAGAATACGATATTACTGAATGGTATTAGGGACTGTGTCTAAACAGTATGGATTTGGAAAGATTGTGTCTAAACAATCTGGATTTGGAAAGACTATGTCTAAATAGTCTGGACTTGGAAGATTGACGAAAACTCGACTGACCCACTCGGGTCCCCGGAGAGGACTGGGGAGAATCGAACGTTCGTCGACGAACAACGTTCGTTCGAAAAATGCTGACTTCGCAAAAGGGGACCGTGTCCTCTTTGTGCCGGTCTTCGTCGTAAACAGCGCGATGGCCGCCGCACTAGAGTCAGCAGTTTTCGTTCCCAGTGGTGCAGGACTCGAAAATTAAGTGGTAACCATTGGCGTACCTATTTATTTATTTAAATAAATTGGGACTTGGAATATTTTCGAGCGCTTGCTCTTGCAAGGCGTTTCGATGTAAATTTTATATGTCATATGATTAGTTGACATCATTTGTCGACCGATCATATGTTTGAAAATATTCTAAGTACTTTTGAAAATTACCAAAAATCGAAATTTTGGTAAAGTCTAAACAAACGCGAATTGAGAACATAACCTACAAATTTTTAGGTTAGTTTCATGATTTTCGCTCACGAGTCCAATGATATTTCAATCTTCGAGTTTGGGCCATTTTTGGCTATTTTAGGATTTTGACAGATTTTGGATTTTAGGTTATGTTGATGGATTTCAATCAAATGTACGTGGTGTTAAGGATTCATTGTTATGAAGGATTTTTAGGAGGTTTGGAATCTTTAAAGGGGAACGCTCGCTCTTATGTATCTAATTTTACATGTAGTCTTAAAGCTAACGTCGGAGGTGCGACCGACGTCACAACACCGTACCGGCCACTGCAGAGCGTGCCCTCACGAAATTGCTCTGCAATAAACTCCACGATCGTGCTTATGCCGCTATAGAAGGCGAGCACATAGTCACAATTTCTGCACTATGCGAAAAGTTACGTACAGTACTGGGCCCGTACAAATTCGTGGACCAGTACCGTGGCGATCTCGCAAGTGTACTCCAAGCTCCAAACGAGCACATCTTAGACTTCATCAATCGCGTTAAAGACCTTCGAACCGCGATTCAAGATGCCACAGATATTGGCCTTGATTACGAAGAACTAGATCGCTTCGTAGTAGATTGTTTTCTACGAGGTCTCCTTCCTCAGCTGCGTGCCGAAGTGCTTCATTGCCCTTCGCGAAATCCTGCCACTGTTTTCGAAGCAGCCATCTCTGCTTACAGGCAGTATGAGTCAGACCAGACTCGTCGACGAGAACTGATCCGCGAAGAAAAACGAGTCAGCTTCTCTGATAACCGGCCGTATCGGCAGCGTTCCACGTACGAGTCCGCTCGTAACATTCCAGAGCGAACTCAAGAACGCCGCGATAACAGACCGGACTCGTCTCAGCAGTCCTCGAGAAACTCAAACCGGGACTCTTATCGCTCCCCGACGCCGCAACGGCGATGGGAAAATAATCCTCGCGACCAAAACACGTACCGCGATGGTCGCACAGATCGCCCCACAAGCCCTAACAAATTTTGCAACTACTGCAAAGTCCCCGGGCACGATATTCACGAGTGCCGTAAGCGCGCTTTTAATAATAATAGGAGGTCGGGAAACGAGTCCGGCCTCCCGACCGAAGCCAACCCCAGGCGGGAGGCCGCATCTTCAACTCAAACTACAGCCCGCACCCAAACAGCTATCCGGACGAACGACCATTCCGACGATTCGTCTCAGCAGTAAATCTTGCTGCAGACTCACCAATTCCGCGCGTAAAAATCTCCGCCCCTCAATTACAAAAGAAGTGTGAATTTTTGCTAGACACGGGTTCGGAGATCAATTTAATTCGTGCGTCAAGTCTAGAACCAAATCTACCTATAGATCATACGAACACTATAGAAGTCCAAGGAATAACCGAGGGATCCATTCCAACTCTCGGTCAAATTAAAATACACTTACAGGGTCAAAACCCTATTGAATTTCATGTCTTGGAAGAAAACTTCCCAATTAACATCGACGGAATCCTCGGTTCTCCCTTCTTCAGAACAGGAGCCGAGATCTCCTTTGCGAATCAATCCATAACGATAGGAAACATTCGGGTTCCCTTCTCGAACCCTTGCGCGCCCACGGCTGAGCTTCGCGATAAATTGGCAGCAGAGGTTATTTCAATGCCTTCGTCTATGACCAACGATCTCGTTAAAACTCCAGCCGCCAAGCGTGAGGAACATTCGGCAGGGAACGTTCGAGTGTCTTCCTCAAATCCTCGTGCACCCGCGGTCAGACCTTGCAGAGCTCCGGTGACGGAGGTTATTTCAATGCCTCCTCGGGATTCGATCGAGTGCTCCCTAGAGAAAAACGCCGTGAAAAGCCGGCCGGAATCGAAGGAGACTCGAGAGATATCGGAGTACACTGCGAGAAGTCGGGTCGTGGAGCGTGAGGATCGAGTCCGAACAAAGACTCCTCCGAAATCCGAAGAATTCGTCCTCGAACCTCGTACCGTTGCGTGCATAGCGGTCGACGTCGAAGGACCTAAACAGGGATATATCCGCCGTGTTAACGTAGCGCCGGATGTATTCCTGGGTGACTGCGTCGTCACCAATCGTAAAGGCAAAGCGAGCCTCCGGTGTTTTAACACCTCGTCGGAAAGAGTTTCATTTCGATTGCCCCCATTGGAGATGGAAGAAATCGAGTCGTACTCTTCCGACCTTTCTACTTCCGGGAACTATCCCGACGCATTCGGTAACCATCCCGACCTTTCTAATTCCGGGTATCATCCCGACGCATTCGGTAACCATCCCGACCTTTCTAATTCCGGGAACCATCCCGACGTATTCGGTAACCATCCCGACCTTTCTAATTCCGGGTATCGTCCCGACGTATTCGGTAACCATCCCGACATTACTAACTCCGGTAACCAGCCCGATTCTTATACTAACTCCGGTAACCAGCCCGATTCTTATTCTAACTCCGGTAACCAGCCCGATCATTATTCTAACTCCGGTAACCAGCCCGATCAATTCCAAGACCAACTCCATTCCTACGACAATCAAAGATCTTCAAGACCCATATGTAAGCAGGTCTGTTCTATACTGCACGATAAATCCAGTGACAGTTCTATACCAGAGAAGGATATCAAAGCCTCCAAAGTAAAAGAACTTCATAACTTACTTCGAAATCATATCTTTGATGATCCACAGAAACTCGATTCCTTTCAACTTCCATCTGCACGTTGCCATGCGAAGCGAAACAAATACGATAAAATTAATCTCTGCGCTACAGCGAAATACGCGCCAGCAAGAAAGAGATATAAATCCGAGTACCCTCGCGATAACAGATACCCCTACCAGATTAAACGAGCGAAATACGAAACCTCTGGTCAGCAAAATCTCCTTCCACCACTGGAAGATCAGCATATCACATCGCAACACCGCTCCTCCGAAGCAGCAATCGCCTCAGAGGACCGTCAGTCCTTAGACACACACGAAACTGTAATCATGCAGCCGATCCAAGTTGCCATCTTACTCTCTATAGCCACGCGAGTGTACACCCTCATCGGATACGATTGTGGAGGATCTACACTGAACACGACAACGTTCTCCATCATCGATATTCCTGATTGCGAGCCTGAAGAAATCAAGCCCACAGAGGACTCAGTAAAAATCCAATTGCTACAACTAGCAGAATTTACTCAGACGAGAGTAATCCAGTGCCACATAGAAATCGACCGCACGATATTCTATTGTGGCATGCACTCACATGTTTCCATCGTCACGAACGGACGACAAGAATATTTACTGGCAACCACCAGCGAAACCTGTTCCGAGTTGCAGAAGACCGGAACAATCCTCATCACTCCGACCGCCCAGGTCACGGGAGTCCAGCCCAATTCTACTACATCCCGCAGCCTCACATTGGCGGGAGAACTTCAAAATAACGGGCAATGCGCGGGAACAACGTACAACGACCCATTCGGCACTTGGACCAGTGTCGTTGTACAGGCCATTGTTCGAATAACCCTGAGGGACTACACAGCAACAGTGAAGCTCTCTACAGGTCAGATCCATCTACAGTCAGGACAAATATGCACCTTCACAAAAGGAAGCTGCCTTGATACGCAAGATGGACATACATTCTGGGACGTCGTTCCCAACGATTACTGCAAGTTCAATAGCTACGACGTTCTCTACGAAGGACTAGCTACCAGAGTTTCTACAAAGACAAAGTTCTCACCTACACTATATATGGTGGAATCTGAAGACACCACATTCGCGTTGACAGAATCTGGTCGTACATCAATTTGCGGTTATATTATTATTCGCACGGAGCACCCCAAACTCTTTATTCTGGATACAAGTTTGTCCGGTAAATTCAAGGAACGCACTCACACCATAGTAAGCAATCTGGACATATTCACCTACGTGAATAGTAAGTTCATCTACGTAGAAAAACATCTGAAAAGTCAACTTACCCAGTTGTACCAGGATGTCATCCGGCAAAAGTGCGAACTGGAGAAACAGGTCCTTCAAAACGCACTAACGATGTTACACTCATCACCGGAAGAAATAGCAGCTGCCATTATGCGAGAACCAGGATTCGTCGCAGTTCCAGCTGGAGAAGTGGTGCATATTATAAAGTGCATTCCAGTAACCGTACAAGTTCGGAAAACGGATAAGTGTTTCGATGAACTTCCGATCACTTACCAGAATTCTTCCAAGTTCTTAAAGCCAGGAGACCATATTATAGTTGCCACAGGTACAGAAAAGCCATGCAATGAACTCCTGCCGCCTCTCTACAAAATAAACGGAATTTGGTATCGTTTAACGCCGTCACTCACAGAGACCGTTGCCCCAGCAACATTACAACCGCTCATCAAACCCACGTGGAAGTACGTGGATCCAACAAATATCGCAACAGGCGGAATCTATTCCCAAGAGGATCTCAACAAACTACAGGACCACATCATGTTTCCAGTGGAAAGAGTGGCCGTAATAAATTCTATCGCCCAAGGAGCATCCGGCAGAGATTACGCAACAGGGAACGTTAATATGTTCAACCTGCTTGACGAAAACTCCCTGCAACAGATAGCGGAGTCAACAGCACAAAAACTGTGGTCAGGATTCACCACATTTGGTTCAATCAGTGCCGGAGTGCTAGGAATATATATAGCAATCCGAATAATAAAAACTATCATAAGTACCATAATCAATGGTATTGCATTGCACTCACTTTACGGATGGAGTTTGCATCTAGCAGTCGCCGTATGGAGCTCCCTCACAAGATTCTTCATCTTCCTGAAGCAAAAGGACAATACTTACACGTATGCAGCAAGATACAGGAAAAGTGCAAGTGAAAGTGTTAGTGAACAAAGTGATTCCCCACCCACCCTAAACCCCGAGAAAAGACAGTCGAAAAATGAACATTGCGAATACGACTTGTCGGACATTACAAAACCAGCCCCAGCCCCACGTGCCGACACCGACAACATTTCAGTGCGACCAGTGTTTCGTACAAATATAAGAAATACTCGCCGAGAACTGTGCTCCCTGCGCGGAGTACCTCCGGACGATGCGTCGCATGAATGAGTGTGATATCGAGTGTTGAGCGAGAAATTTCTTCCTTGTAAGAAATTTCTTTTCCGCGTTGGGAGGTGTTACGTCGTCCGATGTACGACGTTGGCCTTGTACACACACTATGTATACAAGGTCTGATCTGCATAAGATCCACACACCGTCCCCTAGACATAAGAGCATAATATTAAGATCTCATATATTCTATTGTTCTAATCCTTATCTCCGTCTCTACCCATCACCATAACTTCACCTTGATCAACACCTTACCTCAGTTTCAACCCATCACCACGACACATAATGCAATAAAGTATTGCATCACTCTGGAAGCATCTAGAAGCTTCTAGAAACGTCGAGAAGTCCAAAGACTGCTGCATCAGCAGTCCCACGCTCGTAGAGGGCAATAGGACAGCCACGAGACTGCAGCGTCAGCAGAAATGCACGTGCAGTCCCCGGGAGCAAAGACGCTGCTGCGTCAGCAGTTCTCCCACTCCGACGACTGAAGAACAAAGAGACTGCAGCGTCAGCTATCCCCACTCCGACCGAAGGAGGCAAGCCAGAGCGAACGCTTGCATCAGTCCGCCTTCAGCCAGCGACTCGCACAGACGTGCCTACCTGGCCTCAGCCGCCAGTCCGGCTTCAAGAGCAGACGTGTTCAGTCTAGCTCCGCGAAAGTGAAGTGTGTCGATCCTTCACTCCTAATTCCAATTCCAATTCCAACTCTAACTCAACTCAACTCAACTCCTAATTCTCATACATTATTCCTACAACATATTACTATATCCATTATTCATTAATCCAATTACTACTCCTATTATAATACTACTTACATATTGTATACCAGTGTACTTACCAGTTCTTATTTAATATATCGTTGTTATACCAGTGCTTCGATCTTGTTATTCTTGTGTTAGTTCAACACCATCTTCCAATTCAGTTCTTGCATAGAATATATTAAACTCGTGACATATCCGGACTTGGTCTAAAGTGCGCAGTGGAAACGCTGAGCCGCCAATAAGGAATTTGAAGCGAGTCATAGAGAAGTTCTCGTGCCGCGTCTAGAATTGGTCTAAAGTGCGCAGTGGAAACGCTGAGCCGCCACTATAGACGTGAAGCGAGTTAACTACCAAAAAGGTTAATAACAAATGGAAGTTCATTTTCATTATCTTATTAATATTCCGTCATTACTATTCCTTACCCATGCGACGCCCACGTCGAGCGGGACGCAAGTATCAACTTGCTAAATTGAGACGCGCGTTGAGAAATAAAGCGGTGCTCGATCAAATCATTGCCACTACCGAGTGGACAGAACTTCTGGGAACCACCGAGCACATTCCGTGTGACGCGTCCGATTACGTTTCTGTATACGGTTGCCCTTGCAACTGTGACGTCGGTCGCACCTCCGACGTTAGCTTAAGACTACATGTAAAATTAGATACATAAGAGCGAGCGTTCCCCTTTAAAGATTCCAAAACTCCTAAAAATCCTTCATAACAATGAATCCTTAACACCACGTACATCTGATTGAAATCCATCAACATAACCTAAAATCCAAAATCTGTCAAAATCCTAAAATAGCCAAAAATGGCCCAAACTCGAAGATTGAAATATCATTGGACTCGTGAGCGAAAATCATGAAACTAACCTAAAAATTTGTAGGTTATGTTCTAAATTCGCGTTTGTTTAGACTTTACCAAAATTTCGATTTTTGGTAATTTTCAAAAGTACTTAGAATATTTTCAAACATATGATCGGTCGACAAATGATGTCAACTAATCATATGACATATAAAATTTACATCGAAACGCCTTGCAAGAGCAAGCGCTCGAAAATATTCTAAGTCCCAATTTATTTAAATAAATAAATAGGTACGCCAATGGTTACCACTTAATTTTCGAGTCCTGCACCACTGGGAACGAAAACTGCTGACTCTAGTGCGGCGGCCATCGCGCTGTTTACGACGAAGACCGGCACAAAGAGGACACGGTCCCCTTTTGCGAAGTCAGCATTTTTCGGACGAACGTTATTCGTCGACGAACGTTCGATTCTCCCCAGTCCTCTCCGGGGACCCGAGTGGGTCAGTCGAGTTTTCGTCAATCTTCCAAGTCCAGACTATTTAGACATAGTCTTTCCAAATCCAGATTGTTTAGACACAATCTTTCCAAATCCATACTGTTTAGACACAGTCCCTAATACCATTCAGTAATATCGTATTCTTATTCGTTTAATTCAAATATTACTTCGTTTATTCAATTAAACATTTTTATTGTGTTTCATATTTCGTACTTAGTACGTATTTCGATTTCGTTAATAATAAGCATCTTTACCTTTGTATTCTTTTACGTTATTAATATACTTTGTTTTACCAGAGTCAATCTAAATCCCAATTATTATTTCCTTGCTCCTAACTTCGTAGTTTGAAGTGACACGTTGTTAGTTAGAGATAGAGTTCTCACTGGAAAGTTCGCGAATAGTATTCCTTATTCAATTTCCTGTTACGTGTTCGCGTACGTGCGTGATAGTGATAGACTTGCTCGCATAGCAAGCTCCGCAGCATCCACGTCCGTTTTCTCGAATCAAAATATCGTCAACCACGCGGACGATATTCGCGAGATAAATTCACGGGATCGCACAGCGTCCACGCCCGTTTTCGCTAGTTAAAATATCGTCAATCACGCGGACGATATTCGTGAGTTAGATTCACGCTATCGTACAGCGTCCACGCCCGTTTCCTCAACGAGCGCATCCGTCTACAATACCGTAGCAGCCAGCTGTCAATCATTGGAGGTCGTTCCTGTCAAATATTGACGTGACAGAGTTTGGCGCAGTCGTCAATCCTTGAAGGTCGTTTCCAGCCATTTGGATCAACGCCTGTCAAGCAGAGCGGACCGTATTCAAGGCCATCAGCGCAACCGTAGCTGTTCATCCGTTGCGAATTCATTTCTCGTGTCAATCGACAAACAAGCGAAGCGTAAAAGTAAGTGGAACATATTATCGCGTATGTTTCAGGGTCGCGTGCATCTTTCATCTGTGTAAGACTGCATGCAGGTGTCGGCATCGGGTCCTAGTCTGTTGATAAAAAGACCAACACTTTTATTAAATGTCAGTCAGTGGAAGAGCAGAGTAGCCGGGCCGCGGTATTCTCTTCTCTTGCTCTTATAGCCCCGCCAGGACGTGACAAATTTGGCGCAGTCGGTAGGACACTCGTTGGTCACCGATGTTAGAGACACCGTCAACACTTTTGTAGGATACGTCATGTGTCCTACCTCTGCCAAAATTTGTTGTGACAAATTTGGCGCAGTCGGTAGGACAGTCGTTGGTCACCGATGTTAGAAGCACGGCATCGAGGAATAAAAATAGAATCAGTGTTAGCACGCGAACCCCTGCGCGTTCCATCATTGTTTGACAATTTAACGCAGTAGACTTAGAGTCCGTGAAAGCATAGTGTCAGTTAAAAGTGCGACGGGCAGTGAAGGAAATGCCCTTTCGCCCACGTTACATACTCAAATTATTTTTCGCGATGTTCGTACTCAGTACAAATTCATCGAGAGTTTTAGTGAACGTTAAAGTGCGACGGGCGGTTTAGAATGTCACGTCCGTCACTGTGTTTTTGTTACAGGTACCAGGAGAGAGAAAAGAGAACAGTGACAGACGGACGGTTGAGATATTATGATTAAAATGAGGAGTGGTCTTTCGTGCCGAGACAGCCGCGGGCTGTCATATGCACTAGGACAACCGATATTGCTATGGATGCAGTCAAGAAAAGAACGTCCGACGCGGTTACAAGGAGTGTCCCGACAAGAATCACGCGCGAGATGATGCAACGAAACCGGTGAGTTTACAGGATTCAGCAATTATACAAGACATTATACGACTCACCGCAATGCTGTATTAACGCCTAATAATATTGTTGCAGCAGGAACTGGCGGTACTGGCAGTAGGTGTCGTACATCGGGTCTTCTATACAGATGTCCTCGAGGTGGGGAAGATCTGGCAGAGCTGCTGCTGCTCGGTTCGGGACGACATTAGTGGCCTTGGATGCTGGCCGCAAGACGACACGTTGATGAGTTGGCAGAGGAACGTCACTGATGATTCGGCAACGGACCCTGGGAACGATGATCGTGTCTTGGCTGTCGTCGTCGTCGGCTATGTCGATCACCTCTGGACGATCGACCGGATGCAGAACTGGCGTCGGAGCTCGCGAGAGGTCCGCGTGGTTGACCTCTTTAGGAGGGTTGCAAGGGCAACCGTATACAGAAACGTAATCGGACGCGTCACACGGAATGTGCTCGGTGGTTCCCAGAAGTTCTGTCCACTCGGTAGTGGCAATGATTTGATCGAGCACCGCTTTATTTCTCAACGCGCGTCTCAATTTAGCAAGTTGATACTTGCGTCCCGCTCGACGTGGGCGTCGCATGGGTAAGGAATAGTAATGATGGAATATTAATAATATAATGAAAATGAACTTCCATTTGTTGTTAACCTTTTAGGTAGTTAACTCGCTTCACGTCTATAGTGGCGGCTCAGCGTTTCCACTGCGCTCTTTAGACCAATTCTAGACGTGGCACGAGAACTTCTCTATGACTCGCTTCAAATTCCTTATTGGCGGCTCAGCGTTTCCACTGCGCACTTTAGACCAAGTCCGGATATGTCACGAGTTTAATATATTCGATGCAAGAACTGAATTGGAAGATGGTGTTGAACTAACACAAGAATAACAAGATCGAAGCACTGGTATAACTGTCACGTCCGTCACTGTGTTTTTGTTACAGGTACCAAGAGAGAGAAAAGGATGGCACTCAAGAACAGTGACAGACGGACGGTGGAGATATGAAGAGTAATTGAAGAGTGGTCTTTCGTGCCGAGACAGCCGCGGGCTGTCATATGCACTAGGACAACCGATATTGCTATGGATGCAGTCAAGAAGAGAACGTCCGACGCGGTTACAAGGAGTGTCCCGACAAGAATCGCGCGCGAGAGGATGCAACGAGAACGGTGAGTTTACAGGATTCAACAATTATACAAGATATTATACGACTCACCGCAATGTTGTATTAACGCCTAATAATATTGTTGCAGCAGGAACTGGCGGTACTGACAGTAGGTGTCGTACATCGGATCTTCTATACAGATGTCCTCGAGGTGGGGAAGATCTGGCAAAGTTGCTGCTGCTCGGTTCGGGACGACGTTAGTGGCCTTGGATGCTGGCCGCAAGACGACACGTTGATGAGCTGGCAGAGGAACGTCACTGATGATTCGGCTGTTACGTCGTCCGATGTACGACGTTGGCCTTGTACACACACTATGTATACAAGGTCTGATCTGCATAAGATCCATACACCGTCCCCTAGACATAAGAACATAATATTAAGATCTCATATATTCTATTGTTCTAATCCCTATCTCCGTCTCTACCCATCACCATAACTTCACCTTGATCAACACCTTACCTCAGTTTCAACCCATCACCACGACACATAATGCAATAAAGTATTGCATCACTCTGGAAGCATCTAGAAGCTTCTAGAAACGTCGAGAAGTCCAAAGACTGCTGCATCAGCAGTCCCACGCTCGTAGAGGGCAATAGGACAGCCACGAGACTGCAGCGTCAGCAGAAATGCACGTGCAGTCCCCGGGAGCAAAGACGCTGCTGCGTCAGCAGTTCTCCCACTCCGACGACTGAAGAACAAAGAGACTGCAGCGTCAGCTATCCCCACTCCGACCGAAGGAGGCAAGGCAGAGCGAACGCTTGCATCAGTCCGCCTCCAGACAGCGACTCGAACGGTCCGCTCCAAGCGAGCGACTCGCACGGACGTGCCAGTCCGGCTTCTTCCGACTTCAAGAGCAGACGTGTTCAGTCTAGCTCCGCGATAGTGAAGTGTGTCGATCCTTCACTCCTAATTCCAATTCCAATTCCAACTCTAACTCAACTCAACTCAACTCCTAATTCTCATACATTAATCCTACAACATATTACTATATCCATTATTCATTAATCCAATTACTACTCTTATTATAATACTACTTACATATTGTATACCAGTGTACTTACCAGTTCTTATTTAATATATCGTTGTTATACCAGTGCTTCGATCTTGTTATTCTTGTGTTAGTTCAACACCATCTTCCAATTCAGTTCTTGCTTCGAATATATTAAACTCGTGACATATCCGGACTTGGTCTAAAGTGCGCAGTGGAAACGCTGAGCCGCCAATAAGGAATTTGAAGCGAGTCATAGAGAAGTTCTCGTGCCACGTCTAGAATTGGTCTAAAGTGCGCAGTGGAAACGCTGAGCCGCCACTATAGACGTGAAGCGAGTTAACTACCAAAAAGGTTAATAACAAATGGAAGTTAATTTTCATTATATTATTAATATTCCATCATTACTATTCCTTACCCATGCGACGCCCACGTCGAGCGGGACGCAAGTATCAACTTGCTAAATTGAGACGCGCGTTGAGAAATAAAGCGGTGCTCGATCAAATCATTGCCACTACCGAGTGGACAGAACTTCTGGGAACCACCGAGCACATTCCGTGTGACGCGTCCGATTACGTTTCTGTATACGGTTGCCCTTGCAACCCTCCTAAAGAGGTCAACCACGCGGACCTCTCGCGAGCTCCGACGCCAGTTCTACATCCGGTCGATTGTCCAGAGGTGATCGACATAGCCGACGACGACGACAGCCGAGACACGATCATCGTTCCCAGGGTCCGTTGCCGAATCATCAGTGACGTCCCTCTGCCAACTCATCAACGTGTCGTCTTGCGGCCAGCATCCAAGGCCACTAATGTCGTCCCGAACCGAGCAGCAGCAACTCTGCCAGATCTTCCCCACCTCGAGGACATCTGTATAGAAGACCCGATGTACCACACCTACTGCCAGTACCGCCAGTTCCTGCTGCAACAATATTATTAGGCGTTAATACAGCATTGCGGTGAGTCGTATAATGTCTTGTATAATTGCTGAATCCTGTAAACTCACCGTTTTCGTTGCATCATCTCGCGCGTGATTCTTGTCGGGACACTTCTTGTAACCGCGTCGGACGTTCTCTTCTTGACTGCACCCATAGCAATATCGGTTGTCCTAGTGCATATGACAGCCCGCGGCTGTCTCGGCACGAAAGACCACTCCTCATTTTAATCATAATATCTCAACCGTCCGTCTGTCACTGTTCTCTTTTCTCTCTCCTGGTACCTGTAACAAAAACACAGTGACGGACGTGACAAATTTGGCGCAGTCGGTAGGACGTCGAAGTGGTCGCCGATATTTGCATTAATAAGCCCCGACGCGTGTCAGTACGAAGTTCACATTTCTTAAATCCCATTCATATCTTTCAAAATGTCTCGCCCAATCACGCGATCTCAAAAGGATCTCCGAGCAGATCCTAACGCAGACCTTCCTCCAATGACCGAGGAAGAGCTACTCCTTTATGCGCAAGACCTCGCCCGTAGAGAGCAATATCTCAAAGAGGAAACTGATTTTATTGCCAAATTGCGTCTCAAATATGAAGAAGACGCACAAAACCAAAAGAATATGCTCGACGAAATACGAAAAGAGCTTCATAACATCCAAATCACGAGTCAAAGCCTACGTCAACAATCGCCTACACCAGGCCCTAGTAACGTCTCTAATATGCGGGAACCTTCACCGCCAGAGCCACGCGAAATCCCACAGTATGAACCTACTGGCAATTTTGCTCTAAAACAAGCCGCCGAGCTTGTCCCTAGATTCGACGGAACTTCGTCTTCCGTCCTACAATTCATACGTGCATGCAAACGCGCGCGTGACACCGTACCGGCCAATGCAGAGCGTGCCCTCACGAAATTGCTCTGCAATAAACTCCACGATCGTGCTTATGCCGCTATAGAAGGCGAGCACATATTCACAATTTCTGCACTATGCGAGAAATTACGAACAGTACTGGGCCCATACAAATTCGTTGACCAGTACCGTGGCGATCTCGCGAGTGTACTCCAAGCTCCAAACGAGCACATCCTAGACTTCATCAATCGCGTCAAAGACCTTCGAACCGCGATTCAAGATGCCACAGACATTGGCCTTAATTACGAAGAACTAGATCGCTTCGTAGTAGATTGTTTTCTACGAGGTCTCCTTCCCCAGCTGCGTGCCGAAGTGCTTCATTGCCCTTCGCGAAATCCTGCCACTGTTTTCGAAGCAGCCATCTCTGCTTACAGGCAGTATGAGTCAGACCAGACTCGTCGACGAGAACTGATCCGCGAAGAAAAACGAGTCAGCTTCTCTGATAACCGGCCGTATCGCCCGCGTTCCACGTACGAGTCCGCTCGTGACATTCCAGAGCGAACTCAAGAACGCCGCGATAACAGACCGGACTCGTCTCAGCAGTCCTCGAGAAACTTAAACCGGGACTCTTATCGCTCCCCGACGCCGCAACGGCGATGGGAAAATAATCCTCGCGACCAAAACACGTACCGCGATGGTCGCACAGATCGCCCCTCAAGCCCTAACAAATTTTGCAACTACTGCAAAGTCCCCGGGCACGATATTCACGAGTGCCGTAAGCGCGCTTTTAATAATAATAGGAGGTCGGGAAACGAGTCCGGCCTCCCGACCGAAGCCAACCCCAGGCGGGAGGCCGCGTCTTCAACCCAAACTACAGCCCGCACCCAAACAGCTATCCGGACGAACGACCAGTCCGACGATTCGTCTCAGCAGTAAATCTTGCTGCAGACTCACCAATTCCGCGCGTAAAAATCTCCGCCCCTCAATTACAAAAGAAGTGTGAATTTTTGTTGGACACGGGTTCGGAGATCAATTTAATTCGTGCGTCAAGTCTAGAACCAAATCTACCTATAGATTATACGAACACCATAGAAGTCCAAGGAATAACCGAGGGATCCATTCCAACTCTCGGTCAAATTAAAATACACTTACAGGGTCAAAACCCTATTGAATTTCATGTCTTGGAAGAAAACTTCCCAATTAACATCGACGGAATCCTCGGTTCTCCCTTCTTCAGAACAGGAGCCGAGATCTCCTTTGCGAATGAATACATTACGATAGGAAACATTCGGGTTCCCTTCTCGAACCCTTGCGCGCCCACGGCTGAGCCTCGCGATAAATTGGCAGCAGAGGTTATTTCAATGCCTTCGTCTATGACCAACGATCTCGTTAAAACTCCAGCCGCCAAGCGTGAGGAACATTCGGCAAGGAACGTTCGAGTGTCTTCCTCAAATCCTCGTGCACCCGCGGTCAGACCTTGCAGAGCCCCGGTGACGGAGGTTATTTCAATGCCTCCTCGGGATTCGATCGAGTACTCCCTAGAGAAAAACGCCGTGAAAAGCCGGCCGGAATCGAAGGAGACTCGAGAGATATCGGAGTACACTGCGAGAAGTCGGATCGTGGAGCGTGAGGATCGAGTCCGAACAAAGACTCCTCCGAAATCCGAAGAATTCGTCCTCGAACCTCGTACCGTTGCGTGCATAGCGGTCGACGTCGAAGGACCTAAACAGGGATATATCCGCCGTGTTAACGTAGCGCCGGATGTATTCCTGGGTGACTGCGTTGTCACCAATCGTAAAGGCAAAGCGAGCCTCCGGTGTTTTAACACCTCGTCGGAAAGAGTTTCATTTCGATTGCCCCCATTGGAGATGGAAGAAATCGAGTCGTACTCTTCCGACCTTTCTACTTCCGGGTATCATCCCGACGTATTCGGTAACCATCCCGACCTTTCTAATTCCGGGAACCATCCCGACGCATTCGGTAACCATCCCGACCTTTCTAATTCCGGGAATCATCCCGACGTATTCGGTAACCATCCCGACCTTTCTAATTCCGGGAACCATCCCGACGCATTCGGTAACCATCCCGACAATTCTAACTCCGGTAACCAGCCCGATCATTATACTAACTCCGGTAACCAGCCCGATTCTTATACTAACTCCGGTAACCAGCCCGATCATTATTCTAACTCCGGTAACCAGCCCGATCAATTCCAAGACCAACTCCATTCCTACGACAATCAAAGATCTTCAAGACCCATATGTAAGCAGGTCTGTTCTATATTGCACAATAAATCCAGCGACAGTTCTAAACCAGAGAAGGATATCAAAGCCTCCAAAGTAAAAGAACTTCATAACTTACTTCGAAATCATATCTTTGATGATCCACAGAAACTCAATTCCTTCCAACTTCCATCTGCACGTTGCCATGCGAAGCGAAACAAATACGATAAAATTAATCTCTGCGCTACAGCGAAATACGCGTCAGCAAGAAAGAAATATAAATCCGAGTACCCTCGCGATAACAGATACCCCCACCAGATTAAACGAGCGAAATACGAAACCTCTGGTCAGCAAAATCTCCTTCCACCACTGGAAGATCAGCATATCACATCGCAACACCGCTCCTCCGAAGCAGCAATCGCCTCAGAAGACCGTCAGTCCTTAGACACACACGAAACTGTAATCATGCAGCCGATCCAAGTTGCCATCTTACTCTCTATAGCCACGCGAGTGTACACCCTCATCGGATACGATTGTGGAGGATCTACACTGAACACGACAACGTTCTCCATCATCGATATTCCTGATTGCGAGCCTGAAGAAATCAAGCCCACGGAGGACTCAGTAAAAATCCAATTGCTACAACTAGCAGAATTTACTCAGACGAGAGTAATCCAGTGCCACATAGAAATCGACCGCACGATATTCTATTGTGGCATGCACTCACATGTTTCCATCGTCACGAACGGACGACAGGAATATTTACTGGCAACCACCAGTGAAACCTGTTCCGAGTTGCAGAAGACCGGAACAATCCTCATCACTCCGACCGCCCAGGTCACGGGAGTCCAGCCCAATTCTACTACATCCCGCAGCCTCACATTGGCGGGAGAACTTCAAAATAACGGGCAATGCGCGGGAACAACGTACAACGACCCATTCGGCACTTGGACCAGTGTCGTTGTACAGGCCATTGTTCGAATAACCCTGAGGGACTACACAGCAACAGTGAAGCTCTCTACAGGTCAGATCCATCTACAGTCAGGACAAATATGCTCCTTCACAAAAGGAAGCTGCCTTGATACGCAAGATGGACATACATTCTGGGACGTCGTTCCCAACGATTACTGCAAGTTCAATAGCTACGACGTTCTCTACGAAGGACTAGCTACCAGAGTTTCTACAAAGACAAAGTTCTCACCTACACTATATATGGTGGAATCTGAAGACACCACATTCGCGTTGACAGAATCTGGTCGTACATCAATTTGCGGTTATATTATTATTCGCACGGAGCACCCCAAGCTCTTTATTCTGGATACAAGTTTGTCCGGTAAATTCAAGGAACGCACTCACACCATAGTAAGCAATCTGGACATATTCACCTACGTGAATAGTAAGTTCATCTACGTAGAAAAACATCTGAAAAGTCAACTTACCCAGTTGTACCAGGATGTCATCCGGCAAAAGTGCGAACTGGAGAAACAGGTCCTTCAAAACGCACTAACGATGTTACACTCATCACCGGAAGAAATAGCAGCTGCCATTATGCGAGAACCAGGATTCGTCGCAGTTCCAGCTGGAGAAGTGGTGCATATTATAAAGTGCATTCCAGTAACCGTACAAGTTCGGAAAACGGATAAGTGTTTCGATGAACTTCCGATCACTTACCAGAATTCTTCCAAGTTCTTAAAGCCAGGAGACCATATTATAGTTGCCACAGGTACAGAAAAGCCATGCAATGAACTCCTGCCGCCTCTCTACAAAATAAACGGAATTTGGTATCGTTTAACGCCGTCACTCACAGAGACCGTTGCCCCAGCAACATTACAACCGCTCATCAAACCCACGTGGAAGTACGTGGATCCAACAAATATCGCAACAGGCGGAATTTATTCCCAAGAGGATCTCAACAAACTACAGGACCACATCATGTTTCCAGTGGAAAGAGTGGCCGTAATAAATTCTATCGCCCAAGGAGCATCCGGCAGAGATTACGCAACAGGGAACGTTAATATGTTCAACCTGCTTGACGAAAACTCCCTGCAACAGATAGCGGAGTCAACAGCACAAAAACTGTGGTCAGGATTCACCACATTTGGTTCAATCAGTGCCGGAGTGCTAGGAATATATATAGCAATCCGAACAATAAAGACTATCATAAGTACCATAATCAATGGTATTGCATTGCACTCACTTTACGGATGGAGTTTGCATCTAGCAGTCGCCGTATGGAGCTCCCTCACAAGATTCTTCATCTTCCTGAAGCAAAAGGACAATACTTACACGTATACAGTCAGATACAGGAAAAGTGCAAGTGAAAGTGTTAGTGAACAAAGTGATTCCCCACCCACCCTAAACCCCGAGAAAAGACAGTCGAAAAATGAACATTGCGAATACGACTTGTCGGACATTACAAAACCAGCCCCAGCCCCACGTGCCGACACCGATAACATTTCAGTGCGACCAGTGTTTCGTACAAGTATAGGAAATACTCGCCGAGAACTGTGCTCCCTGCGCGGAGTACCTCCGGACGATGCGTCGCATGAATGAGTGTGTGATCGAGTGTTGAGCGAGAAATTTCTTCCTTGTAAGAAATTTCTTTTCCGCGTTGGGAGGTGTTACGTCGTCCGATGTACGACGTTGGCCTTGTACACACACTATGTATACAAGGTCTGATCTGCATAAGATCCATACACCGTCCCCTAGACATAAGAACATAATATTAAGATCTCATATATTCTATTGTTCTAATCCCTATCTCCGTCTCTACCCATCACCATAACTTCACCTTGATCAACACCTTACCTCAGTTTCAACCCATCACCACGACACATAATGCAATAAAGTATTGCATCACTCTGGAAGCATCTAGAAGCTTCTAGAAACGTCGAGAAGTCCAAAGACTGCTGCATCAGCAGTCCCACGCTCGTAGAGGGCAATAGGACAGCCACGAGACTGCAGCGTCAGCAGAAATGCACGTGCAGTCCCCGGGAGCAAAGACGCTGCTGCGTCAGCAGTTCTCCCACTCCGACGACTGAAGAACAAAGAGACTGCAGCGTCAGCTATCCCCACTCCGACCGAAGGAGGCAAGGCAGAGCGAACGCTTGCATCAGTCCGCCTCCAGACAGCGACTCGAACGGTCCGCTCCAAGCGAGCGACTCGCACGGACGTGCCAGTCCGGCTTCTTCCGACTTCAAGAGCAGACGTGTTCAGTCTAGCTCCGCGATAGTGAAGTGTGTCGATCCTTCACTCCTAATTCCAATTCCAATTCCAACTCTAACTCAACTCAACTCAACTCCTAATTCTCATACATTAATCCTACAACATATTACTATATCCATTATTCATTAATCCAATTACTACTCTTATTATAATACTACTTACATATTGTATACCAGTGTACTTACCAGTTCTTATTTAATATATCGTTGTTATACCAGTGCTTCGATCTTGTTATTCTTGTGTTAGTTCAACACCATCTTCCAATTCAGTTCTTGCTTCGAATATATTAAACTCGTGACATATCCGGACTTGGTCTAAAGTGCGCAGTGGAAACGCTGAGCCGCCAATAAGGAATTTGAAGCGAGTCATAGAGAAGTTCTCGTGCCACGTCTAGAATTGGTCTAAAGTGCGCAGTGGAAACGCTGAGCCGCCACTATAGACGTGAAGCGAGTTAACTACCAAAAAGGTTAATAACAAATGGAAGTTAATTTTCATTATATTATTAATATTCCATCATTACTATTCCTTACCCATGCGACGCCCACGTCGAGCGGGACGCAAGTATCAACTTGCTAAATTGAGACGCGCGTTGAGAAATAAAGCGGTGCTCGATCAAATCATTGCCACTACCGAGTGGACAGAACTTCTGGGAACCACCGAGCACATTCCGTGTGACGCGTCCGATTACGTTTCTGTATACGGTTGCCCTTGCAACCCTCCTAAAGAGGTCAACCACGCGGACCTCTCGCGAGCTCCGACGCCAGTTCTACATCCGGTCGATTGTCCAGAGGTGATCGACATAGCCGACGACGACGACAGCCGAGACACGATCATCGTTCCCAGGGTCCGTTGCCGAATCATCAGTGACGTCCCTCTGCCAACTCATCAACGTGTCGTCTTGCGGCCAGCATCCAAGGCCACTAATGTCGTCCCGAACCGAGCAGCAGCAACTCTGCCAGATCTTCCCCACCTCGAGGACATCTGTATAGAAGACCCGATGTACCACACCTACTGCCAGTACCGCCAGTTCCTGCTGCAACAATATTATTAGGCGTTAATACAGCATTGCGGTGAGTCGTATAATGTCTTGTATAATTGCTGAATCCTGTAAACTCACCGTTTTCGTTGCATCATCTCGCGCGTGATTCTTGTCGGGACACTTCTTGTAACCGCGTCGGACGTTCTCTTCTTGACTGCACCCATAGCAATATCGGTTGTCCTAGTGCATATGACAGCCCGCGGCTGTCTCGGCACGAAAGACCACTCCTCATTTTAATCATAATATCTCAACCGTCCGTCTGTCACTGTTCTCTTTTCTCTCTCCTGGTACCTGTAACAAAAACACAGTGACGGACGTGACACGGCAACGGACCCTGGGAACGATGATCGTGTCTCGGCTGTCGTCGTCGTCGGCTATGTCGATCACCTCTGGACAATCGACCGGATGCAGAACTGGCGTCGGAGCTCGCGAGAGGTCCGCGTGGTTGACCTCTTTAGGAGGGTTGCAAGGGCAACCGTATACAGAAACGTAATCGGACGCGTCACACGGAATGTGCTCGGTGGTTCCCAGAAGTTCGGTCCACTCGGTAGTGGCAATGATTTGATCGAGTGTCACGTCCGTCACTGTGTTTTTGTTACAGGTACCAGGAGAGAGAAAAGAGAACAGTGACAGACGGACGGTTGAGATATTATGATTAAAATGAGGAGTGGTCTTTCGTGCCGAGACAGCCGCGGGCTGTCATATGCACTAGGACAACCGATATTGCTATGGATGCAGTCAAGAAGAGAACGTCCGACGCGGTTACAAGAAGTGTCCGACAAGAATCACGCGCGAGATGATGCAACGAAAACGGTGAGTTTACAGGATTCAGCAATTATACAAGACATTATACGACTCACCGCAATGCTGTATTAACGCCTAATAATATTGTTGCAGCAGGAACTGGCGGTACTGACAGTAGGTGTCGTACATCGGATCTTCTATACAGATGTCCTCGAGGTGGGGAAGATCTGGCAGAGTTGCTGCTGCTCGGTTCGGGACGACGTTAGTGGCCTTGGATGCTGGCCGCAAGACGACACGTTGATGAGTTGGCAGAGGGACGTCACTGATGATTCGGCAACGGACCCTGGGAACGATGATCGTGTCTCGGCTGTCGTCGTCGTCGGCTATGTCGATCACCTCTGGACAATCGACCGGATGCAGAACTGGCGTCGGAGCTCGCGAGAGGTCCGCGTGGTTGACCTCTTTAGGAGGGTTGCAAGGGCAACCGTATACAGAAACGTAATCGGACGCGTCACACGGAATGTGCTCGGTGGTTCCCAGAAGTTCGGTCCACTCGGTAGTGGCAATGATTTGATCGAGCACCGCTTTATTTCTCAACGCGCGTCTCAATTTAGCAAGTTGATACTTGCGTCCCGCTCGACGTGGGCGTCGCATGGGTAAGGAATAGTAATGATGGAATATTAATAATATAATGAAAATGAAACTCCATTTGTTATTAACCTTTTAGGTAGTTAACTCGCTTCACGTCTATAGTGGCGGCTCAGCGTTTCCACTGCGCTCTTTAGACCAATTCTAGACGTGGCACGAGAACTTCTCTGTGACTCGCTTCAAATTCCTTATTGGCGGCTCAGCGTTTCCACTGCGCACTTTAGACCAAGTCCGGATATGTCACGAGTTTAATATATTCTATGCAAGAACTGAATTGGAAGATGGTGTTGAACTAACACAAGAATAACAAGATCGAAGCACTGGTATAACAACGATATATTAAATAAGAACTGGTAAGTACACTGGTATACAATATGTAAGTAATATTATAATAGGAGTAGTAATTGGATTAATGAATAATGGATATTGTAATATGTTATAGGAATAACGTATGAGAATTAGGACTTGAGTTGAGTTGAGTTAGAGTTGGAATTGGAATTGGAATTAGGAGTGAAGGATCGACACACTTCACTATCGCGGAGCTAGACTGAACACGTCTGCTCTTGAAGTCGGAAGAAGCCGGACTGGCACGTCCGTGCGAGTCGCTCGCTTGGAGCGGACCGTTCGAGTCGCTGTCTGAAGGCGGACTGCTCGAGTCGCGAGATGGAGGCGGACTGCTCGAGTCGCGAGATGGAGGCGGACTGATGCAAGCGTCCGCTCTGCCTTGCCTCCTTCGGTCGGAGTGGGGATAGCTGACGCTGCAGTCTCTTTGTTCTTCAGTCGTCGGAGTGGGAGAACCGCTGACGCAGCAGCGTCTTCGCTCCCGGGGACTGCACGTGCATTTCTGCTGACGCTGCAGTCTCGTGGCTGTCCTATTGCCCTCTACGAGCGTGGGACTGCTGATGCAGCAGTCTTTGGACTTCTCGACGTTTCTAGAAGCTTCTAGATGCTTCCAGAGTGATGCAATACTTTATTGCATTATGTGTCGTGGTGATGGGTTGAAACTGAGGTAAGGTGTTGATCAAGGTGAAGTTATGGTGATGGGTAGAGACGGAGATAAGGATTAGAACAATAGAATATATGAGATCTTAATACTATGCTCTTATGTCTAGGGGACGGTGTGTGGATCTTATGCAGATCAGACCTTGTATACATAGTGTATGTACAAGGCCAACGTCGTACATCGGACGACGTAACACCTCCCAACGCGGAAAAGAAATTTCTTACAAGGGAGAAATTTCTCGCTCAACACTCGACCTCACACTCATTCATGCGACGCATCGTCCGGGGGTACTCCGCGCAGGGAGCACAGTTCTCGGCGAGTATTTCCTATATCTGTACGAAACACTGGTCGCACTGAAATGTTGTCGGTGTCGGCACGTGGGGCTGGGGCTGGTTTTGTAATGTCCGACAAGTCGTATTCGCAATGTTCATTTTTCGACTGTCTTTTCTCGGGTTTTAGGGTGGGTGGGGAATCACTTTGTTCACTAACACTTTCACTTGCACTTTTCCTGTATCTTGCTGTATACGTGTAAGTATTGTCCTTTTGCTTCAGGAAGATGAAGAATCTTGTGAGGGAGCTCCATACGGCGACTGCTAGATGCAAACTCCATCCGTAAAGTGAGTGCAATGCAATACCATTGATTATGGTACTTATGATAGTCTTTATTGTTCGGATTGCTATATATATTCCTAGCACTCCGGCACTGATTGAACCAAATGTGGTGAATCCTGACCACAGTTTTTGTGCTGTTGACTCCGCTATCTGCTGCAGGGAGTTTTCGTCAAGCAGGTTGAACATATTAACGTTCCCTGTTGCGTAATCTCTGCCGGATGCTCCTTGGGCGATAGAATTTATTACGGCCACTCTTTCCACTGGAAACATGATGTGGTCCTGTAGTTTGTTGAGATCCTCTTGGGAATAAATTCCGCCTGTTGCGATATTTGTTGGATCCACGTACTTCCACGTGGGTTTGATGAGCGGTTGTAATGTTGCTGGGGCAACGGTCTCTGTGAGTGACGGCGTTAAACGATACCAAATTCCGTTTATTTTGTAGAGAGGCGGCAGGAGTTCATTGCATGGCTTTTCTGTACCTGTAGCAACTATAATATGGTCTCCTGGCTTTAAGAACTTGGAAGAATTCTGGTAAGTGATCGGAAGTTCATCGAAACACTTATCCGTTTTCCGAACTTGTACGGTTACTGGAATGCACTTTATAATATGCACCACTTCTCCAGCTGGAACTGCGACGAATCCTGGTTCTCGCATAATGGCAGCTGCTATTTCTTCCGGTGATGAGTGTAACATCGTTAGTGCGTTTTGAAGGACCTGTTTCTCCAGTTCGCACTTTTGCCGGATGACATCCTGGTACAACTGGGTAAGTTGACTTTTCAGATGTTTTTCTACGTAGATGAACTTACTATTCACGTAGGTGAATATGTCCAGATTGCTTACTATGGTGTGAGTGCGTTCCTTGAATTTACCAGACAGACTTGTATCCAGAATAAAGAGCTTGGGGTGCTCCGTGCGAATAATAATATTGTTACGTCGTCCGATGTACGACGTTGGCCTTGTACACACACTATGTATACAAGGTCTGATCTACATAAGATCCACACACCGTCCCCTAGACATAAGAGCATAATATTAAGATCTCATATATTCTATTGTTCTAATCCTTATCTCCGCCTCTACCCATCACCATAACTTCACCTTGATCAACACCTTACCTCAGTTTCAACCCATCACCACGACACATAATGCAATAAAGTATTGCATCACTCTGGAAGCATCTAGAAGCTTCTAGAAACGTCGAGAAGTCCAAAGACTGCTGCATCAGCAGTCCCACGCTCGTAGAGGGCAATAGGACAGCCACGAGACTGCAGCGTCAGCAGAAATGCACGTGCAGTCCCCGGGAGCAAAGACGCTGCTGCGTCAGCAGTTCTCCCACTCCGACGACTGAAGAACAAAGAGACTGCAGCGTCAGCTATCCCCACTCCGACCGAAGGAGGCAAGGCAGAGCGAACGCTTGCATCAGTCCGCCTTCAGCCAGCGACTCGCACAGACGTGCCTACCTGGCCTCAGCCGCCAGTCCGGCTTCTTCCGACTTCAAGAGCAGACGTGTTCAGTCTAGCTCCGCGATAGTGAAGTGTGTCGATCCTTCACTCCTAATTCCAATTCCAATTCCAACTCTAACTCAACTCAACTCAAGTCCTAATTCTCATACGTTATTCCTATAACATATTACAATATCCATTATTCATTAATCCAATTACTACTCCTATTATAATACTACTTACATATTGTATACCAGTGTACTTACCAGTTCTTATTTAATATATCGTTGTTATACCAGTGCTTCGATCTTGTTATTCTTGTGTTAGTTCAACACCATCTTCCAATTCAGTTCTTGCATCGAATATATTAAACTCGTGACATATCCGGACTTGGTCTAAAGTGCGCAGTGGAAACGCTGAGCCGCCAATAAGGAATTTGAAGCGAGTCATAGAGAAGTTCTCGTGCCACGTCTAGAATTGGTCTAAAGTGCGCAGTGGAAACGCTGAGCCGCCACTATAGACGTGAAGCGAGTTAACTACCAAAAAGGTTAATAACAAGTGGAAGTTCATTTTCATTATATTATTAATATTCCATCATTACTATTCCTTACCCATGCGACGCCCACGTCGAGCGGGACGCAAGTATCAACTTGCTAAATTGAGACGCGCGTTGAGAAATAAAGCGGTGCTCGATCAAATCATTGCCACTACCGAGTGGACCGAACTTCTGGGAACCACCGAGCACATTCCGTGTGACGCGTCCGATTACGTTTCTGTATACGGTTGCCCTTGCAACCCTCCTAAAGAGGTCAACCACGCGGACCTCTCGCGAGCTCCGACGCCAGTTCTGCATCCGGTCGATTGTCCAGAGGTGATCGACATAGCCGACGACGACGACAGCCGAGACACGATCATCGTTCCCAGGGTCCGTTGCCGAATCATCAGTGACGTCCCTCTGCCAACTCATCAACGTGTCGTCTTGCGGCCAGCATCCAAGGCCACTAATGTCGTCCCGAACCGAGCAGCAGCAACTCTGCCAGATCTTCCCCACCTCGAGGACATCTGTATAGAAGACCCGATGTACTACACCTACTGTCAGTACCGCCAGTTCCTGCTACAACAATATTATTAGGCGTCAATACAACATTGCGGTGAGTCGTATAATGTCTTGTATAATTGCCGAATCCTGTAAACTCACCGTTTTCGTTGCATCATCTCGCGCGTGATTCTTGTCGGGACACTTCTTGTAACCGCGTCGGACGTTCTCTTCTTGACCGCATCCATAGCAATATCGGTTGTCCTAGTGCATATGACAGCCCGCGGCTGTCTCGGCACGAAAGACCACTCCTCATTTTAATCTTCATATCTCAACCGTCCGTCTGTCACTGTTCTCTTTTCTCTCTCCTGGTACCTGTAACAAAAACACAGTGACGGACGTGACAAATTTGGCGCAGTCGGTAGGACATCGAAGTGGTCGCCGATATTTGCATTAATAAGCCCCGATGCGTGTCAGTACGAAGTTCACATTTCTTAAATCCCATTTATATCTTTCAAAATGTCTCGCCCAATCACGCGATCTCAAAGGGATCTCCAAGCAGATCCTAACGCAGACCTTCCCCCAATGACCGAGGAAGACCTACTCCTATACGCGCAAGACCTCGCCCGTAGAGAGCAATATCTCAAAGAGGAAACAGATTTCATTGCCAAATTGCGTCTCAAATATGAAGAAGACGCACAAAACCAAAAGAATATGCTCGACGAAATACGAAAAGAGCTTCGCAACATCCAAATCACGAGTCAAACCCTACGTCAACAAACGCCTACACCAGGCCCTAGTAACGTCTCTAATATGCGGGAACCTTCACCGCCAGAGCCACGCGAAATCCCTCAGTATGAACCTACTGGTAATTTCGCTCTAAAACAAGCCGCCGAGCTTGTCCCTAGATTCGACGGAACTTCGTCTTCCGTCCTACAATTCATACGCGCATGCAAACGCGCGCGTGACACCGTACCGGCCACTGCAGAGCGTGCCCTCACAAAATTGCTCTGCAATAAACTCCACGATCGTGCTTATGCCGCTATAGAAGGCCAGCACATATTCACAATTTCTGCACTATGCGAGAAATTACGAACAGTACTGGGCCCATACAAATTCGTTGACCAGTACCGTGGCGATCTCGCGAGTGTACTCCAAGCTCCAAACGAGCACATCTTAGACTTCATCAATCGCGTTAAAGACCTTCGAACCGCGATTCAAGATGCCACAGATATTGGCCTTGATTACGAAGAACTAGATCGCTTCGTAGTAGATTGTTTTCTACGAGGTCTCCTTCCCCAGCTGCGTGCCGAAGTGCTTCATTGCCCTTCGCGAAATCCTGCCACTGTTTTCGAAGCAGCCATCTCTGCTTACAGGCAGTATGAGTCAGACCAGACTCGTCGACGAGAACTGACCCGCGAAGAAAAACGAGTCAGCTTCTCTGATAACCGGCCGTATCGCCAGCGTTCCACGTACGAGTCCGCTCGTGACATTCCAGAGCGAACTCAAGAACGCCGCGATAACAGACCGGACTCGTCTCAGCAGTCCTCGAGAAACTTAAACCGGGACTCTTATCGCTCCCCGACGCCGCAACGGCGATGGGAAAATAATCCTCGCGACCCAAACACGTACCGCGATGGTCGCACAGATCGCCCCTCAAGCCCTAACAAATTTTGCAACTACTGCAAAGTCCCCGGGCACGATATTCACGAGTGCCGTAAGCGCGCTTTTAATAATAATAGGAGGTCGGGAAACGAGTCCGGCCTCCCGACCGAAGCCAACCCCAGGCGGGAGGCCGCGTCTTCAACCCAAACTACAGCCCGCACCCAAACAGCTATCCGGACGAACGACCAGTCCGACGATTCGTCTCAGCAGTAAATCTTGCTGCAGACTCACCAATTCCGCGCGTAAAAATCTCCGCCCCTCAATTACAAAAGAAGTGTGAATTTTTGTTGGACACGGGTTCGGAGATCAATTTAATTCGTGCGTCAAGTCTAGAACCAAATCTACCTATAGATTATACGAACACCATAGAAGTCCAAGGAATAACCGAGGGATCCATTCCAACTCTCGGTCAAATTAAAATACACTTACAGGGTCAAAACCCTATTGAATTTCATGTCTTGGAAGAAAACTTCCCAATTAACATCGACGGAATCCTCGGTTCTCCCTTCTTCAGAACAGGAGCCGAGATCTCCTTTGCGAATGAATACATTACGATAGGAAACATTCGGGTTCCCTTCTCGAACCCTTGCGCGCCCACGGCTGAGCCTCGCGATAAATTGGCAGCAGAGGTTATTTCAATGCCTTCGTCTATGACCAACGATCTCGTTAAAACTCCAGCCGCCAAGCGTGAGGAACATTCGGCAAGGAACGTTCGAGTGTCTTCCTCAAATCCTCGTGCACCCGCGGTCAGACCTTGCAGAGCCCCGGTGACGGAGGTTATTTCAATGCCTCCTCGGGATTCGATCGAGTACTCCCTAGAGAAAAACGCCGTGAAAAGCCGGCCGGAATCGAAGGAGACTCGAGAGATATCGGAGTACACTGCGAGAAGTCGGATCGTGGAGCGTGAGGATCGAGTCCGAACAAAGACTCCTCCGAAATCCGAAGAATTCGTCCTCGAACCTCGTACCGTTGCGTGAATAGCGGTCGACGTCGAAGGACCTAAACAGGGATATATCCGCCGTGTTAACGTAGCGCCGGATGTATTCCTGGGTGACTGCGTTGTCACCAATCGTAAAGGCAAAGCGAGCCTCCGGTGTTTTAACACCTCGTCGGAAAGAGTTTCATTTCGATTGCCCCCATTGGAGATGGAAGAAATCGAGTCGTACTCTTCCGACCTTTCTACTTCCGGGTATCATCCCGACGTATTCGGTAACCATCCCGACCTTTCTAATTCCGGGAACCATCCCGACGCATTCGGTAACCATCCCGACCTTTCTAATTCCGGGAATCATCCCGACGTATTCGGTAACCATCCCGACCTTTCTAATTCCGGGAACCATCCCGACGCATTCGGTAACCATCCCGACAATTCTAACTCCGGTAACCAGCCCGATCATTATACTAACTCCGGTAACCAGCCCGATTCTTATACTAACTCCGGTAACCAGCCCGATCATTATTCTAACTCCGGTAACCAGCCCGATCAATTCCAAGACCAACTCCATTCCTACGACAATCAAAGATCTTCAAGACCCATATGTAAGCAGGTCTGTTCTATATTGCACAATAAATCCAGCGACAGTTCTAAACCAGAGAAGGATATCAAAGCCTCCAAAGTAAAAGAACTTCATAACTTACTTCGAAATCATATCTTTGATGATCCACAGAAACTCAATTCCTTCCAACTTCCATCTGCACGTTGCCATGCGAAGCGAAACAAATACGATAAAATTAATCTCTGCGCTACAGCGAAATACGCGTCAGCAAGAAAGAAATATAAATCCGAGTACCCTCGCGATAACAGATACCCCCACCAGATTAAACGAGCGAAATACGAAACCTCTGGTCAGCAAAATCTCCTTCCACCACTGGAAGATCAGCATATCACATCGCAACACCGCTCCTCCGAAGCAGCAATCGCCTCAGAAGACCGTCAGTCCTTAGACACACACGAAACTGTAATCATGCAGCCGATCCAAGTTGCCATCTTACTCTCTATAGCCACGCGAGTGTACACCCTCATCGGATACGATTGTGGAGGATCTACACTGAACACGACAACGTTCTCCATCATCGATATTCCTGATTGCGAGCCTGAAGAAATCAAGCCCACGGAGGACTCAGTAAAAATCCAATTGCTACAACTAGCAGAATTTACTCAGACGAGAGTAATCCAGTGCCACATAGAAATCGACCGCACGATATTCTATTGTGGCATGCACTCACATGTTTCCATCGTCACGAACGGACGACAGGAATATTTACTGGCAACCACCAGTGAAACCTGTTCCGAGTTGCAGAAGACCGGAACAATCCTCATCACTCCGACCGCCCAGGTCACGGGAGTCCAGCCCAATTCTACTACATCCCGCAGCCTCACATTGGCGGGAGAACTTCAAAATAACGGGCAATGCGCGGGAACAACGTACAACGACCCATTCGGCACTTGGACCAGTGTCGTTGTACAGGCCATTGTTCGAATAACCCTGAGGGACTACACAGCAACAGTGAAGCTCTCTACAGGTCAGATCCATCTACAGTCAGGACAAATATGCTCCTTCACAAAAGGAAGCTGCCTTGATACGCAAGATGGACATACATTCTGGGACGTCGTTCCCAACGATTACTGCAAGTTCAATAGCTACGACGTTCTCTACGAAGGACTAGCTACCAGAGTTTCTACAAAGACAAAGTTCTCACCTACACTATATATGGTGGAATCTGAAGACACCACATTCGCGTTGACAGAATCTGGTCGTACATCAATTTGCGGTTATATTATTATTCGCACGGAGCACCCCAAGCTCTTTATTCTGGATACAAGTTTGTCCGGTAAATTCAAGGAACGCACTCACACCATAGTAAGCAATCTGGACATATTCACCTACGTGAATAGTAAGTTCATCTACGTAGAAAAACATCTGAAAAGTCAACTTACCCAGTTGTACCAGGATGTCATCCGGCAAAAGTGCGAACTGGAGAAACAGGTCCTTCAAAACGCACTAACGATGTTACACTCATCACCGGAAGAAATAGCAGCTGCCATTATGCGAGAACCAGGATTCGTCGCAGTTCCAGCTGGAGAAGTGGTGCATATTATAAAGTGCATTCCAGTAACCGTACAAGTTCGGAAAACGGATAAGTGTTTCGATGAACTTCCGATCACTTACCAGAATTCTTCCAAGTTCTTAAAGCCAGGAGACCATATTATAGTTGCCACAGGTACAGAAAAGCCATGCAATGAACTCCTGCCGCCTCTCTACAAAATAAACGGAATTTGGTATCGTTTAACGCCGTCACTCACAGAGACCGTTGCCCCAGCAACATTACAACCGCTCATCAAACCCACGTGGAAGTACGTGGATCCAACAAATATCGCAACAGGCGGAATTTATTCCCAAGAGGATCTCAACAAACTACAGGACCACATCATGTTTCCAGTGGAAAGAGTGGCCGTAATAAATTCTATCGCCCAAGGAGCATCCGGCAGAGATTACGCAACAGGGAACGTTAATATGTTCAACCTGCTTGACGAAAACTCCCTGCAACAGATAGCGGAGTCAACAGCACAAAAACTGTGGTCAGGATTCACCACATTTGGTTCAATCAGTGCCGGAGTGCTAGGAATATATATAGCAATCCGAACAATAAAGACTATCATAAGTACCATAATCAATGGTATTGCATTGCACTCACTTTACGGATGGAGTTTGCATCTAGCAGTCGCCGTATGGAGCTCCCTCACAAGATTCTTCATCTTCCTGAAGCAAAAGGACAATACTTACACGTATACAGTCAGATACAGGAAAAGTGCAAGTGAAAGTGTTAGTGAACAAAGTGATTCCCCACCCACCCTAAACCCCGAGAAAAGACAGTCGAAAAATGAACATTGCGAATACGACTTGTCGGACATTACAAAACCAGCCCCAGCCCCACGTGCCGACACCGATAACATTTCAGTGCGACCAGTGTTTCGTACAAGTATAGGAAATACTCGCCGAGAACTGTGCTCCCTGCGCGGAGTACCTCCGGACGATGCGTCGCATGAATGAGAGTGTGATCGAGTGTTGAGCGAGAAATTTCTTCCTTGTAAGAAATTTCTTTTCCGCGTTGGGAGGTGTTACGTCGTCCGATGTACGACGTTGGCCTTGTACACACACTATGTATACAAGGTCTGATCTACATAAGATCCACACACCGTCCCCTAGACATAAGAGCATAATATTAAGATCTCATATATTCTATTGTTCTAATCCTTATCTCCGCCTCTACCCATCACCATAACTTCACCTTGATCAACACCTTACCTCAGTTTCAACCCATCACCACGACACATAATGCAATAAAGTATTGCATCACTCTGGAAGCATCTAGAAGCTTCTAGAAACGTCGAGAAGTCCAAAGACTGCTGCATCAGCAGTCCCACGCTCGTAGAGGGCAATAGGACAGCCACGAGACTGCAGCGTCAGCAGAAATGCACGTGCAGTCCCCGGGAGCAAAGACGCTGCTGCGTCAGCAGTTCTCCCACTCCGACGACTGAAGAACAAAGAGACTGCAGCGTCAGCTATCCCCACTCCGACCGAAGGAGGCAAGGCAGAGCGAACGCTTGCATCAGTCCGCCTTCAGCCAGCGACTCGCACAGACGTGCCTACCTGGCCTCAGCCGCCAGTCCGGCTTCTTCCGACTTCAAGAGCAGACGTGTTCAGTCTAGCTCCGCGATAGTGAAGTGTGTCGATCCTTCACTCCTAATTCCAATTCCAATTCCAACTCTAACTCAACTCAACTCAAGTCCTAATTCTCATACGTTATTCCTATAACATATTACAATATCCATTATTCATTAATCCAATTACTACTCCTATTATAATACTACTTACATATTGTATACCAGTGTACTTACCAGTTCTTATTTAATATATCGTTGTTATACCAGTGCTTCGATCTTGTTATTCTTGTGTTAGTTCAACACCATCTTCCAATTCAGTTCTTGCATCGAATATATTAAACTCGTGACATATCCGGACTTGGTCTAAAGTGCGCAGTGGAAACGCTGAGCCGCCAATAAGGAATTTGAAGCGAGTCATAGAGAAGTTCTCGTGCCACGTCTAGAATTGGTCTAAAGTGCGCAGTGGAAACGCTGAGCCGCCACTATAGACGTGAAGCGAGTTAACTACCAAAAAGGTTAATAACAAGTGGAAGTTCATTTTCATTATATTATTAATATTCCATCATTACTATTCCTTACCCATGCGACGCCCACGTCGAGCGGGACGCAAGTATCAACTTGCTAAATTGAGACGCGCGTTGAGAAATAAAGCGGTGCTCGATCAAATCATTGCCACTACCGAGTGGACCGAACTTCTGGGAACCACCGAGCACATTCCGTGTGACGCGTCCGATTACGTTTCTGTATACGGTTGCCCTTGCAACCCTCCTAAAGAGGTCAACCACGCGGACCTCTCGCGAGCTCCGACGCCAGTTCTGCATCCGGTCGATTGTCCAGAGGTGATCGACATAGCCGACGACGACGACAGCCGAGACACGATCATCGTTCCCAGGGTCCGTTGCCGAATCATCAGTGACGTCCCTCTGCCAACTCATCAACGTGTCGTCTTGCGGCCAGCATCCAAGGCCACTAATGTCGTCCCGAACCGAGCAGCAGCAACTCTGCCAGATCTTCCCCACCTCGAGGACATCTGTATAGAAGACCCGATGTACTACACCTACTGTCAGTACCGCCAGTTCCTGCTACAACAATATTATTAGGCGTCAATACAACATTGCGGTGAGTCGTATAATGTCTTGTATAATTGCCGAATCCTGTAAACTCACCGTTTTCGTTGCATCATCTCGCGCGTGATTCTTGTCGGGACACTTCTTGTAACCGCGTCGGACGTTCTCTTCTTGACCGCATCCATAGCAATATCGGTTGTCCTAGTGCATATGACAGCCCGCGGCTGTCTCGGCACGAAAGACCACTCCTCATTTTAATCTTCATATCTCAACCGTCCGTCTGTCACTGTTCTCTTTTCTCTCTCCTGGTACCTGTAACAAAAACACAGTGACGGACGTGACAATATAACCGCAAATTGATGTACGACCAGATTCTGTCAACGCGAATGTGGTGTCTTCAGATTCCACCATATATAGTGTGGGTGAGAACTTTGTCTTCGTAGAAACTCTGGTAGCTAGTCCTTCGTAGAGAACGTCGTAGCTATTGAACTTGCAGTAATCGTTGGGAACGACATCCCAGAATGTATGTCCATCTTGCGTATCAAGGCAGCTTCCTTTTGTGAAGGAGCATATTTGTCCTGACTGTAGATGGATCTGACCTGTAGAGAGCTTCACTGTTGCTGTGTAGTCCCTTAGGGTTATTCGAACAATGGCCTGTACAACGACACTGGTCCAAGTGCCGAATGGGTCGTTGTACGTTGTTCCCGCGCATTGCCCGTTATTTTGAAGTTCTCCCGCCAATGTGAGGCTGCGGGATGTAGTAGAATTGGGCTGGACTCCCGTGACCTGGGCGGTCGGAGTGATGAGGATTGTTCCGGTCTTCTGCAACTCGGAACAGGTTTCACTGGTGGTTGCCAGTAAATATTCCTGTCGTCCGTTCGTGACGATGGAAACATGTGAGTGCATGCCACAATAGAATATCGTGCGGTCGATTTCTATGTGGCACTGGATTACTCTCGTCTGAGTAAATTCTGCTAGTTGTAGCAATTGGATTTTTACTGAGTCCTCCGTGGGCTTGATTTCTTCAGGCTCGCAATCAGGAATATCGATGATGGAGAACGTTGTCGTGTTCAGTGTAGATCCTCCACAATCGTATCCGATGAGGGTGTACACTCGCGTGGCTATAGAGAGTAAGATGGCAACTTGGATCGGCTGCATGATTACAGTTTCGTGTGTGTCTAAAGACTGACGGTCCTCTGAGGCGATTGCTGCTTCGGAGGAGCGGTGTTGCGATGTGATATGCTGATCTTCCAGTGGTGGAAGGAGATTTTGCTGACCAGAGGTTTCGTATTTCGCTCGTTTAATCTGGTAGGGGTATCTGTTATCGCGAGGGTACTCGGATTTATATCTCTTTCTTGCTGACGCGTATTTCGCTGTAGCGCAGAGATTAATTTTATCGTATTTGTTTCGCTTCGCATGGCAACGTGCAGATGGAAGTTGAAAGGAATCGAGTTTCTGTGGATCATCAAAGATATGATTTCGAAGTAAGTTATGAAGTTCTTTTACTTTGGAGGCTTTGACTCGTGATTTGGATGTTATGAAGCTCTTTTCGTATTTCGTCGAGCATATTCTTTTGGTTTTGTGCGTCTTCTTCATATTTGAGACGCAATTTGGCAATAAAATCAGTTTCTTCTTTGAGATATTGCTCTCTACGGGCGAGGTCTTGCGCGTAAAGGAGTAACTCTTCCTCGGTCATTGGAGGAAGGTCTGCGTTAGGATCTGCTCGGAGATCCTTTTGAGATCGCGTGATTGGGCGAGACATTTTGAAAGATATGAATGGGATTTAAGAAATGTGAACTTCGTACTGACACGCGTCGGGGCTTATTAATGCAAATATCGGCGACCACTTCGATGTCCTACCGACTGCGCCAAATTTGTCACGTCCGTCACTGTGTTTTTGTTACAGGTACCAGGAGAGAGAAAAGAGAACAGTGACAGACGGACGGTTGAGATATTATGATTAAAATGAGGAGTGGTCTTTCGTGCCGAGACAGCCGCGGGCTGTCATATGCACTAGGACAACCGATATTGCTATGGATGCAGTCAAGAAGAGAACGTCCGACGCGGTTACAAGAAGTGTCCGACAAGAATCACGCGCGAGATGATGCAACGAAAACGGTGAGTTTACAGGATTCAGCAATTATACAAGACATTATACGACTCACCGCAATGCTGTATTAACGCCTAATAATATTGTTGCAGCAGGAACTGGCGGTACTGACAGTAGGTGTCGTACATCGGATCTTCTATACAGATGTCCTCGAGGTGGGGAAGATCTGGCAGAGTTGCTGCTGCTCGGTTCGGGACGACGTTAGTGGCCTTGGATGCTGGCCGCAAGACGACACGTTGATGAGTTGGCAGAGGGACGTCACTGATGATTCGGCAACGGACCCTGGGAACGATGATCGTGTCTCGGCTGTCGTCGTCGTCGGCTATGTCGATCACCTCTGGACAATCGACCGGATGCAGAACTGGCGTCGGAGCTCGCGAGAGGTCCGCGTGGTTGACCTCTTTAGGAGGGTTGCAAGGGCAACCGTATACAGAAACGTAATCGGACGCGTCACACGGAATGTGCTCGGTGGTTCCCAGAAGTTCGGTCCACTCGGTAGTGGCAATGATTTGATCGAGCACCGCTTTATTTCTCAACGCGCGTCTCAATTTAGCAAGTTGATACTTGCGTCCCGCTCGACGTGGGCGTCGCATGGGTAAGGAATAGTAATGATGGAATATTAATAATATAATGAAAATGAAACTCCATTTGTTATTAACCTTTTAGGTAGTTAACTCGCTTCACGTCTATAGTGGCGGCTCAGCGTTTCCACTGCGCTCTTTAGACCAATTCTAGACGTGGCACGAGAACTTCTCTGTGACTCGCTTCAAATTCCTTATTGGCGGCTCAGCGTTTCCACTGCGCACTTTAGACCAAGTCCGGATATGTCACGAGTTTAATATATTCTATGCAAGAACTGAATTGGAAGATGGTGTTGAACTAACACAAGAATAACAAGATCGAAGCACTGGTATAACAACGATATATTAAATAAGAACTGGTAAGTACACTGGTATACAATATGTAAGTAATATTATAATAGGAGTAGTAATTGGATTAATGAATAATGGATATTGTAATATGTTATAGGAATAACGTATGAGAATTAGGACTTGAGTTGAGTTGAGTTAGAGTTGGAATTGGAATTGGAATTAGGAGTGAAGGATCGACACACTTCACTATCGCGGAGCTAGACTGAACACGTCTGCTCTTGAAGTCGGAAGAAGCCGGACTGGCACGTCCGTGCGAGTCGCTCGCTTGGAGCGGACCGTTCGAGTCGCTGTCTGAAGGCGGACTGCTCGAGTCGCGAGATGGAGGCGGACTGCTCGAGTCGCGAGATGGAGGCGGACTGATGCAAGCGTCCGCTCTGCCTTGCCTCCTTCGGTCGGAGTGGGGATAGCTGACGCTGCAGTCTCTTTGTTCTTCAGTCGTCGGAGTGGGAGAACCGCTGACGCAGCAGCGTCTTCGCTCCCGGGGACTGCACGTGCATTTCTGCTGACGCTGCAGTCTCGTGGCTGTCCTATTGCCCTCTACGAGCGTGGGACTGCTGATGCAGCAGTCTTTGGACTTCTCGACGTTTCTAGAAGCTTCTAGATGCTTCCAGAGTGATGCAATACTTTATTGCATTATGTGTCGTGGTGATGGGTTGAAACTGAGGTAAGGTGTTGATCAAGGTGAAGTTATGGTGATGGGTAGAGACGGAGATAAGGATTAGAACAATAGAATATATGAGATCTTAATACTATGCTCTTATGTCTAGGGGACGGTGTGTGGATCTTATGCAGATCAGACCTTGTATACATAGTGTATGTACAAGGCCAACGTCGTACATCGGACGACGTAACACGAGCACCGCTTTATTTCTCAACGCGCGTCTCAATTTAGCAAGTTGATACTTGCGTCCCGCTCGACGTGGGCGTCGCATGGGTAAGGAATAGTAATGATGGAATATTAATAATATAATGAAAATTAACTTCCATTTGTTATTAACCTTTTTGGTAGTTAACTCGCTTCACGTCTATAGTGGCGGCTCAGCGTTTCCACTGCGCACTTTAGACCAATTCTAGACGTGGCACGAGAACTTCTCTATGACTCGCTTCAAATTCCTTATTGGCGGCTCAGCGTTTCCACTGCGCACTTTAGACCAAGTCCGGATATGTCACGAGTTTAATATATTCGATGCAAGAACTGAATTGGAAGATGGTGTTGAACTAACACAAGAATAACAAGATCGAAGCACTGGTATAACAACGATATATTAAATAAGAACTGGTAAGTACACTGGTATACAATATGTAAGTAGTATTATAATAGGAGTAGTAATTGGATTAATGAATAATGGATATTGTAATATGTTATAGGAATAACGTATGAGAATTAGGACTTGAGTTGAGTTGAGTTAGAGTTGGAATTGGAATTGGAATTAGGAGTGAAGGATCGACACACTTCACTATCGCGGAGCTAGACTGAACACGTCTGCTCTTGAAGTCGGAAGAAGCCGGACTGGCGGCTGAGGCCAGGTTGGCACGACTGCTCGAGTCGCCGGTCGGAGGCGGACTGATGCAAGCGTCCGTTCTGCCTTGCCTCCTTCGGTCGGAGTGGGGATAGCTGATGCTGCAGTCTCTTTGTTCTTCAGTCGTCGGAGTGGGAGAACCGCTGACGCAGCAGCGTCTTCGCTCCCGGGGACTGCACGTGCATTTCTGCTGACGCTGCAGTCTCGTGGCTGTCCTATTGCCCTCTACGAGCGTGGGACTGCTGATGCAGCAGTCCTTGGACTTCTCGACGTTTCTAGAAGCTTCTAGATGCTTCCAGAGTGATGCAATACTTTATTGCATTATGTGTCGTGGTGATGGGTTGAAACTGAGGTAAGGTGTTGATCAAGGTGAAGTTATGGTGATGGGTAGAGACGGAGATAAGGATTAGAATAATAGAATAATGAGATCTTAATACTATGCTCTTATTTCTAGGGGACGGTGTATGTGTCACGTCCGTCACTGTGTTTTTGTTACAGGTACCAGGAGAGAGAAAAGAGAACAGTGACAGACGGACGGTTGAGATATTATGATTAAAATGAGGAGTGGTCTTTCGTGCCGAGACAGCCGCGGGCTGTCATATGCACTAGGACAACCGATATTGCTATGATGCAGTCAAGAAGAGAACGTCCGACGCGGTTACAAGGAGTGTCCCGACAAGAATCGCGCGCGAGAGGATGCAACGAGAACGGTGAGTTTACAGGATTCAGCAATTATACAAGACATTATACGACTCACCGCAATGCTGTATTAACGCCTAATAATATTGTTGCAGCAGGAACTGGCGGTACTGACAGTAGGTGTCGTACATCGGGTCTTCTATACAGATGTCCTCGAGGTGGGGAAGATCTGGCAGAGTTGCTGCTGCTCGGTTCGGGACGACATTAGTGGCCTTGGATGCTGGCCGCAAGACGACACGTTGATGAGTTGGCAGAGGGACGTCACTGATGATTCGGCAACGGACCCTGGGAACGATGATCGTGTCTCGGCTGTCGTCGTCGTCGGCTATGTCGATCACCTCTGGACAATCGACCGGATGTAGAACTGGCGTCGGAGCTCGCGAGAGGTCCGCGTGGTTGACCTCTTTAGGAGGGTTGCACGGGCAACCGTATACAGAAACGTAATCGGACGCGTCACACGGAATGTGCTCGGTGGTTCCCAGAAGTTCTGTCCACTCGGTAGTGGCAATGATTTGATCGAGCACCGCTTTATTTCTTAACGCGCGTCTCAGTTTAGCAAGTTGATACTTGCGTCCCGCTCGACGTGGGCGTCGCATAGGTAAGGAATAGTATTGACGGAATATTAATAAGATAATGAAAATGAACTTCCATTTGTTGTTAACCTTTTAGGTAGTTAACTCGCTTCACGTCTATAGTGGCGGCTCAGCGTTTCCACTGCGCTCTTTAGACCAATTCTAGACGTGGCACGAGAACTTCTCTATGACTCGCTTCAAATTCCTTATTGGCGGCTCAGCGTTTCCACTGCGCACTTTAGACCAAGTCCGGATATGTCACGAGTTTAATATATTCGATGCAAGAACTGAATTGGAAGATGGTGTTGAACTAACACAAGAATAACAAGATCGAAGCACTGGTATAACAACGATATATTAAATAAGAACTGGTAAGTACACTGGTATACAATATGTAAGTAATATTATAATAGGAGTAGTAATTGGATTAATGAATAATGGATATTGTAATGTGTTATAGGAATAACGTATGAGAATTAGGACTTGAGTTGAGTTGAGTTAGAGTTGGAATTGGAATTGGAATTAGGAGTGAAGGATCGACACACTTCACTTTCGCGGAGCTAGACTGAACACGTCTGCTCTTGAAGTCGGAAGAAGCCGGACTGGCACGTCCGTGCGAGCCGCTCGCTTGGAGCGGACCGTTCGAGTCGCTGTCTGGAGGCGGACTGATGCAAGCGTCCGCTTTGCCTTGCCTCCTTCGGTCGGAGTGGGGATAGCTGACGCTGCAGTCTCTTTGTTCTTCAGTCGTCGGAGTGGGAGAACCGCTGACGCAGCAGCGTCTTTGCTCCCGGGGACTGCACGTGCATTTCTGCTGACGCTGCAGTCTCGTGGCTGTCCTATTGCCCTCTACGAGCGTGGGACTGCTGATGCAGCAGTCTTTGGACTTCTCGACGTTTCTAGAAGCTTCTAGATGCTTCCAGAGTGATGCAATACTTTATTGCATTATGTGTCGTGGTGATGGGTTGAAACTGAGGTAAGGTGTTGATCAAGGTGAAGTTATGGTGATGGGTAGAGACGGAGATAAGGAGTAGAACAATAGAATAATGAAATCTTAATACTATGCTCTTATGTCTAGGGGACGGTGTATGGATCTTATGTAGATCAGACCTTGTATACATGGTGTGTGTACAAGGCCAACGTCGTACATCGGACGACGTAACACCTCCCAACGCGGAAAAGAAATTTCTTACAAGGAAGAAATTTCTCGCTCAACACTTGATCACACACTCATTCATGCGACGCATCGTCCGGAGGTACTCCGCGCAGGGAGCACAGTTCTCGGCGAGTATTTCCTATATTTGTACGAAACACTGGTCGCACTGAAATGTTGTCGGTATCGGCACGTGGGGCTGGGGCTGGTTTTATGCAATTTATTTCGCTTTGTTCATTTTGCATAGTTGGGTTTTGGGTGGGTGGGGAATCACTGGTGTCACTGTCACTTTTGTCTTTTCTTATCTTCTTCCAGATGAGTGTCACGTTTCGCTGACGCGGGGTTTGCGTTAGATTATTCGGCGCACGCTTGAGTTTGTTTGCATGTACAATCTTAAAATGGTTCCCTACTTTAATTTTTACATTGTTTGAGTCTAGGATGTCGCAAATTTCGTGAGGACCCGTATATTGCGCATCGAATTTGCCCTTGCAGGGTTCTTTGAGTAGGAATACCTGTTCTATATCTTCCGGTGGTCGAAGGAGATTCTGTCGACGCTGGGTTTCGGATTTCGCTCGCTTATCGGTGTTGACCGGACGCGTGATTATCGCGGATTCTAATTTCGCGTCAGCGGAGGACTGTAATGAAATCTCCTGGGAGGGTTTCTTATCGCAAATCGCAGGAGACTCTGCAATCATTGTTCGCGGGTTATTGCAAAGGTATAGTATAATACGAAATTTGTTTCTCCTTTTTGCTGACGCGTATTTTACAGACGTATAATTCCTAGATGGATGGAAATCGCTTTGCGGTGCACGGATACTTGACCGTTGAGACTGGAAGAGATCATGTTCCGGCGAAAAATCAGAGGTAGGTTTTTGAAATGAAATATAGACTCTCTTTGACTCTGATTTAGAAATTATCGCGGGATGATCTTTTATGATCGACTCGTATGCTCGGTCTATACGAGGTAGAGTTTTATGCTTTATTTTATGTAGACGTTCTGTCGTCCTTAGAGAATCAAAGGCGGGGACATTTCCTTTCAACCTAGACTCGGAATAGAAACAATCGGACTTGATACCGGAGCTTGTAGAATAAACCTTCATAGGTTTGAATTCGCGGGAGTCTTCTTTGGACTCTGGATTAAAATTGTCGGGATGGTTACCGAATACGTCGGGATGGTTACCGGAATTGAAAAGGTCGGGATGGTTACCGAATGCGTCGGGATGGTTACCGGAGTTAGAATAATGATCGGGCTGGTTACCGGAGTTAGAATAAGAATCGGGCTGGTTACCGGAGTTAGAAAGGTCGGGATGGTTACCGAATGCGTCGGGATGATACCCGGAAGTAGAAAGGTCGGGATGGTTACCGAATACGTCGGGATGATACCCGGAAGTAGAAAGGTCGGAAGAGTACGACTCGATTTCTTCCATCTCCAATGGGGGCAATCGAAATGAAATTCTTTCCGACGAGGTGTTAAAACACCGGAGGCTCGCTTTGCCTTTACGATGGGTGACGACGCAGTCACCCAGGAATACATCCGGCGCTACATTAACACGGCGGATATATCCCTGTTTAGGTCCTTCGACGTCGACCGCTATGCACGCAACGGTACGAGGTTCGAGGACGAATTCTTCGGTTTTCGGAGGAGTCTTTGTTCGGACTCGATCCTCACGCTCCACGACCCGACTTCTCGCAGTGTACTCCGATATCTCTCGAGTCTCCTTCGATTCCGGCCGGCTTTTCACGGCGTTTTTCTCTAGGGAGTACTCGATCGAATCCCGAGGAGGCATTGAAATAACCTCCGTCACCGGAGCTCTGCAAGGTCTGACCGCGGGTGCACGAGGATTTGAGGAAGACACTCGAACGTTCCTTGCCGAATGTTCCTCACGCTCGGCGGCTGGAGTTTTAACGAGATCGTTGGTCATAGACGAAGGCATTGAAATAACCTCTGCTGCCAATTTATCGCGAGGCTCAGCCGTGGGCGCGCAAGGGTTCGAGAAGGGAACCCGAATGTTTCCTATCATAATGTATTCATTCGCAAAGGAGATCTCGGCTCCTGTTCTGAAGAAGGGAGAACCGAGGATTCCGTCGATGTTAATTGGGAAGTTTTCTTCCAAGACATGAAATTCAATAGGGTTTTGACCCTGTAAGTGTATTTTAATTTGACCGAGAGTTGGAATGGATCCCTCGGTTATTCCTTGGACTTCTATAGTGTTCGTATGATCTATAGGTAGATTTGGTTCTAGACTTGACGCACGAATTAAATTGATCTCCGAACCCGTGTCCAACAAAAATTCACACTTCTTTTGTAATTGAGGGGCGGAGATTTTTACGCGCGGAATTGGTGAGTCTGCAGCAAGATTTACTGCTGAGACGAATCGTCGGACTGGTCGTTCGTCCGGATAGCTGTTTGGGTGCGGGCTGTAGTTTGAGTTGAAGATGCGGCCTCCCGCCTGGGGTTGGCTTCGGTCGGGAGGCCGGACTCGTTTCCCGACCTCCTATTATTATTGAAAGCGCGCTTACGGCACTCGTGAATATCGTGCCCGGGGACTTTGCAGTAGTTGCAAAATTTGTTAGGGCTTGAAGGGCGATCTGTGCGACCATCGCGGTACGTGTTTTGGTCGCGAGGATTATTTTCCCATCGCCGTTGCGACGTCGGGGAGCGATAAGAGTCCCGGTTTAAGTTTCTCGAGGACTGCTGAGACGAGTCCGGTCTGTTATCGCGGCGTTCTTGAGTTCGCTCTGGAATGTCACGAGCGGACTCGTACGTGGAACGCTGGCGATACGGCCGGTTATCAGAGAAGCTGACTCGTTTTTCTTCGCGGATCAGTTCTCGTCGACGAGTCTGGTCTGACTCATACTGCCTGTAAGCAGAGATGGCTGCTTCGAAAACAGTGGCAGGATTTCGCGAAGGGCAATGAAGCACTTCGGCACGCAGCTGGGGAAGAAGACCTCGTAGAAAACAATCTACTACGAAGCGATCTAGTTCTTCGTAATCAAGGCCAATGTCTGTGGCATCTTGAATCGCGGTTCGAAGGTCTTTGACGCGATTGATGAAGTCTAGGATGTGCTCGTTTGGAGCTTGGAGTACACTCGCGAGATCGCCACGGTACTGGTCAACGAATTTGTATGGGCCCAGTACTGTTCGTAATTTCTCGCATAGTGCAGAAATTGTGAATATGTGCTGGCCTTCTATAGCGGCATAAGCACGATCGTGGAGTTTATTGCAGAGCAATTTTGTGAGGGCACGCTCTGCAGTGGCCGGTACGGTGTCACGCGCGCGTTTGCATGCACGTATGAATTGTAGGACGGAAGACGAAGTTCCGTCGAATCTAGGGACAAGCTCGGCAGCTTGTTTTAGAGCGAAATTACCAGTAGGTTCATACTGTGGGATTTCGCGTGGCTCTGGCGGTGAAGGTTCCCGCATATTAGAGGCGTTACTAGGGCCTGGTGTAGGCGTTTGTTGACGTAGGGTTTGACTCGTGATTTGGATGTTGCGAAGCTCTTTTCGTATTTCGTCGAGCATATTCTTTTGGTTTTGTGCGTCTTCTTCATATTTGAGACGCAATTTGGCAATGAAATCTGTTTCCTCTTTGAGGTATTGCTCTCTACGGGCGAGGTCTTGTGCGTATAGGAGTAGCTCTTCCTCGGTCATTGGGGGAAGGTCTGCGTTAGGATCTGCTTGGAGATCCCTTTGAGATCGCGTGATTGGGCGAGACATTTTGGAGGATATAAATGAGATTTAAAATGTGAATTTCGTACTGACACGCGTCGGGGCTTATTAGTGCAAATATCGGCGACCACTTCGATGTCCTACCGACTGCGCCAAATTTGTCACGTCCGTCACTGTGTTTTTGTTACAGGTACCAGGAGAGAGAAAAGAGAACAGTGACAGACGGACGGTTGAGATATTATGATTAAAATGAGGAGTGGTCTTTCGTGCCGAGACAGCCGCGGGCTGTCATATGCACTAGGACAACCGATATTGCTATGATGCAGTCAAGAAGAGAACGTCCGACGCGGTTACAAGGAGTGTCCCGACAAGAATCGCGCGCGAGAGGATGCAACGAGAACGGTGAGTTTACAGGATTCAGCAATTATACAAGACATTATACGACTCACCGCAATGCTGTATTAACGCCTAATAATATTGTTGCAGCAGGAACTGGCGGTACTGACAGTAGGTGTCGTACATCGGGTCTTCTATACAGATGTCCTCGAGGTGGGGAAGATCTGGCAGAGTTGCTGCTGCTCGGTTCGGGACGACATTAGTGGCCTTGGATGCTGGCCGCAAGACGACACGTTGATGAGTTGGCAGAGGGACGTCACTGATGATTCGGCAACGGACCCTGGGAACGATGATCGTGTCTCGGCTGTCGTCGTCGTCGGCTATGTCGATCACCTCTGGACAATCGACCGGATGTAGAACTGGCGTCGGAGCTCGCGAGAGGTCCGCGTGGTTGACCTCTTTAGGAGGGTTGCACGGGCAACCGTATACAGAAACGTAATCGGACGCGTCACACGGAATGTGCTCGGTGGTTCCCAGAAGTTCTGTCCACTCGGTAGTGGCAATGATTTGATCGAGCACCGCTTTATTTCTTAACGCGCGTCTCAGTTTAGCAAGTTGATACTTGCGTCCCGCTCGACGTGGGCGTCGCATAGGTAAGGAATAGTATTGACGGAATATTAATAAGATAATGAAAATGAACTTCCATTTGTTGTTAACCTTTTAGGTAGTTAACTCGCTTCACGTCTATAGTGGCGGCTCAGCGTTTCCACTGCGCTCTTTAGACCAATTCTAGACGTGGCACGAGAACTTCTCTATGACTCGCTTCAAATTCCTTATTGGCGGCTCAGCGTTTCCACTGCGCACTTTAGACCAAGTCCGGATATGTCACGAGTTTAATATATTCGATGCAAGAACTGAATTGGAAGATGGTGTTGAACTAACACAAGAATAACAAGATCGAAGCACTGGTATAACAACGATATATTAAATAAGAACTGGTAAGTACACTGGTATACAATATGTAAGTAATATTATAATAGGAGTAGTAATTGGATTAATGAATAATGGATATTGTAATGTGTTATAGGAATAACGTATGAGAATTAGGACTTGAGTTGAGTTGAGTTAGAGTTGGAATTGGAATTGGAATTAGGAGTGAAGGATCGACACACTTCACTTTCGCGGAGCTAGACTGAACACGTCTGCTCTTGAAGTCGGAAGAAGCCGGACTGGCACGTCCGTGCGAGCCGCTCGCTTGGAGCGGACCGTTCGAGTCGCTGTCTGGAGGCGGACTGATGCAAGCGTCCGCTTTGCCTTGCCTCCTTCGGTCGGAGTGGGGATAGCTGACGCTGCAGTCTCTTTGTTCTTCAGTCGTCGGAGTGGGAGAACCGCTGACGCAGCAGCGTCTTTGCTCCCGGGGACTGCACGTGCATTTCTGCTGACGCTGCAGTCTCGTGGCTGTCCTATTGCCCTCTACGAGCGTGGGACTGCTGATGCAGCAGTCTTTGGACTTCTCGACGTTTCTAGAAGCTTCTAGATGCTTCCAGAGTGATGCAATACTTTATTGCATTATGTGTCGTGGTGATGGGTTGAAACTGAGGTAAGGTGTTGATCAAGGTGAAGTTATGGTGATGGGTAGAGACGGAGATAAGGAGTAGAACAATAGAATAATGAAATCTTAATACTATGCTCTTATGTCTAGGGGACGGTGTATGGATCTTATGTAGATCAGACCTTGTATACATGGTGTGTGTACAAGGCCAACGTCGTACATCGGACGACGTAACATATGGATCTTATGCAGATCAGACCTTGTATACATAGTGTGTGTACAAGGCCAACGTCGTACATCGGACGACGTAACACCTCCCAACGCGGAAAAGAAATTTCTTACAAGGAAGAAATTTCTCGCTCAACACTCGATATCACACTCATTCATGCGACGTATCGTCCGGGGGTACTCCGCGCAGGGAGCACAGTTCTCGGCGAGTATTTCCTATATTTGTACGAAACACTGGTCGCACTGAAATGTTATCGGTGTCGGCACGTGGGGCTGGGGCTGGTTTTGTAATGTCCGACAAGTCGTATTCGCAATGTTCATTATTCGACTGTCTTTTCTCGGGGTTTAGGGTGGGTGGGGAATCACTTTGTTCACTAACACTTTCACTTGCACTTTTCCTGTATCTTGCTGCATACGTGTAAGTATTGTCCTTTTGCTTCAGGAAGATGAAGAATCTTGTGAGGGAGCTCCATACGGCGACTGCTAGATGCAAACTCCATCCGTAAAGTGAGTGCAATGCAATACCATTGATTATGGTACTTATGATAGTCTTTATTGTTCGGATTGCTATATATATTCCTAGCACTCCAGCACTGATTGAACCAAATGTGGTGAATCCTGACCACAGTTTTTGTGCTGTTGATTCCGCTATCTGTTGCAGGGAGTTTTCGTCAAGCAGGTTGAACATATTAACGTTTCCTGTTGCGTAATCTCTGCCGGATGCTCCTTGGGCGATAGAATTTATTACGGCCACTCTTTCCACTGGAAACATGATGTGGTCCTGTAGTTTGTTGAGATCCTCTTGGGAATAGATTCCGCCTGTTGCGATATTTGTTGGATCCACGTACTTCCATGTGGGTTTGATGAGCGGTTGTAATGTTGCTGGGGCAACGGTCTCTGTGAGTGACGGCGTTAAACGATACCAAATTCCGTTTATTTTGTAGAGAGGCGGCAGGAGTTCATTGCATGGCTTTTCTGTACCTGTGGCAACTATAATATGGTCTCCTGGCTTTAAGAACTTGGAAGAATTCTGGTAAGTGATCGGAAGTTCATCGAAACACTTATCCGTTTTCCGAACTTGTACGGTTACTGGAATGCACTTTATAATATGCACCACTTCTCCAGCTGGAACTGCGACGAATCCTGGTTCTCGCATAATGGCAGCTGCTATTTCTTCAGGTGATGAGTGTAACATCGTTAGTGCGTTTTGAAGGACCTGTTTCTCCAGTTCGCACTTTTGCCGGATGACATCCTGGTACAACTGGGTAAGTTGACTTTTCAGATGTTTTTCTACGTAGATGAACTTACTATTCACGTAGGTGAATATGTCCAGATTGCTTACTATGGTGTGAGTGCGTTCCTTGAATTTACCGGACAGACTTGTATCCAGAATAAAGAGCTTGGGGTGCTCCGTGCGAATAATAATATAACCGCAAATTGATGTACGACCAGATTCTGTCAACGCGAATGTGGTGTCTTCAGATTCCACCATATATAATGTAGGTGAGAACTTTGTCTTTGTAGAAACTCTGGTAGCTAGTCCTTCGTAGAGAACGTCGTAGCTATTGAACTTGCAGTAATCATTGGGAACGACGTCCCAGAATGTATGTCCATCTTGCGTATCAAGGCAGCTTCCTTTTGTGAAGGTGCATATTTGTCCTGACTGTAGATGGATCTGACCTGTAGAGAGTTTCACTGTTGCTGTGTAGTCCCTCAGGGTTATTCGAACAATGGCCTGTACAACGACACTGGTCCAAGTGCCGAATGGGTCGTTGTACGTTGTTCCTGCGCATTGCCCGTTATTTTGAAGTTCTCCCGCCAATGTGAGGCTGCGGGATGTAGTAGAATTGGGCTGGACTCCCGTGACCTGGGCGGTCGGAGTGATGAGGATTGTTCCGGTTTTCTGCAACTCGGAACAGGTTTCACTGGTGGTTGCCAGTAAATATTCCTGTCGTCCGTTCGTGACGATGGAAACATGTGAGTGCATGCCACAATAGAATATCGTGCGGTCGATTTCTATGTGGCACTGGATTACTCTCGTCTGAGTAAATTCTGCTAGTTGCAGCAATTGGATTTTTACTGAGTCCTCCGTGGGTTTGATTTCTTCAGGCTCGCAATCAGGAATATCGATGATGGAGAACGTTGTCGTGTTCAGTGTAGATCCTCCACAATCGTATCCGATGAGGGTGTACACTCGCGTGGCTATAGAGAGTAAGATGGCAACTTGGATCGGCTGCATGATTACAGTTTCGTGTGTGTCTAAGGACTGACGGTCTTCTGAGGCGATTGCTGCTTCGGAGGAGCGGTGTTGCGATGTGATATGTTGATCTTCCAGTGGTGGAAGGAGATTTTGCTGACCAGAGGTTTCGTATTTCGCTCGTTTAATCTGGTAGGGGTATCCGTTATCGCGAGGGTACTCGGATTTATATTTCCTTCTTGCTGACGCGTATTTCGCTGTAGCGCAGAGATTAATTTTATCGTATTTGTTTCGCCTCGCATGGCAACATGCAGATGGAAGTTGAAAGGAATCGAGTTTCTGTGGATCATGAAAGATATGATTTCGAAGTAACTTATGAAGTTCTTTTACTTTGGAGGCTTTGATATCCTTCTCTGGTTTAGAACTGTTACTGGGTTTATTGTGCAATATAGAACAGACCTGCTTACATATGGGTCTTGAAGATCTTTGATTGTCGTAGGAATGGAGTTGGTTTTGGAATTGATCGGGCTGGTTACCGGAGTTAGTATAAAAGTCGGGCTGGTTACCGGAGTTAGTATAAAGATCGGGCTGGTTACCGGAGTTAGTATAAGGATCGGGCTGGTTACCGGAGTTAGAAAGGTCGGGATGGTTACCGAATGCGTCGGGCTGGTTACCGGAATTAGAAAGGTCGGGATGGTTACCGAATGCGTCGGGATAGTACCCGGAATTAGTAAGGTCGGGATGGTTACCGAATGCGTCGGGATGGTTCCCGGAATTAGTAAGGTCGGGATGGTTACCGAATGCGTCGGGATGGTTCCCGGAATTAGTAAGGTCGGGATGGTTACCGAATGCGTCGGGATAGTACCCGGAATTAGTAAGGTCGGGATGGTTACCGAATGCGTCGGGATAGTACCCGGAATTAGAAAGGTCGGAAGAGTACGACTCGATTTCTTCCATCTCCAATGGGGGCAATCGAAATGAAACTCTTTCCGACGAGGTGTTAAAACACCGGAGGCTCGCTTTGCCTTTACGATTGGTGACGACGCAGTCACCCAGGAATACATCCGGCGCTACATTAACACGGCGGATATATCCCTGTTTAGGTCCTTCGACGTCGACCGCTATGCACGCAACGGTACGAGGTTCGAGGACGAATTCTTCGGATTTCGGAGGAGTCTTTGTTCGGACTCGATCCTCACGCTCCACGACCCGACTTCTCGCAGTGTACTCCGATATCTCTCGAGTCTCCTTCGATTCCGGCCGGCTTTTCACGGCGTTTTTCTCTAGGGAGTACTCGATCGAATCCCGAGGAGGCATTGAAATAACCTCCGTCACCGGAGCTCTGCAAGGTCTGACCGCGGGTGCACGAGGATTTGAGGAAGACACTCGAACGTTCCTTGCCGAATGTTCCTCACGCTTGGCGGCTGGAGTTTTAACGAGATCGTTGGTCATAGACGAAGGCATTGAAATAACCTCTGCTGCCAATTCATCGCGAGGCTCAGCCGTGGGCGCGCAAGGGTTCGAGAAGGGAACCCGAATGTTTCCTATTGTTATGGATTGATTCGCAAAGGAGATCTCGGCTCCTGTTCTGAAGAAGGGAGAACCGAGGATTCCGTCGATGTTAATTGGGAAGTTTTCTTCCAAGACATGAAATTCAATAGGGTTTTGACCCTGTAAGTGTATTTTAATTTGACCGAGAGTTGGAATGGATCCCTCGGTTATTCCTTGGACTTCTATAGTGTTCGTATGATCTATAGGTAGATTTGGTTCTAGACTTGACGCACGAATTAAATTGATCTCCGAACCCGTGTCCAACAAAAATTCACACTTCTTTTGTAATTGAGGGGCGGAGATTTTTACGCGCGGGATTGGTGAGTCTGCAGCAAGATTTACTGCTGAGACGAATCTTCGGACTGGTCGTTCGTCCGGATAGCTGTTTGGGTGCGGGCTGTAGTTTGGGTTGAAGATGCGGCCTCCCGCCTGGGGTTGGCTTCGGTCGGGAGGCCGGACTCGTTTCCCGACCTCCTATTATTATTGAAAGTGCGCTTACGGCACTCGTGAATATCGTGCCCGGGGGTTTTGCAGTAGTTGCAAAATTTGTTAGGGCTTGAGGGGCGATCTGTGCGACCATCGCGGTATGTGTTTTGGTCGCGAGGATTATTTTCCCATCGCCGTTGCGGCGTCGGGGAGCGATAAGAGTCCCGGTTTAAGTTTCTCGAGGACTGCTGAGACGAGTCCGGTCTGTTATCGCGGCGTTCTTGAGTTCGCTCTGGAATGTCACGAACGGATTCATTCGTGGAACGCGGGCGATACGGCCGGTTATCAGAGAAGCTGACTCGTTTTTCTTCGCGGATCAGTTCTCGTCGACGAGTCTGGTCTGACTCATACTGCCTGTAAGCAGAGATGGCTGCTTCGAAAACAGTGGCAGGATTTCGCGAAGGGCAATGAAGCACTTCGGCACGCAGCTGGGGAAGGAGACCTCGTAGAAAACAATCTACTACGAAGCGATCTAGTTCTTCGTAATCGAGGCCAATATCTGTGGCATCTTGAATCGCGGTTCGAAGGTCTTTAACGCGATTGATGAAGTCTAGGATGTGCTCGTTTGGAGCTTGGAGTACACTCGCGAGATCGCCACGGTACTGGTCAACGAATTTGTATGGGCCCAGTACTGTTCGTAATTTCTCGCATAGTGCAGAAATTGTGAATATGTGCTGGCCTTCTATAGCGGCATAAGCACGATCGTGGAGTTTATTGCAGAGCAATTTTGTGAGGGCACGCTCTGCAGTGGCCGGTACGGTGTCACGCGCGCGTTTGCATGCACGTATGAATTGTAGGACGGAAGACGAAGTTCCGTCGAATCTAGGGACAAGCTCGGCGGCTTGTTTTAGAGCGAAATTGCCAGTAGGTTCATACTGTGGGATTTCGCGTGGCTCTGGCGGTGAAGGTTCCCGCATATTAGAGACGTTACTAGGGCCTGGTGTAGGCGAATGTTGACGTAGGCTTTGACTCGTGATTTGGATGTTATGAAGCTCTTTTCGTATTTCGTCGAGCATATTCTTTTGGTTTTGTGCGTCTTCTTCATATTTGAGACGCAATTTGGCAATAAAATCAGTTTCTTCTTTGAGATATTGCTCTCTACGGGCGAGGTCTTGTGCGTATAGGAGTAGCTCTTCCTCGGTCATTGGGGGAAGGTCTGCGTTAGGATCTGCTCGGAGATCCCTTTGAGATCGCGTGATTGGGCGAGACATTTTGAAAGATATGAATGGGATTTAGAAATTTGAATTTCGCACTGACACGCATCGGGGCTTATTAATGCAAATATCGGCGACCACTTCGATGTCCTACCGACTGCGCCAAATTTGTCACGTCCGTCACTGTGTTTTTGTTACAGGTACCAAGAGAGAGAAAAGGATGGCACTCAAGAACAGTGACAGACGGACGGTGGAGATATGAAGAGTAATTGAAGAGTGGTCTTTCGTGCCGAGACAGCCGCGGGCTGTCATATGCACTAGGACAACCGATATTGCTATGGATGCAGTCAAGAAGAGAACGTCCGACGCGGTTACAAGGAGTGTCCCGACAAGAATCGCGCGCGAGAGGATGCAACGAGAACGGTGAGTTTACAGGATTCAACAATTATACAAGATATTATACGACTCACCGCAATGTTGTATTAACGCCTAATAATATTGTTGCAGCAGGAACTGGCGGTACTGACAGTAGGTGTCGTACATCGGATCTTCTATACAGATGTCCTCGAGGTGGGGAAGATCTGGCAAAGTTGCTGCTGCTCGGTTCGGGACGACGTTAGTGGCCTTGGATGCTGGCCGCAAGACGACACGTTGATGAGCTGGCAGAGGAACGTCACTGATGATTCGGCAACGGACCCTGGGAACGATGATCGTGTCTCGGCTGTCGTCGTCGTCGGCTATGTCGATCACCTCTGGACAATCGACCGGATGCAGAACTGGCGTCGGAGCTCGCGAGAGGTCCGCGTGGTTGACCTCTTTAGGAGGGTTGCAAGGGCAACCGTATACAGAAACGTAATCGGACGCGTCACACGGAATGTGCTCGGTGGTTCCCAGAAGTTCGGTCCACTCGGTAGTGGCAATGATTTGATCGAGCACCGCTTTATTTCTCAACGCGCGTCTCAATTTAGCAAGTTGATACTTGCGTCCCGCTCGACGTGGGCGTCGCATGGGTAAGGAATAGTAATGATGGAATATTAATAATATAATGAAAATTAACTTCCATTTGTTATTAACCTTTTTGGTAGTTAACTCGCTTCACGTCTATAGTGGCGGCTCAGCGTTTCCACTGCGCACTTTAGACCAATTCTAGACGTGGCACGAGAACTTCTCTATGACTCGCTTCAAATTCCTTATTGGCGGCTCAGCGTTTCCACTGCGCACTTTAGACTGTTACGTCGTCCGATGTACGACGTTGGCCTTGTACACACACTATGTATACAAGGTCTGATCTGCATAAGATCCACACACCGTCCCCTAGACATAAGAGCATAGTATTAAGATCTCATTATTCTATTGTTCTAATCCTTATCTCCGTCTCTACCCATCACCATAACTTCACCTTGATCAACACCTTACCCCAGTTTCAACCCATCACCACGACACATAATGCAATAAAGTATTGCATCACTCTGGAAGCATCTAGAAGCTTCTAGAAACGTCGAGAAGTCCAAGGACTGCTGCATCAGCAGTCCCACGCTCGTAGAGGGCAATAGGACAGCCACGAGACTGCAGCGTCAGCAGAAATGCACGTGCAGTCCCCGGGAGCGAAGACGCTGCTGCGTCAGCGGTTCTCCCACTCCGACGACTGAAGAACAAAGAGACTGCAGCGTCAGCTATCCCCACTCCGAACGAAGGAGGCAAGGCAGAGCGGACGCTTGCATCAGTCCGCCTTCAGCCAGCGACTCGCACGGACATGCCAGTCCGGCTTCAAGAGCAGACGTGTTCAGTCTAGCTCCGCGATAGTGAAGTGTGTCGATCCTTCACTCCTAATTCCAATTCCAATTCCAACTCTAACTCAACTCAACTCAAGTCCTAATTCTCATACGTTATTCCTATAACATATTACAATATCCATTATTCATTAATCCAATTACTACTCCTATTATAATACTACATACATATTGTATACCAGTGTACTTACCAGTTCTTATTTAATATATCGTTGTTATACCAGTGCTTCGATCTTGTTATTCTTGTGTTAGTTCAACACCATCTTCCAATTCAGTTCTTGCATCGAATATATTAAACTCGTGACATATCCGGACTTGGTCTAAAGTGCGCAGTGGAAACGCTGAGCCGCCAATAAGGAATTTGAAGCGAGTCATAGAGAAGTTCTCGTGCCACGTCTAGAATTGGTCTAAAGTGCGCAGTGGAAACGCTGAGCCGCCACTATAGACGTGAAGCGAGTTAACTACCAAAAAGGTTAATAACAAGTGGAAGTTCATTTTCATTGTCTTATTAATATTCCGTCATTACTATTCCTTACCTATGCGACGCCCACGTCGAGCGGGACGCAAGTATCAACTTGCTAAATTGAGACGCGCGTTGAGAAATAAAGCGGTGCTCGATCAAATCATTGCCACTACCGAGTGGACAGAACTTCTGGGAACCACCGAGCACATTCCGTGTGACGCGTCCGATTACGTTTCTGTATACGGTTGCCCTTGCAACCCTCCTAAAGAGGTCAACCACGCGGACCTCTCGCGAGCTCCGACGCCAGTTCTGCATCCGGTCGATTGTCCAGAGGTGATCGACATAGCCGACGACGACGACAGCCGAGACACGATCATCGTTCCCAGGGTCCGTTGCCGAATCATCCGTGACGTTCCTCTGCCAGCTCATCAACGTGTCGTCTTGCGGCCAGCATCCAAGGCCACTAACGTCGTCCCGAACCGAGCAGCAGCAACTTTGCCAGATCTTCCCCACCTCGAGGACATCTGTATAGAAGATCCGATGTACGACACCTACTGTCAGTACCGCCAGTTCCTGCTGCAACAATATTATTAGGCGTTAATACAACATTGCGGTGAGTCGTATAATATCTTGTATAATTGTTGAATCCTGTAAACTCACCGTTCTCGTTGCATCCTCTCGCGCGCGATTCTTGTCGGGACACTCCTTGTAACCGCGTCGGACGTTCTTTTCTTGACTGCATCCATAGCAATATCGGTTGTCCTAGTGCATATGACAGCCCGCGGCTGTCTCGGCACGAAAGACCACTCCTCATTTTAATCATAATATCTCAACCGTCCGTCTGTCACTGTTCTCTTTTCTCTCTCCTGGTACCTGTAACAAAAACACAGTGACGGACGTGACAAATTTGGCGCAGTCGGTAGGACAACGAAGTGGTCGCCGATATTTGCATTAATAAGCCCCGACGCGTGTCAGTGCGAAGTTCACATTTCTTAAATCCCATTCATATCTTTCAAAATGTCTCGCCCAATCACGCGATCTCAAAAGGATCTCCGAGCAGATCCTAACGCAGACCTTCCTCCAATGACCGAGGAAGAGTTACTCCTTTATGCGCAAGACCTCGCCCGTAGAGAGCAATATCTCAAAGAAGAAACTGATTTTATTGCCAAATTGCGTCTCAAATATGAAGAAGACGCACAAAACCAAAAGAATATGCTCGACGAAATACGAAAAGAGCTTCATAACATCCAAATCACGAGTCAAAGCCTACGTCAACAATCGCCTACACCAGACCCTAGTAACGTCTCTAATATGCGGGAACCTTCACCGCCAGAGCCACGCGAAATCCCACAGTATGAACCTACTGGTAATTTCGCTCTAAAACAAGCCGCCGAGCTTGTCCCTAGATTCGACGGAACTTCGTCTTCCGTCCTACAATTCATACGTGCATGCAAACGCGCGCGTGACACCGTACCGGCCACTGCAGATCGTGCCCTCACGAAATTGCTCTGCAATAAACTCCACGATCGTGCTTATGCCGCTATAGAAGGCGAGCACATACTCACAATTTCTGCACTATGCGAAAAGTTACGTACAGTACTGGGCCCATACAAATTCGTGGACCAGTACCGTGGCGATCTCGCGAGTGTACTCCAAGCTCCAAACGAGCACATCTTAGACTTCATCAATCGCGTTAAAGACCTTCGAACCGCGATTCAAGATGCCACAGATATTGGCCTTGATTACGAAGAACTAGATCGCTTCGTAGTAGATTGTTTTCTACGAGGTCTCCTTCCCCAGCTGCGTGCCGAAGTGCTTCATTGCCCTTCGCGAAATCCTGCCACTGTTTTCGAAGCAGCCATCTCTGCTTACAGGCAGTATGAGTCAGACCAGACTCGTCGACGAGAACTGATCCGCGAAGAAAAACGAGTCAGCTTCTCTGATAACCGGCCGTATCGCCCGCGTTCCACGTACGAGTCCGCTCGTGACATTCCAGAGCGAACTCAAGAACGCCGCGATAACAGACCGGACTCGTCTCAGCAGTCCTCAAGAAACTCAAACAGGGACTCTTATCGCTCCCCGACGCCGCAACGGCGATGGGAAAATAATCCTCGCGACCAAAACACGTACCGCGATGGTCGCACAGATCGCCCCTCAAGCCCTAACAAATTTTGCAACTACTGCAAAACCCCCGGGCACGATATTCACGAGTGCCGTAAGCGCACTTTCAATAATAATAGGAGGTCGGGAAACGAGTCCGGCCTCCCGACCGAAGCCAACCCCAGGCGGGAGGCCGCATCTTCAACTCAAACTACAGCCCGCACCCAAACAGCTATCCGGACGAACGACCAGTCCGACGATTCGTCTCAGCAGTAAATCTTGCTGCAGACTCACCAATTCCGCGCGTAAAAATCTCCGCCCCTCAATTACAAAAGAAGTGTGAATTTTTGTTAGACACGGGTTCGGAGATCAATTTAATTCGTGCGTCAAGTCTAGAACCAAATCTACCTATAGATTATACGAACACTATAGAAGTCCAAGGAATAACCGAGGGATCCATTCCAACTCTCGGTCAAATTAAAATACACTTACAGGGTCAAAACCCTATCGAATTTCATGTCTTGGAAGAAAACTTCCCAATTAACATCGACGGAATCCTCGGTTCTCCCTTCTTCAGAACAGGAGCCGAGATCTCCTTTGCGAATGAATACATTACGATAGGAAACATTCGGGTTCCCTTCTCGAACCCTTGCGCGCCCACGGCTGAGCCTCGCGATGAATTGGCAGCAGAGGTTATTTCAATGCCTTCGTCTATGACCAACGATCTCGTTAAAACTCCAGCCGCCAAGCGTGAGGAACATTCGGCAAGGAACGTTCGAGTGTCATCCTCAAATCCTCGTGCACCCGCGGTCAGACCTTGCAGAGCCCCGGTGACGGAGGTTATTTCAATGCCTCCTCGGGATTCAATCGAGTACTCCCTAGAGAAAAACGCCGTGAAAAGCCGGCCGGAATCGAAGGAGACTCGAGAGATATCGGAGTACACTGCGAGAAGTCGGATCGTGGAGCGTGAGGATCGAGTCCGAACAAAGACTCCTCCGAAATCCGAAGAATTCGTCCTCGAACCTCGTACCGTTGCGTGCATAGCGGTCGACGTCGAAGGACCTAAACAGGGATATATCCGCCGTGTTAATGTAGCGCCGGATGTATTCCTGGGTGACTGCGTTGTCACCAATCGTAAAGGCAAAGCGAGCCTCCGGTGTTTTAACACCTCGTCGGAAAGAGTTTCATTTCGATTGCCCCCATTGGAGATGGAAGAAATCGGGTCGTACTCTTCCGACCTTTCTAATTCCGGGTACTATCCCGACGCATTCGGTAACCATCCCGACCTTTCTAATTCCGGGTACTATCCCGACGCATTCGGTAACCATCCCGACCTTACTAATTCCGGGAACCATCCCGACGCATTCGGTAACCATCCCGACCTTTCTAATTCCGGGTATCGTCCCGACGTATTCGGTAACCATCCCGACATTACTAACTCCGGTAACCAGCCCGATTCTTATACTAACTCCGGTAACCAGCCCGATCATTATACTAATTCCGGTAACCAGCCCGATTCTCATACTAACTCCGGTAACCAGCCCGATTCTCATACTAACTCCGGTAACCAGCCCGATCATTATACTAACTCCGGTAACCAGCCCGATAAAAGCAAGGTCAGAATGACCTATTCCATCGCAAATTCCCACGAAGCTCGCGTGAAAGAGCTATTAGAAACTATCCCCATGGATCATCTCAGCGGTGACGAAATGGACCATGTTAAATCTTTGTTAGAAAAGCACAATGATCTTTTCCATCTCCAAGGGGATCGTTTGGGAAAAACAAATGCGGTGACTCACAGAATCATCACGACGGATGATATTCCAATCCATGTTAAACAGTATCGCTACCCACCAATCCACAAGGACGAAATCAACAAACAAATGTCCGAACTCTTACGGAATGACATAGTCGTTCCATCTAACTCACCTTATAATTCCCCCTTGTGGATTGTTCCTAAGAAAGCGGACGCCGAGGGTAACAAAAAATGGCGCATGGTAATCGATTACCGCGCATTAAACGAGAAATCGGTGGCCGACGCGTACCCGCTACCTAGCATTAACGAAATCCTAGATCAGTTAGGCAGCGCCGCATACTTCAGTGTGTTTGACTTAGCCAGCGGATTCCATCAGATAGGAATGGAGAAGGAGGATGCCGCGAAGACCGCCTTCTCCACGCCTTTCGGCCACTACGAATTCAACAGAATGCCATTCGGTCTCCGTAATGCTCCGGCTACCTTCCAAAGATTAATGGACACAGTCCTCTGCGGCCTACAAGGCAACGAACTCTTCGTGTACCTCGATGATATCGTGATCTACGCGCGCTCATTAGAAGAACATTATGCCAAATTCAATAAACTAGCCCGCCGACTGCGCGGAGCCAACCTCAAATTACAGCCCTCGAAATGCGGCTTCCTTCATAAGGAAGTGGCATACCTGGGACATCAGATTAGTCAAGACGGCGTCAGACCATGTCCAAAGAAAATTAATGCCGTACAAAATTTCCCACGACCTAAGAACGCGAAAAACGTGCGCGAATTTTTAGGCCTTGCAGGGTACTACCGCAAATTTATTAATGACTTCGCTAAAATCTCCAAACCCCTAACCCAACTCCTCGCCAAAGAGCACAATTTCGAATGGGGTCCAAAACAAGAAAAGGCCTTCGAAGACCTACGACAAGCTCTGTGTGACGAACCGGTCCTTCAATACCCGGATTTCGATAAGCCGTTTAACGTCACCTGCGATGCATCTGGATATGCCATCGGCGCCGTACTAAGCCAAGGCGAAGTAGGCAAGGATCGTCCCGTTGCCTATGCCTCAAGGATCCTGCAGGGCGCCGAAGTGAACTATTCTACAATAGAGAAGGAGTGTTTAGCCATAATATTCGCAGTACAGTATTTTAGACCATATATTTACGGCCGAAAATTTACACTAATCACAGACCATAAACCGCTGGTCTGGATGACGTCAGTAAAAGACCCTACGTCGCGCCTCCTCAGATGGCGCCTAAAACTGGCCGAGTTTGAATATAAAGTCGTCTACAAACCTGGAAAAGCGAATTCTAACGCTGATGCCCTCTCCCGAAACCCAGTTACGTTGCCCCTCTCATGGAGCACCCCTGGAGGCACATCGCCGCCAAGAGCACCGTTATCAAATCCAGGAACCCCTCTCTTCGATAACCGCCGAAGGAGATGGGCCGACTCGCATCTTATGCCACCGCCTCAGTCAATTCCCCCGAGGAAGAGGAAATCATCGTCAAACTCAACATCTGAACCACCATCGAAAACGCCACCACGCCCTAGGGCGAGTTCAGATGACGACAGCCTTTTGGTATCACCACCCCTAGTACCCGCCTCCAGTCATGAGGAGTCATCCATAACAGGACTAGAGGACATTTTAACCGCCGTCCCCAACCTACTTCCCCAACCAACGGGACCAAACTGGCTCGATGAAGAAGAAGAAACCTTACCCTCCGAGGACGAGGAAGAAGATGAGGAGCCAAGACGCCAAGGGAGAATAACGTACCTCCGCGACCGACTAATTATGAGGAAAGATAATTTAGTATGTTTCACAACCCTGGATGGTCAACCTATAGACCCAGGAGCCGTAGACCTCCATAGACAAAGGAAACTGTCCGACGGTCGAGATCTGACCTTATTCAAAGCAAAGATAAGTAATTTCGGTAGCAACAAGCTGATACAGATACCCATCAAACCATCCCTGACTCACGAGGTTTCAACTGACGACCTAAAAGAATGTTTCCGGACATTACTTGATGTAGCCAACGAACTCAGACTGCGAACATTTTCAATCTCTAAAACCTATATAGATGACAATTCCATGGAGTACGTCTCGAACCTCCTCATCGCGACATTCGAAGACACCCCCGTACACATATTCTTCTGCGCAAACGAAATCCAGATACCGGCCGAAGATAGATGGAATGATATTATCGCAGAAAATCACGTCTCTGCGTACGCAGGGCACAAAGGAATTACAAAAACCCTGAAGAGAATCCGCGAAAGATATTGGTGGAGCGGTATGAAGATCCAGATAACGAACTACGTTAATAACTGCCTCAGTTGCCAACGCAATAAACTGACCAGGGTAAAAACGCGCCTGCCAATGAGAATAACGGATACACCCGGTAGAGCGTTCGATAAGGTGTCCATGGACATTGTAGGGCCCCTTCCAACAACCAACGACGGAAACACATACATCTTAACCATACAGGATCTATTAACGAAACACTCAACCGCAATCCCTCTTAAATCCGCCGATGCCATCAGCACTGCGGACGCATTTATAAACAATTTTATCTGCCGTTTCGGAATACCTAAAGCCATCCTAACGGATCAAGGAGCGAATTTCACAAGTTCCCTGATGAAGGCCATCGCAAAACGATTCAGAATAACTCGGCTGCAAACAACAGCCTTCCACCCTCAAAGCAACGGGTCAATCGAGAGATCCCACCACGTCTTAGCAGAGTACCTGAAGCAATACGTCCATAAGAACAACTGGGACAAATGGGTCGATTTGGCAATGTTTAGTTACAATACGAGTGTCCACGAGGGCACAGATTTCACGCCGCACGAGTTAGTATTCGGCTCTTTGGCACGAGTCCCATCCGCCGATTCCTACTCCTACGAATGCGAAAACGACTCCTATACCCACTACCTCTCCCAATTGCAAAGAAAGATAACCGAAACCCAGATTCGCGCGCGCGGAAACTTAGTCTCCGCGAAAAGGAAATCCAAATCATACTACGATAGAAGAATTAACCCGGTAGAATTCAAGGTGGGAGAACAAGTATTCCTACTCAAAGAACCCTGCAAGGGCAAATTCGACGTGCAATATACGGGTCCTCACGAAATTTGCGACATCCTAGACTCAAACAATGTAAAAATCAAAGTAGGGAACCATTTTAAGATTGTACATGCAAACAAACTCAAGCGTGCGCCGAATAATGCAACGCAAACCCCGCGTCAGCGAAACGTGACACTCATCTGGACGCAGATAAGAAAAGACAAAAGTGACAGTGACACCAGTGATTCCCCACCCACCCAAAACCCAACTATGCAAAATGAACAAAGCGAAATAAGTTGCATAAAACCAGCCCCAGCCCCACGTGCCGACACCGACAACATTTCAGTGCGACCAGTGTTTCGTACAAATATAGGAAATACTCGCCGAGAACTGTGCTCCCTGCGCGGAGTACCCCCGGACGATGCGTCGCATGAATGAGTGTGATATCGAGTGTTGAGCGAGAAATTTCTCCCTTGTAAGAAATTTCTTTTCCGCGTTGGGAGGTGTTACGTCGTCCGATGTACGACGTTGGCCTTGTACACACACTATGTATACAAGGTCTGATCTGCATAAGATCCACACACCGTCCCCTAGACATAAGAGCATAGTATTAAGATCTCATTATTCTATTGTTCTAATCCTTATCTCCGTCTCTACCCATCACCATAACTTCACCTTGATCAACACCTTACCCCAGTTTCAACCCATCACCACGACACATAATGCAATAAAGTATTGCATCACTCTGGAAGCATCTAGAAGCTTCTAGAAACGTCGAGAAGTCCAAGGACTGCTGCATCAGCAGTCCCACGCTCGTAGAGGGCAATAGGACAGCCACGAGACTGCAGCGTCAGCAGAAATGCACGTGCAGTCCCCGGGAGCGAAGACGCTGCTGCGTCAGCGGTTCTCCCACTCCGACGACTGAAGAACAAAGAGACTGCAGCGTCAGCTATCCCCACTCCGAACGAAGGAGGCAAGGCAGAGCGGACGCTTGCATCAGTCCGCCTTCAGCCAGCGACTCGCACGGACATGCCAGTCCGGCTTCAAGAGCAGACGTGTTCAGTCTAGCTCCGCGATAGTGAAGTGTGTCGATCCTTCACTCCTAATTCCAATTCCAATTCCAACTCTAACTCAACTCAACTCAAGTCCTAATTCTCATACGTTATTCCTATAACATATTACAATATCCATTATTCATTAATCCAATTACTACTCCTATTATAATACTACATACATATTGTATACCAGTGTACTTACCAGTTCTTATTTAATATATCGTTGTTATACCAGTGCTTCGATCTTGTTATTCTTGTGTTAGTTCAACACCATCTTCCAATTCAGTTCTTGCATCGAATATATTAAACTCGTGACATATCCGGACTTGGTCTAAAGTGCGCAGTGGAAACGCTGAGCCGCCAATAAGGAATTTGAAGCGAGTCATAGAGAAGTTCTCGTGCCACGTCTAGAATTGGTCTAAAGTGCGCAGTGGAAACGCTGAGCCGCCACTATAGACGTGAAGCGAGTTAACTACCAAAAAGGTTAATAACAAGTGGAAGTTCATTTTCATTGTCTTATTAATATTCCGTCATTACTATTCCTTACCTATGCGACGCCCACGTCGAGCGGGACGCAAGTATCAACTTGCTAAATTGAGACGCGCGTTGAGAAATAAAGCGGTGCTCGATCAAATCATTGCCACTACCGAGTGGACAGAACTTCTGGGAACCACCGAGCACATTCCGTGTGACGCGTCCGATTACGTTTCTGTATACGGTTGCCCTTGCAACCCTCCTAAAGAGGTCAACCACGCGGACCTCTCGCGAGCTCCGACGCCAGTTCTGCATCCGGTCGATTGTCCAGAGGTGATCGACATAGCCGACGACGACGACAGCCGAGACACGATCATCGTTCCCAGGGTCCGTTGCCGAATCATCCGTGACGTTCCTCTGCCAGCTCATCAACGTGTCGTCTTGCGGCCAGCATCCAAGGCCACTAACGTCGTCCCGAACCGAGCAGCAGCAACTTTGCCAGATCTTCCCCACCTCGAGGACATCTGTATAGAAGATCCGATGTACGACACCTACTGTCAGTACCGCCAGTTCCTGCTGCAACAATATTATTAGGCGTTAATACAACATTGCGGTGAGTCGTATAATATCTTGTATAATTGTTGAATCCTGTAAACTCACCGTTCTCGTTGCATCCTCTCGCGCGCGATTCTTGTCGGGACACTCCTTGTAACCGCGTCGGACGTTCTTTTCTTGACTGCATCCATAGCAATATCGGTTGTCCTAGTGCATATGACAGCCCGCGGCTGTCTCGGCACGAAAGACCACTCCTCATTTTAATCATAATATCTCAACCGTCCGTCTGTCACTGTTCTCTTTTCTCTCTCCTGGTACCTGTAACAAAAACACAGTGACGGACGTGACAAGACCAAGTCCGGATATGTCACGAGTTTAATATATTCGATGCAAGAACTGAATTGGAAGATGGTGTTGAACTAACACAAGAATAACAAGATCGAAGCACTGGTATAACAACGATATATTAAATAAGAACTGGTAAGTACACTGGTATACAATATGTAAGTAGTATTATAATAGGAGTAGTAATTGGATTAATGAATAATGGATATTGTAATATGTTATAGGAATAACGTATGAGAATTAGGACTTGAGTTGAGTTGAGTTAGAGTTGGAATTGGAATTGGAATTAGGAGTGAAGGATCGACACACTTCACTATCGCGGAGCTAGACTGAACACGTCTGCTCTTGAAGTCGGAAGAAGCCGGACTGGCGGCTGAGGCCAGGTTGGCACGACTGCTCGAGTCGCCGGTCGGAGGCGGACTGATGCAAGCGTCCGTTCTGCCTTGCCTCCTTCGGTCGGAGTGGGGATAGCTGATGCTGCAGTCTCTTTGTTCTTCAGTCGTCGGAGTGGGAGAACCGCTGACGCAGCAGCGTCTTCGCTCCCGGGGACTGCACGTGCATTTCTGCTGACGCTGCAGTCTCGTGGCTGTCCTATTGCCCTCTACGAGCGTGGGACTGCTGATGCAGCAGTCCTTGGACTTCTCGACGTTTCTAGAAGCTTCTAGATGCTTCCAGAGTGATGCAATACTTTATTGCATTATGCGTCGTGGTGATGGGTTGAAACTGAGGTAAGGTGTTGATCAAGGTGAAGTTATGGTGATGGGTAGAGACGGAGATAAGGATTAGAATAATAGAATAATGAGATCTTAATACTATGCTCTTATTTCTAGGGGACGGTGTATGGACCTTATGCAGATCAGACCTTGTATACATAGTGTGTGTACAAGGCCAACGTCGTACATCGGACGACGTAACATAACAACGATATATTAAATAAGAACTGGTAAGTACACTGATATACAATATGTAAGTAGTATTATAATTGGAGTAGTAATTGGATTAATGAATAATGGATATAGTAATATGTTGTAGGATTAATGTATGAGAATTAGGACTTGAGTTGAGTTGAGTTAGAGTTGGAATTGGAATTGGAATTAGGAGTGAAGGATCGACACACTTCACTATCGCGGAGCTAGACTGAACACGTCTGCTCTTGAAGCCGGAAGAAGCCGGACTGGCGGCTGAGGCCAGGTTGGCACGACTGCTCGAGTCGCCGGTCGGAGGCGGACTGATGCAAGCGTCCGCTCTGCCTTGCCTCCTTCGTTCGGAGTGGGGATAGCTGACGCTGCAGTCTCTTTGTTCTTCAGTTGTCGGAGTGGGAGAACCGCTGACGCAGCAGCGTCTTCGCTCCCGGGGACTGCACGTGCATTTCTGCTGACGCTGCAGTCTCGTGGCTGTCCTATTGCCCTCTACGAGCGTGGGACTGCTGATGCAGCAGTCTTTGGACTTCTCGACGTTTCTAGAAGCTTCTAGATGCTTCCAGAGTGATGCAATACTTTATTGCATTATGTGTCGTGGTGATGGGTTGAAACTGAGGTAAGGTGTTGATCAAGGTGAAGTTATGGTGATGGGTAAAGACGGAGATAAGGATTAGAACAATAGAATAATGAGATCTTAATACTATGCTCTTATGTCTAGGGGACGGTGTGTGGATCTTATGTAGATCAGACCTTGTATACATAGTGTGTGTACAAGGCCAACGTCGTACATCGGACGACGTAACACCTCCCAACGCGGAAAAGAAATTTCTTACGAGGAAGAAATTTCTCGCTCAACACTCGCTTCCACATTCATTCATGCGACGCATCGTCCGGGGGTACTCCGCGCAGGGAGCACAGTTCTCGGCGAGTATTTCCTATATTTGTACGAAACACTGGTCGCACTGAAATGTTGTCGGTGTCGGCACGTGGGGCTGGGGCTGGTTTTATGCAATTTATTTCGCTTTGTTCATTTTGCATAATTGGGTCTTTGGGTGGGTGGGGAATCACTGGTGTCACTGTCACTTTTGTCTCAGGTGACGAGATTACGGCTTTGGCACAAACACTCTGCATCTCTAATTTGCTTGAGTATTGGTGTCTTCGTCCTCTTCTTCGTCGTCCGTGAGAATTTCGCCTCTTTCTCTTCTTATTCTGGCAGTGTCTGTTGCTGCCCGATCCAGTGCGAGGAGGAAACTGCAGTGGATGCATTCCAATATTGGGGTTTCCCTCAGTATGGGTTTTGTACACGCGTCGCATGCGTTCTTCCTTTTCCTTGTAAGAACGTGCGTGTATACGATGACCCTCCTGACTACCGCAGTGAGGCTGCAGGCAAGGCATAGTTCTCTGCCATTTAGGGAGATTCTGTGTCTGCCATTGTAGCAGAATATTCCCTGGTATCTGTAGATGAAGTCTCCGGCTTTGTTCGCCGATGGTCTCGCCGGTTGTAAGTGTCCGCACATGTTGATTGTGTTTGTGGATACTGCACACGATGTGGTAGGCGGCTGGGAACAGGCTGGGATTCTGGCTGTAGGAACTTCTTCGAAGTGCTGCTGTCGTTTGTTCTGTATCTTCCGGCGGTGGAAGGAGATTCTGTCGACGCTGGGTTTCGGATTTCGCTCGCTTATCGGTGTTGACCGGACGCGTGATTATCGCGGATTCTAATTTCGCGTCAGCGGAGGACTGTAATGAAATCTCCTGGGAGGGTTTCTTATCGCAAATCGCAGGAGACGCTACAATCAATGTTCGCGGGTTATCGCAGAGGTATAGTATAATACGAAATTTGTTTCTCCTTTTTGCTGACGCGTATTTTACAGACGTATAATTCCTAGATGGATGAAACTCGCTTTGCGGTGCACGGATACTTGACCGTTGAGACTGGAAGAGATCATGTTCCGGCGAAAAATCAGAGGTAGGTTTTTGAAATGAAATATAGACTCTCTTTGACTCTGATTTAGAAATTATCGCGGGATGATCTTTTATGATCGACTCGTATGCTCGGTCTATACGAGGTAGAGTTTTATGCTTTATTTTATGTAGACGTTCTGTCGTCTTTAGAGAATCAAAGGCGGGGACATTTCCTTTCAACCTAGACTCGGAATAGAAACAATCGGACTCGATACCGGAGCTTGTAGAATAAACCTTCATAGGTTTGAATTCGCGGGAGTCTTCTTTGGACTCTGGATTAAAATTGTCGGGATGGTTACCGAATACGTCGGGATGGTTACCGGAATTGAAAAGGTCGGGATGGTTACCGAATGCGTCGGGCTGGTTACCGGAGTTAGAATAAGAATCGGGCTGGTTACCGGAGTTAGTATAATGATCGGGCTGGTTACCGGAGTTAGTATGAGAATCGGGCTGGTTACCGGAGTTAGTATAATGATCGGGCTGGTTACCGGAGTTAGAAAGGTCGGGATGGTTACCGAATACGTCGGGACGATACCCGGAATTAGAAAGGTCGGGATGGTTACCGAATACGTCGGGATAGTTCCCGGAATTAGAAAGGTCGGAAGAGTACGACTCGATTTCTTCCATCTCCAATGGGGGCAATCGAAATGAAACTCTTTCCGACGAGGTGTTAAAACACCGGAGGCTCGCTTTGCCTTTACGATTGGTGACAACGCAGTCACCCAGGAATACATCCGGCGCTACATTAACACGGCGGATATATCCCTGTTTGGGTCCTTCGACGTCGACCGCTATGCACGCAACGGTACGAGGTTCGAGGACGAATTCTTCGGATTTCGGAGGAGTCTTTGTTCGGACTCGATCCTCACGCTCCACGATCCGACTTCTCGCAGTGTACTCCGATATCTCTCGAGTCTCCTTCGATTCCGGCCGGCTTTTCACGGCGTTTTTCTCTAGGGAGTACTCGATCGAATCCCGAGGAGGCATTGAAATAACCTCCGTCACCGGAGCTCTGCAAGGTCTGACCGCGGGTGCACGAGGATTTGAGGAAGACACTCGAACGTTCCTTGCCGAATGTTCCTCACGCTTGGCGGCTGGAGTTTTAACGAGATCGTTGGTCATAGACGAAGGCATTGAAATAACCTCTGCTGCCAATTCATCGCGAGGCTCAGCCGTGGGCGCGCAAGGGTTCGAGAAGGGAACCCGAATGTTTCCTATCGTTATGGATTCATTCGCAAAGGAGATCTCGGCTCCTGTTCTGAAGAAGGGAGAACCGAGGATTCCGTCGATGTTAATTGGGAAGTTTTCTTCCAAGACATGAAATTCAATAGGGTTTTGACCCTGTAAGTGTATTTTAATTTGACCGAGAGTTGGAATGGATCCCTCGGTTATTCCTTGGACTTCTATAGTGTTCGTATAATCTATAGGTAGGTTTGGTTCTAGACTTGACGCACGAATTAGATTGATCTCCGAACCCGTGTCCAACAAAAATTCACACTTCTTTTGTAATTGAGGGGCGGAGATTTTTACGCGCGGAATTGGTGAGTCTGCAGCAAGATTTACTGCTGAGACGAATCGTCGGACTGGTCGTTCGTCCGGATAGCTGTTTGGGTGCGGGCTGTAGTTTGAGTTGAAGATGCGGCCTCCCGCCTGGGGTTGGCTTCGGTCGGGAGGCCGGACTCGTTTCCCGACCTCCTATTATTATTGAAAGTGCGCTTACGGCACTCGTGAATATCGTGCCCGGGGGTTTTGCAGTAGTTGCAAAATTTGTTAGGGCTTGAGGGGCGATCTGTGCGACCATCGCGGTACGTGTTTTGGTCGCGAGGATTATTTTCCCATCGCCGTTGCGGCGTCGGGGAGCGATAAGAGTCCCTGTTTGAGTTTCTTGAGGACTGCTGAGACGAGTCCGGTCTGTTATCGCGGCGTTCTTGAGTTCGCTCTGGAATGTCACGAGCGGACTCGTACGTGGAACGCGGGCGATACGGCCGGTTATCAGAGAAGCTGACTCGTTTTTCTTCGCGGATCAGTTCTCGTCGACGAGTCTGGTCTGACTCATACTGCCTGTAAGCAGAGATGGCTGCTTCGAAAACAGTGGCAGGATTTCGCGAAGGGCAATGAAGCACTTCGGCACGCAGCTGGGGAAGGAGACCTCGTAGAAAACAATCTACTACGAAGCGATCTAGTTCTTCGTAATCAAGGCCAATATCTGTGGCATCTTGAATCGCGGTTCGAAGGTCTTTAACGCGATTGATGAAGTCTAAGATGTGCTCGTTTGGAGCTTGGAGTACACTCGCGAGATCGCCACGGTACTGGTCCACGAATTTATATGGGCCCAGCACTGTACGTAACTTTTCGCATAGTGCAGAAATTGTGGATATGTGCTCGCCTTCTATAGCGGCATAAGCACGATCGTGGAGTTTATTGCAGAGCAATTTCGTGAGGGCACGCTCTGCAGTGGCCGGTACGGTGTCACGCGCGCGTTTGCATGCACGTATGAATTGTAGGACGGAAGACGAAGTTCCGTCGAATCTAGGGACAAGCTCGGCGGCTTGTTTTAGAGCGAAATTGCCAGTAGGTTCATACTGTGGGATTTCGCGTGGCTCTGGCGGTGAAGGTTCCCGCATATTAGAGACGTTACTAGGGCCTGGTGTAGGCGTTTGTTGACGTAGGGTTTGACTCGTGATTTGGATGTTATGAAGCTCTTTTCGTATTTCATCGAGCATATTCTTTTGGTTTTGTGCGTCTTCTTCATATTTGAGACGCAATTTGGCAATAAAATCAGTTTCCTCTTTGAGATATTGCTCTCTACGGGCGAGGTCTTGTGCGTATAGGAGTAGCTCTTCCTCGGTCATTGGGGGAAGGTCTGCGTTAGGATCTGCTCGGAGATCCTTTTGAGATCGCGTGATTGGGCGAGACATTTTGAAAGATATGAATGGGATTTAAGAAATGTGAACTTCGCACTGACACGCGTCGGAGCTTATTAATGCAAATATCGGCGACCACTTCGATGTCCTACCGACTGCGCCAAATTTGTCACGTCCGTCACTGTGTTTTTGTTACAGGTACCAGGAGAGAGAAAAGAGAACAGTGACAGACGGACGGTTGAGATATTATGATTAAAATGAGGAGTGGTCTTTCGTGCCGAGACAGCCGCGGGCTGTCATATGCACTAGGACAACCGATATTGCTATGGATGCAGTCAAGAAAAGAACGTCCGACGCGGTTACAAGGAGTGTCCCGACAAGAATCACGCGCGAGATGATGCAACGAAACCGGTGAGTTTACAGGATTCAGCAATTATACAAGACATTATACGACTCACCGCAATGCTGTATTAACGCCTAATAATATTGTTGCAGCAGGAACTGGCGGTACTGGCAGTAGGTGTCGTACATCGGGTCTTCTATACAGATGTCCTCGAGGTGGGGAAGATCTGGCAGAGCTGCTGCTGCTCGGTTCGGGACGACATTAGTGGCCTTGGATGCTGGCCGCAAGACGACACGTTGATGAGTTGGCAGAGGAACGTCACTGATGATTCGGCAACGGACCCTGGGAACGATGATCGTGTTGTCACGTCCGTCACTGTGTTTTTGTTACAGGTACCAGGAGAGAGAAAAGAGAACAGTGACAGACGGACGGTTGAGATATTATGGTTAAAATGAGGGGTGGTCTTTCGTGCCGAGACAGCCGCGGGCTGTCATATGCACTAGGACAACCGATATTGCTATGGATGCAGTCAAGAAAAGAACGTCCGACGCGGTTACAAGAAGTGTCCCGACAAGAATCGCGCGCGAGAGGATGCAACGAGAACGGTGAGTTTACAGGATTCAACAATTATACAAGATATTATACGACTCACCGCAATGTTGTATTAACGCCTAATAATATTGTTGCAGCAGGAACTGGCGGTACTGACAGTAGGTGTCGTACATCGGATCTTCTATACAGATGTCCTCGAGGTGGGGAAGATCTGGCAGAGTTGCTGCTGCTCGGTTCGGGACGACGTTAGTGGCCTTGGATGCTGGCCGCAAGACGACACGTTGATGAGCTGGCAGAGGGACGTCACGGATGATTCGGCAACGGACCCTGGGAACGATGATCGTGTCTCGGCTGTCGTCGTCGTCGGCTATGTCGATCACCTCTGGACAATTGACCGGATGTAGAACTGGCGTCGGGGCTCGCGAGAGGTCCGCGTGGTTGACCTCTTTAGGAGGGTTGCAAGGGCAACCGTATACAGAAACGTAATCGGACGCGTCACACGGAATGTGCTCGGTAGTTCCCAGAAGTTCTGTCCACTCGGTAGTGGCAATGATTTGATCGAGCACCGCTTTATTTCTTAACGCGCGTCTCAATTTAGCAAGTTGATACTTGCGTCCCGCTCGACGTGGGCGTCGCATGGGTAAGGAATAGTAATGATGGAATAATAATAATATAATGAACTTCCACTTGTTATTAACCTTTTAGGTAGTTAACTCGCTTCACGTCTATAATGGCGGCTCAGCGTTTCCACTGCGCACTTTAGACCAATTCTAGACGTGGCACGAGAACTTCTCTATGACTCGCTTCAAATTCCTTATTGGCGGCTCAGCGTTTCCACTGCGCACTTTAGACCAAGTCCGGATATGTCACGAGTTTAATATATTCGATGCAAGAACTGAATTGGAAGATGGTGTTGAAGTAACACAAGAATAACAAGATCGAAGCACTGGTATAACAACGATATATTAAATAAGAACTGGTAAGTACACTGGTATACAATATGTAAGTAGTATTATAATAGGAGTAGTAATTGGATTAATGAATAATGGATATTGTAATATGTTATAGGAATAACGTATGAGAATTAGGAGTTGAGTTGAGTTGAGTTAGAGTTGGAATTGGAATTGGAATTAGGAGTGAAGGATCGACACACTTCACTTTCGCGGAGCTAGACTGAACACGTCTGCTCTTGAAGCCGGACTGACTCTGAGGCCAGGTAGGCACGTCTGTGCGAGTCGCTGGCTGAAGGCGGACTGCTCGAGTCGCGAGATGGAGGCGGACTGATGCAAGCGTCCGCTCTGCCTTGCCTCCTTCGTTCGGAGTGGGGATAGCTGACGCTGCAGTCTCTTTGTTCTTCAGTCGTCGGAGTGGGAGAACCGCTGACGCAGCAGCGTCTTCGCTCCCGGGGACTGCACGTGCATTTCTGCTGACGCTGCAGTCTCGTGGCTGTCCTATTGCCCTCTACGAGCGTGGGACTGCTGATGCAGCAGTCCTTGGACTTCTCGACGTTTCTAGAAGCTTCTAGATGCTTCCAGAGTGATGCAATACTTTATTGCATTATGTGTCGTGGTGATGGGTTGAAACTGAGGTAAGGTGTTGATCAAGGTGAAGTTATGGTGATGGGTAGAAACGGAGATAAGGATTAGAACAATAGAATATATGAGATCTTAATATTATGTTCTTATGTCTAGGGGACGGTGTATGGATCTTATGCAGATCAGACCTTGAATACATAATGTATGTACAAGGCCAACGTCGTACATCGGACGACGTAACACCTCCCAACGCGGAAAAGAAATTTCTTACAAGGAAGAAATTTCTCGCTCAACACTCGATCACACACTCATTCATGCGACGCATCGTCCGGAGGTACTCCGTGCAGGGAGCACAGTTCTCGGCGAGTATTTCCTATATTTGTACGAAACACTGGTCGCACTGAAATGTTGTCGGTGTCGGCACGTGGGGCTGGGGCTGGTTTTGTAATGTCCGACAAGTCGTATTCGCAATGTTCATTATTCGACTGTCTTTTCTCGGGGTTTAGGGTGGGTGGGGAATCACTTTGTTCACTAACACTTTCACTTTTGTCTTTTCTTATCTGCGTCCAGATGAGTGTCACGTTTCGCTGACGCGGGGTTTGCGTTGGATTATTCGGCGCACGCTTGAGTTTGTTTGCATGTACAATCTTAAAATGGTTCCCTACTTTAATTTTTACATTGTTTGAGTCTAGGATGTCGCAAATTTCGTGAGGACCCGTATATTGCGCATCGAATTTGCCCTTGCAGGGTTCTTTGAGTAGGAATACTTGTTCTCCCACTTTGAATTCTACCGGGTTAATTCTTCTATCGTAGTATGATTTGGATTTTCTTTTCGCGGAGACTAAGTTTCCGCGCGCGCGAATCTGGGTTTCGGTTATCTTTCTTTGCAATTGGGAGAGGTAGTGGGTATAGGAGTCGTTTTCGCATTCGTAGGAGTAGGAATCGGCGGATGGGACTCGCGCCAAAGAGCCGAATACTAACTCGTGCGGCGTGAAATCTGTGCCCTCGTGGACACTTGTATTGTAACTAAACATTGCTAAATCGACCCATTTGTCCCAGTTGTTTTTGTGGACGTATTGCTTCAGGTATTCTGCTAAGACGTGGTGGGATCTTTCGATTGACCCGTTGCTTTGAGGGTGGAAGGCTGTTGTTTGCAGCCGAGTTATTCTGAATCGTTTTGCGATGGCCTTCATCAGGGAACTTGTGAAATTCGCTCCTTGATCCGTTAGGATGGCTTTAGGTGTTCCGAAACGGCAGATAAAATTGTTTATAAATGCGTCCGCAGTGCTGATGGCATCGGCGGATTTAAGAGGGATTGCAGTTGAGTGTTTCGTTAATAAATCCTGTATGGTTAAGATGTATGTGTTTCCGTCGTTGGTTGTTGGAAGGGGCCCTACAATGTCCATGGACACCTTATCGAACGCTCTATCGGGTGTATCCGTTATTCTCATCGGCAGGCGCGTTTTTACCCTGGTCAGTTTATTACGTTGGCAACTGAGGCAGTTATTAACGTAGTTCGTTATCTGGATCTTCATACCGCTCCACCAATATCTTTCGCGGATTCTCTTCAGGGTTTTTGTAATTCCTTTGTGCCCTGCGTACGCAGAGACGTGATTTTCTGCGATAATATCATTCCATCTATCTTCGGCCGGTATCTGGATTTCGTTTGCGCAGAAGAATATGTGTACGGGGGTGTCTTCGAATGTTGCGATGAGGAGGTTCGAGACGTACTCCATGGAATTGTCGTCTATATAGGTTTTAGAGATTGAAAATGTTCGCAGTCTGAGTTCGTTGGCTACATCAAGTAATGTCCGGAAACATTCTTTTAGGTCGTCAGTTGAAACCTCGTGAGTCAGGGATGGTTTGATGGGTATCTGTATCAGCTTGTTGCTACCGAAATTACTTATCTTTGCTTTGAATAAGGTCAGATCTCGACCGTCGGACAGTTTCCTTTGTCTATGGAGGTGTTACGTCGTCCGATGTACGACGTTGGCCTTGTACACACACTATGTATACAAGGTCTGATCTGCATAAGATCCACACACCGTCCCCTAGACATAAGAGCATAGTATTAAGATCTCATTATTCTATTGTTCTAATCCTTATCTCCGTCTCTACCCATCACCATAACTTCACCTTGATCAACACCTTACCTCAGTTTCAACCCATCACCACGACACATAATGCAATAAAGTATTGCATCACTCTGGAAGCATCTAGAAGCTTCTAGAAACGTCGAGAAGTCCAAAGACTGCTGCATCAGCAGTCCCACGCTCGTAGAGGGCAATAGGACAGCCACGAGACTGCAGCGTCAGCAGAAATGCACGTGCAGTCCCCGGGAGCGAAGACGCTGCTGCGTCAGCGGTTCTCCCACTCCGACGACTGAAGAACAAAGAGACTGCAGCGTCAGCTATCCCCACTCCGAACGAAGGAGGCAAGGCAGAGCAGGCGCTTGCATCAGTCCGCCTTCAGCCAGCGACTCGCACAGACGTGCCTACCTGGCCTCAGCCGCCAGTCCGGCTTCAAGAGCAGACGTGTTCAGTCTAGCTCCGCGAAAGTGAAGTGTGTCGATCCTTCACTCCTAATTCCAATTCCAATTCCAACTCTAACTCAACTCAACTCAAGTCCTAATTCTCATACGTTATTCCTATAACATATTACAATATCCATTATTCATTAATCCAATTACTACTCCTATTATAATACTACTTACATATTGTATACCAGTGTACTTACCAGTTCTTATTTAATATATTGTTGTTATACCAGTGCTTCGATCTTGTTATTCTTGTGTTAGTTCAACACCATCTTCCAATTCAGTTCTTGCATCGAATATATTAAACTCGTGACATATCCGGACTTGGTCTAAAGTGCGCAGTGGAAACGCTGAGCCGCCAATAAGGAATTTGAAGCGAGTCATAGAGAAGTTCTCGTGCCACGTCTAGAATTGGTCTAAAGTGCGCAGTGGAAACGCTGAGCCGCCACTATTGACGTGAAGCGAGTTAACTACCAAAAAGGTTAATAACAAGTGGAAGTTCATTTTCATTATATTATTATTATTCCATCATTACTATTCCTTACCCATGCGACGCCCACGTCGAGCGGGACGCAAGTATCAACTTGCTAAATTGAGACGCGCGTTGAGAGATAAAACGGTGCTCGATCAAATCATTGCCACTACCGAGTGGACCGAACTTCTGGGAACCACCGAGCACATTCCGTGTGACGCGTCCGATTACGTTTCTGTATACGGTTGCCCTTGCAACCCTCCTAAAGAGGTCAACCACGCGGACCTCTCGCGAGCTCCGACGCCAGTTCTACATCCGGTCGATCGTCCTGAGGTAATCGACATAGCCGACGACGACGACAGCCGAGACACGATCATCGTTCCCAGGGTCCGTTGCCGAATCATCCGTGACGTTCCTCTGCCAGCTCATCAACGTGTCGTCTTGCGGCCAGCATCCAAGGCCACTAATGTCGTCCCGAACCGAGCAGCAGCAACTCTGCCAGATCTTCCCCACCTCGAGGGCATCTGTATAGAAGACCCGATGTACGACACCTACTGCCAGTACCGCCAGTTCCTGCTGCAACAATATTATTAGGCGTTAATACAGCATTGCGGTGAGTCGTATAATGTCTTGTATAATTGCTGAATCTTGTAAACTCACCGTTCTCGTTGCATCCTCTCGCGCGCGATTCTTGTCGGGACACTCCTTGTAACCGCGTCGGACGTTCTCTTCTTGACTGCATCCATAGCAATATCGGTTGTCCTAGTGCATATGACAGCCCGCGGCTGTCTCGGCACGAAAGACCACTCCTCATTTTAATCTTCATATCTCAACCGTCCGTCTGTCACTGTTCTCTTTTCTCTCTCCTGGTACCTGTAACAAAAACACAGTGACGGACGTGACAAATTTGGCGCAGTCGGTAGGACATCGAAGTGGTCGCCGATATTTGCATTAATAAGCCCCGACGCGTGTCAGTGCGAAGTTCACATTTCTTAAATCCCATTCATATCTTTCAAAATGTCTCGCCCAATCACGCGATCTCAAAGGGATCTCCAAGCAGATCCTAACGCAGACCTTCCCCCAATGTCCGAGGAAGAGCTACTCCTATACGCACAAGACCTCGCCCGTAGAGAGCAATATCTCAAAGAGGAAACAGATTTCATTGCCAAATTGCGTCTCAAACATGAAGAAGACGCACAAAACCAAAGAAATATGCTCGACGAAATACGAAAAGAGCTTCGCAACATTCAAATCACGAGTCAAAGCCTACGTCAACAATCGCCTACACCAGGCCCTAGTAACGTCTCTAATATGCGGGAATCTTCACCGCCAGAGCCACGCGAAATCCCACAGTATGAACCTACTGGCAATTTCGCTCTAAAACAAGCCGCCGAGCTTGTCCCTAGATTCGACGGAACTTCGTCTTCCGTCCTACAATTCATACGTGCATGCAAACGCGCGCGTGACACCGTACCGGCCACTGCAGAGCGTGCCCTCACAAAATTGCTCTGCAATAAACTCCACGATCGTGCTTATGCCGCTATAGAAGGCCAGCACATATTCACAATTTCTGCACTATGCGAGAAATTACGAACAGTACTGGGCCCATACAAATTCGTTGACCAGTACCGTGGCGATCTCGCGAGTGTACTCCAAGCTCCAAACGAGCACATCTTAGACTTCATCAATCGCGTTAAAGACCTTCGAACCGCGATTCAAGATGCCACAGATATTGGCCTTGATTACGAAGAGCTGGATCGTTTCGTAGTAGATTGTTTTCTACGAGGTCTCCTTCCCCAGCTGCGTGCCGAAGTGCTTCATTGCCCTTCGCGAAATCCTGCCACTGTTTTCGAAGCAGCCATCTCTGCTTACAGGCAGTATGAGTCAGACCAGACTCGTCGACGAGAACTGATCCGCGAAGAAAAACGAGTCAGCTTCTCTGATAACCGGCCGTATCGCCAGCGTTCCACGTACGAGTCCGCTCGTGACATTCCAGAGCGAACTCAAGAACGCCACGATAACAGACCGGACTCGTCTCAGCAGTCCTCAAGAAACTCAAACCGGGACTCTTATCGCTCCCCGACGCCGCAACGGCGATGGGAAAATAATCCTCGCGACCAAAACACGTACCGCGATGGTCGCACAGATCGCCCCTCAAGCCCTAACAAGTTTTGCAACTACTGCAAAGTCCCCGGGCACGATATTCACGAGTGCCGTAAGCGCGCTTTTAATAATAATAGGAGGTCGGGAAACGAGTCCGGCCTCCCGACCGAAGCCAACCCCAGGCGGGAGGCCGCATCTTCAACCCAAACTACAGCCCGCACCCAAACAGCTATCCGGACGAACGACCAGTCCGACGATTCGTCTCAGCAGTAAATCTTGCTGCAGACTCACCAATTCCGCGCGTAAAAATCTCCGCCCCTCAATTACAAGAGAAGTGTGAATTTTTGTTAGACACGGGTTCGGAGATCAACTTAATTCGTGCGTCAAGTCTAGAACCAAATCTACCTATAGATTATACGAACACTATAGAAGTCCAAGGAATAACCGAGGGATCCATTCCAACTCTCGGTCAAATTAAAATACACTTACAGGGTCAAAACCCTATTGAATTTCATGTCTTGGAAGAAAACTTCCCAATTAACATCGACGGAATCCTCGGTTCTCCCTTCTTCAGAACAGGAGCCGAGATCTCCTTTGCGAATCAATCCATAACAATAGGAAACATTCGGGTTCCCTTCTCGAACCCTTGCGCGCCCACGGCTGAGCCTCGCGATGAATTGGCAGCAGAGGTTATTTCAATGCCTTCGTCTATGACCAACGATCTCGTTAAAACTCCAGCCGCCAAGCGTGAGGAACATTCGGCAAGGAACGTTCGAGTGTCTTCCTCAAATCCTCGTGCACCCGCGGTCAGACCTTGCAGAGCCCCGGTGACGGAGGTTATTTCAATGCCTCCTCGGGATTCGATCGAGTACTCCCTAGAGAAAAACGCCGTGAAAAGCCGGCCGGAATCGAAGGAGACTCGAGAGATATCGGAGTACACTGCGAGAAGTCGGATCGTGGAGCGTGAGGATCGAGTCCGAACAAAGACTCCTCCGAAATCCGAAGAATTCGTCCTCGAACCTCGTACCGTTGCGTGCATAGCGGTCGACGTAGAAGGACCTAAACAGGGATATATCCGCCGTGTTAATGTAGCGCCGGATGTATTCCTGGGTGACTGCGTCGTCACCAATCGTAAAGGCAAAGCGAGCCTCCGGTGTTTTAACACCTCGTCGGAAAGAGTTTCATTTCGATTGCCCCCATTGGAGATGGAAGAAATCGAGTCGTACTCTTCCGACCTTTCTAATTCCGGGTATCATCCCGACGTATTCGGTAACCATCCCGACCTTTCTAATTCCGGGTACCATCCCGACGCATTCGGTAACCATCCCGACCTTTCTAATTCCGGGTACCATCCCGACGCATTCGGTAACCATCCCGACCTTTCCAATTCCGGTAACCATCCCGACGTATTCGGTAACCATCCCGACAATTTTAATCCAGAGTCCAAAGAAGACTCCCGCGAATTCAAACCTATGAAGGTTTATTCTACAAGCTCCGGTATCAAGTCCGATTGTTTCTATTCCGAGTCTAGGTTGAAAGGAAATGTCCCCGCCTTTGATTCTCTAAAGACGACAGAACGTCTACATAAAATAAAGCATAAAACTCTACCTCGTATAGACCGAGCATACGAGTCGATCATAAAAGATCATCCCGCGATAATTTCTAAATCAAAGTCAAAGAGAGTCTATATTTCATTTCAAAAACCTACCTCTGATTTTTCGCCGGGACATGATCTCTTCCAGTCTCAACGGTCAAGTATCCGTGCACCGCAAAGCGATTTCCATCCATCTAGGAATTATACGTCTGTAAAATACGCGTCAGCAAAAAGGAGAAACAAATTTCGTATTATACTATACCTTTGCAATAACCCGCGAACAATGATTGTAGCGTCTCCTGCGATTTGCGATAAGAAACCCTCCCAGGAGATTTCATTAGAGTCCTCCGCTGACGCGAAATTAGAATCCGCGATAATCACGCGTCCGGTCAACACCGATAAGCGAGCGAAATCCGAAACCCAGCGTCGACAGAATCTCCTTCCACCGCCGGAAGATACAGAACAAACGACAGCAGCACTTCGAAGAAGTTCCTACAGCCAGAATCCCAGCCTGTTCCCAGCCGCCTACCACATCGTGTCCAGTATCCACAAACACGATCAACATGTGCGGACACTTACAACCGGCGAGACCATCGGCGAACAAAGCCGGAGACTTCATCTACAGATACCAGGGAATATTCTGCTACAATGGCAGACACAGAATCTCCCTAAATGGCAGAGAACTATGCCTTGCCTGCAGCCTCACTGCGGTAGTCAGGAGGGTCATCGTATACACGCACGTTCTTACAAGGAAAAGGAAGAATGCATGCGACGCGTGTACAAAACCCATATTGAGGGAAACCCCAATATTGGAATGCATCCACTGCAGCTTCCTCCTCGCACTGGATCGGGCAGCAACAGACACTGCCAGAATAAGAAGAGAAAGAGGCGAAATTCTCACGGACGACGAAGAAGAGGACGAAAACTCAAGCACCTCTTCCTCGGACGAAGACACCAATACTCAAGTAAACTAGAGATGCAGAGTGTTTGTGCCAAAGCCGTAATCTCGTCACCTGAGACAAAAGTGACAGTGACACCAGTGATTCCCCACCCACCCAAAACCCAATTATGCTAAATGAACAAAGCGAAATAAATTGCATAAAATCAGCCCCAGCCCCACGTGCCGACACCGACAACATTTCAGTGCGACCAGTGTTTCGTACAAATATAGGAAATACTCGCCGAGAACTGTGCTCCCTGCGCGGAGTACCCCCGGACGATGCATCGCATGAATGAGTGTGTGGTCGGGTGTTGAGCGAGAAATTTCTTCCTTGTAAGAAATTTCTTTTCCGCGTTGGGAGGTGTTACGTCGTCCGATGTACGACGTTGGCCTTGTACACACACTATGTATACAAGGTCTGATCTGCATAAGATCCACACACCGTCCCCTAGACATAAGAGCATAGTATTAAGATCTCATTATTCTATTGTTCTAATCCTTATCTCCGTCTCTACCCATCACCATAACTTCACCTTGATCAACACCTTACCTCAGTTTCAACCCATCACCACGACACATAATGCAATAAAGTATTGCATCACTCTGGAAGCATCTAGAAGCTTCTAGAAACGTCGAGAAGTCCAAAGACTGCTGCATCAGCAGTCCCACGCTCGTAGAGGGCAATAGGACAGCCACGAGACTGCAGCGTCAGCAGAAATGCACGTGCAGTCCCCGGGAGCGAAGACGCTGCTGCGTCAGCGGTTCTCCCACTCCGACGACTGAAGAACAAAGAGACTGCAGCGTCAGCTATCCCCACTCCGAACGAAGGAGGCAAGGCAGAGCAGGCGCTTGCATCAGTCCGCCTTCAGCCAGCGACTCGCACAGACGTGCCTACCTGGCCTCAGCCGCCAGTCCGGCTTCAAGAGCAGACGTGTTCAGTCTAGCTCCGCGAAAGTGAAGTGTGTCGATCCTTCACTCCTAATTCCAATTCCAATTCCAACTCTAACTCAACTCAACTCAAGTCCTAATTCTCATACGTTATTCCTATAACATATTACAATATCCATTATTCATTAATCCAATTACTACTCCTATTATAATACTACTTACATATTGTATACCAGTGTACTTACCAGTTCTTATTTAATATATTGTTGTTATACCAGTGCTTCGATCTTGTTATTCTTGTGTTAGTTCAACACCATCTTCCAATTCAGTTCTTGCATCGAATATATTAAACTCGTGACATATCCGGACTTGGTCTAAAGTGCGCAGTGGAAACGCTGAGCCGCCAATAAGGAATTTGAAGCGAGTCATAGAGAAGTTCTCGTGCCACGTCTAGAATTGGTCTAAAGTGCGCAGTGGAAACGCTGAGCCGCCACTATTGACGTGAAGCGAGTTAACTACCAAAAAGGTTAATAACAAGTGGAAGTTCATTTTCATTATATTATTATTATTCCATCATTACTATTCCTTACCCATGCGACGCCCACGTCGAGCGGGACGCAAGTATCAACTTGCTAAATTGAGACGCGCGTTGAGAGATAAAACGGTGCTCGATCAAATCATTGCCACTACCGAGTGGACCGAACTTCTGGGAACCACCGAGCACATTCCGTGTGACGCGTCCGATTACGTTTCTGTATACGGTTGCCCTTGCAACCCTCCTAAAGAGGTCAACCACGCGGACCTCTCGCGAGCTCCGACGCCAGTTCTACATCCGGTCGATCGTCCTGAGGTAATCGACATAGCCGACGACGACGACAGCCGAGACACGATCATCGTTCCCAGGGTCCGTTGCCGAATCATCCGTGACGTTCCTCTGCCAGCTCATCAACGTGTCGTCTTGCGGCCAGCATCCAAGGCCACTAATGTCGTCCCGAACCGAGCAGCAGCAACTCTGCCAGATCTTCCCCACCTCGAGGGCATCTGTATAGAAGACCCGATGTACGACACCTACTGCCAGTACCGCCAGTTCCTGCTGCAACAATATTATTAGGCGTTAATACAGCATTGCGGTGAGTCGTATAATGTCTTGTATAATTGCTGAATCTTGTAAACTCACCGTTCTCGTTGCATCCTCTCGCGCGCGATTCTTGTCGGGACACTCCTTGTAACCGCGTCGGACGTTCTCTTCTTGACTGCATCCATAGCAATATCGGTTGTCCTAGTGCATATGACAGCCCGCGGCTGTCTCGGCACGAAAGACCACTCCTCATTTTAATCTTCATATCTCAACCGTCCGTCTGTCACTGTTCTCTTTTCTCTCTCCTGGTACCTGTAACAAAAACACAGTGACGGACGTGACAGAGGTCTACGGCTCCTGGGTCTATAGGTTGACCATCCAGGGTTGTGAAACATACTAAATTATCTTTCCTCATAATTAGTCGGTCGCGGAGGTACGTTATTCTCCCTTGTCGTCTTGGCTCCTCATCTTCTTCCTCGTCCTCGGAGGGTAAGGTTTCTTCTTCTTCATCGAGCCAGTTTGGTCCCGTTGGTTGGGGAATTAGGCTGGGGACGACGGTTAAAATGTCCTCTAGTCCTGTTATGGGTGACTCTTCTTGACTGGAGGCGGGTACTAGGGGTGGTGATACCAAAAGGCTGTCGTCATCTGAACTCGCCCTAGGGCGTGGTGGCGTTTTCGATGGTGGTTCAGATGTTGAGTTTGACGATGATTTCCTCTTCCTCGGGGGAATTGACTGAGGCGGTGGCATAAGATGCGAGTCGGCCCATCTCCTTCGGCGGTTATCGAAGAGAGGGGTTCCTGGATTTGATAACGGTGCTCTTGGCGGCGATGTGCCTCCAGGGGTGCTCCATGAGAGGGGCAACGTAACTGGGTTTCGGGAGAGGGCATCAGCGTTAGAATTCGCTTTTCCCGGTTTGTAGACGACTTTATATTCAAACTCGGCCAGTTTTAGGCGCCATCTGAGGAGGCGCGACGTAGGGTCTTTTATTGACGTCATCCAGACCAGCGGTTTATGGTCTGTGATTAGTGTAAATTTTCGGCCGTAGATATATGGTCTAAAATACTGTACTGCGAATATTATTGCTAAGCACTCCTTCTCTATTGTAGAATAGTTCACTTCAGCGCCCTGCAGGATCCTTGAGGCATAGGCAACGGGACGATCCTTGCCTACTTCGCCTTGGCTTAGTACGGCGCCGATGGCATATCCAGATGCATCGCAGGTGACGTTAAACGGCTTATCGAAATCCGGGTATTGAAGGACCGGTTCGTCACACAGAGCTTGTCGTAGGTCTTCGAAGGCCTTTTCTTGTTTTGGACCCCATTCGAAATTGTGCTCTTTGGCGAGGAGTTGGGTTAGGGGTTTGGAGATTTTAGCGAAGTCATTAATAAATTTGCGGTAGTACCCTGCAAGGCCTAGAAATTCGCGCACGTTTTTCGCGTTCTTAGGTCGTGGGAAATTTTGTACGGCATTAATTTTCTTTGGACATGGTCTGACGCCGTCTTGACTAATCTGATGTCCCAGGTATGCCACTTCCTTATGAAGGAAGCCGCATTTCGAGGGCTGTAATTTGAGGTTGGCTCCGCGCAGTCGGCGGGCTAGTTTATTGAATTTGGCATAATGTTCTTCTAATGAACGCGCGTAGATCACGATATCGTCGAGGTACACGAAGAGTTCGTTGCCTTGTAGGCCGCAGAGGACTGTGTCCATTAATTTTTGGAAGGTAGCCGGAGCATTACGGAGACCGAATGGCATTCTGTTGAATTCGTAGTGGCCGAAAGGCGTGGAGAAGGCGGTCTTCGCGGCATCCTCCTTCTCCATTCCTATCTGATGGAATCCGCTGGCTAAGTCAAACACACTGAAGTATGCGGCGCTGCCTAACTGATCTAGGATTTCGTTAATGCTAGGTAGCGGGTACGCGTCGGCCACCGATTTCTCGTTTAATGCGCGGTAATCGATTACCATGCGCCATTTTTTGTTACCCTCGGCGTCCGCTTTCTTAGGAACAATCCACAAGGGGGAATTATAAGGTGAGTTAGATGGAACGACTATGTCATTCCGTAAGAGTTCGGACATTTGTTTGTTGATTTCGTCCTTGTGGATTGGTGGGTAGCGATACTGTTTAACATGGATTGGAATATCATCCGTCGTGATGATTCTGTGAGTCACCGCATTTGTTTTTCCCAAACGATCCCCTTGGAGATGGAAAAGATCATTGTGCTTTTCTAACAAAGATTTAACATGGTCCATTTCGTCGCCGCTGAGATGATCCATGGGGATAGTTTCTAATAGCTCTTTCACGCGAGCTTCGTGGGAATTTGCGATGGAATAGGTCATTCTGACCTTGGTTTTATCGGGCTGGTTACCGGAGTTAGTATAATGATCGGGCTGGTTACCGGAGTTAGAATAAGGATCGGGCTGGTTACCGGAGTTAGAATAAGAATCGGGCTGGTTACCGGAGTTAGTAAGGTCGGGATGGTTACCGAAGTTAGAATAAGAATCGGGCTGGTTACCGGAGTTAGTAAGGTCGGGATGGTTACCGAATGCGTCGGGATGATACCCGGAATTAGAAAGGTCGGGATGGTTACCGAATGCGTCGGGATAGTTCCCGGAATTAGAAAGGTCGGGATGGTTACCGAATACGTCGGGATGGTACCCGGAATTAGAAAGGTCGGGATGGTTACCGAATACGTCGGGATGGTTCCCGGAATTAGAAAGGTCGGAAGAGTACGACTCGATTTCTTCCATCTCCAATGGGGGCAATCGAAATGAAACTCTTTCCGACGAGGTGTTAAAACACCGGAGGCTCGCTTTGCCCTTACGATTGGTGACAACGCAGTCACCCAGGAATACATCCGGCGCTACATTAACACGGCGGATATATCCCTGTTTGGGTCCTTCGACGTCGACTGCTATACACGCAACGGTACGAGGTTCGAGGACGAATTCTTCGGATTTCGGAGGAGTCTTTGTTCGGACTCGATCCTCACGCTCCACGATCCGACTTCTCGCAGTGTACTCCGATATCTCTCGAGTCTCCTTCGATTCCGGCCGGCTTTTCACGGCGTTTTTCTCTAGGGAGGACTCGATCGAATCCCGAGGAGGCATTGAAATAACCTCCGTCACCGGAGCTCTGCAAGGTCTGACCGCGGGTGCACGAGGACTTGAGGAAGACACTCGAACGTTCCCTGCCGAATGTTCCTCACGCTTGGCGGCTGGAGTTTTAACGAGATCGTTGGTCATAGACGAAGGCATTGAAATAACCTCTGCTGCCAATTTATCGCGAGGCTCAGCCGTGGGCGCGCAAGGGTTCGAGAAGGGAACCCGAATGTTTCCTATCGTTATGTATTCATTCGCAAAGGAGATCTCGGCTCCTGTTCTGAAGAAGGGAGAACCGAGGATTCCGTCGATGTTAATTGGGAAGTTTTCTTCCAAGACATGAAATTCAATAGGGTTTTGACCCTGTAAGTGTATTTTAATTTGACCGAGAGTTGGAATGGATCCCTCGGTTATTCCTTGGACTTCTATTGTTACGTCGTCCGATGTACGACGTTGGCCTTGTACACACACTATGTATACAAGGTCTGATCTACATAAGATCCATACACCGTCCCCTAGACATAAGAGCATAATATTAAGATCTCATTATTCTATTGTTCTAATCCTTATCTCCGTCTCTACCCATCACCATAACTTCACCTTGATCAACACCTTACCTCAGTTTCAACCCATCACCACGACACATAATGCAATAAAGTATTGCATCACTCTGGAAGCATCTAGAAGCTTCTAGAAACGTCGAGAAGTCCAAAGACTGCTGCATCAGCAGTCCCACGCTCGTAGAGGGCAATAGGACAGTCACGAGACTGCAGCGTCAGCAGAAATGCACGTGCAGTCCCCGGGAGCGAAGACGCTGCTGCGTCAGCGGTTCTCCCACTCCGACGACTGAAGAACAAAGAGACTGCAGCGTCAGCTATCCCCACTCCGAACGAAGGAGGCAAGGCAGAGCAGGCGCTTGCATCAGTCCGCCTCCATCTCGCGACTCGAGCAGTCCGCCTTCAGCCAGCGACTCGCACAGACGTGCCTACCTGGCCTCAGAGTCAGTCCGGCTTCTTCCGACTTCAAGAGCAGACGTGTTCAGTCTAGCTCCGCGATAGTGAAGTGTGTCGATCCTTCACTCCTAATTCCAATTCCAATTCCAACTCTAACTCAACTCAACTCAAGTCCTAATTCTCATACGTTATTCCTATAACATATTACAATATCCATTATTCATTAATCCAATTACTACTCCTATTATAATATTACTTACATATTGTATACCAGTGTACTTACCAGTTCTTATTTAATATATCGTTGTTATACCAGTGCTTCGATCTTGTTATTCTTGTGTTAGTTCAACACCATCTTCCAATTCAGTTCTTGCATAGAATATATTAAACTCGTGACATATCCGGACTTGGTCTAAAGTGCGCAGTGGAAACGCTGAGCCGCCAATAAGGAATTTGAAGCGAGTCACAGAGAAGTTCTCGTGCCACGTCTAGAATTGGTCTAAAGAGCGCAGTGGAAACGCTGAGCCGCCACTATAGACGTGAAGCGAGTTAACTACCTAAAAGGTTAATAACAAATGGAGTTTCATTTTCATTATATTATTAATATTCCATCATTACTATTCCTTACCCATGCGACGCCCACGTCGAGCGGGACGCAAGTATCAACTTGCTAAATTGAGACGCGCGTTGAGAAATAAAGCGGTGCTCGATCAAATCATTGCCACTACCGAGTGGACCGAACTTCTGGGAACCACCGAGCACATTCCGTGTGACGCGTCCGATTACGTTTCTGTATACGGTTGCCCTTGCAACCCTCCTAAAGAGGTCAACCACGCGGACCTCTCGCGAGCTCCGACGCCAGTTCTGCATCCGGTCGATCGTCCTGAGGTAATCGACATAGCCGACGACGACAGCCAAGACACGATCATCGTTCCCAGGGTCCGTTGCCGAATCATCCGTGACGTTCCTCTGCCAGCTCACCAACGTGTCGTCTTGCGGCCAGCATCCAAGGCCACTAATGTCGTCCCGAACCGAGCAGCAGCAACTCTGCCAGATCTTCCCCACCTCGAGGACATCTGTATAGAAGACCCGATGTACGACACCTACTGTCAGTACCGCCAGTTCCTGCTGCAACACTATTATTAGGCGTTAATACAGCATTGCGGTGAGTCGTATAATGTCTTGTATAATTGCTGAATCCTGTAAACTCACCGTTCTCGTTGCATCCTCTCGCGCGCGATTCTTGTCGGGACACTCCTTGTAACCGCGTCGGACGTTCTTTTCTTGACTGCATCCATAGCAATATCGGTTGTCCTAGTGCATATGACAGCCCGCGGCTGTCTCGGCACGAAAGACCACTCCTCATTTTAATCATAATATCTCAACCGTCCGTCTGTCACTGTTCTCTTTTCTCTCTCCTGGTACCTGTAACAAAAACACAGTGACGGACGTGACAAATTTGGCGCAGTCGGTAGGACACGAAGTGGTCGCCGATATTTGCATTAATAAGCCCCGACGCGTGTCAGTGCGAAGTTCACATTTCTAAATCCCATTTATATCTTTCAAAATGTCTCGCCCAATCACGCGATCTCAAAGGGATCTCCGAGCAGATCCTAACGCAGACCTTCCCCCAATGACCGAGGAAGAGCTACTCCTATACGCACAAGACCTCGCCCGTAGAGAGCAATATCTCAAAGAGGAAACAGATTTCATTGCCAAATTGCGTCTCAAATATGAAGAAGACGCACAAAACCAAAAGAATATGCTCGATGAAATACGAAAAGAGCTTCATAACATCCAAATCACGAGTCAAACCCTACGTCAACAAACGCCTACACCAGGCCCTGGTAACGTTTTTAATATGCGGGAACCTTCACCGCCAGAGCCACGCGAAATCCCACAGTATGAACCTACTGGCAATTTCGCTCTAAAACAAGCCGCCGAGCTTGTCCCTAGATTCGACGGAACTTCGTCTTCCGTCCTACAATTCATACGTGCATGCAAACGCGCGCGTGACACCGTACCGGCCACTGCAGAGCGTGCCCTCACAAAATTGCTCTGCAATAAACTCCACGATCGTGCTTATGCCGCTATAGAAGGCCAGCACATATTCACAATTTCTGCACTATGCGAAAAGTTACGTACAGTGCTGGGCCCATATAAATTCGTGGACCAGTACCGTGGCGATCTCGCGAGTGTACTCCAAGCTCCAAACGAGCACATCTTAGACTTCATCAATCGCGTTAAAGACCTTCGAACCGCGATTCAAGATGCCACAGATATTGGCCTTGATTACGAAGAGCTGGATCGCTTCGTAGTAGATTGTTTTCTACGAGGTCTCCTTCCCCAGCTGCGTGCCGAAGTGCTTCATTGCCCTTCGCGAAATCCTGCCACTGTTTTCGAAGCAGCCATCTCTGCTTACAGGCAGTATGAGTCAGACCAGACTCGTCGACGAGAACTGATCCGCGAAGAAAAACGAGTCAGCTTCTCTGATAACCGGCCGTATCGCCAGCGTTCCACGTACGAGTCCGCTCGTGACATTCCAGAGCGAACTCAAGAACGCCGCGATAACAGACCGGACTCGTCTCAGCAGTCCTCGAGAAACTCAAACCGGGACTCTTATCGCTCCCCGACGCCGCAACGGCGATGGGAAAATAATCCTCGCGACCAAAACACGTACCGCGATGGTCGCACAGATCGCCCCTCAAGCCCTAACAAGTTTTGCAACTACTGCAAAGTCCCCGGGCACGATATTCACGAGTGCCGTAAGCGCGCTTTTAATAATAATAGGAGGTCGGGAAACGAGTCCGGCCTCCCGACCGAAGCCAACCCCAGGCGGGAGGCCGCATCTTCAACCCAAACTACAGCCCGCACCCAAACAGCTATCCGGACGAACGACCAGTCCGAAGATTCGTCTCAGCAGTAAATCTTGCTGCAGACTCACCAATCCCGCGCGTAAAAATCTCCGCCCCTCAATTACAAAAGAAGTGTGAATTTTTGTTAGACACGGGTTCGGAGATCAATTTAATTCGTGCGTCAAGTCTAGAACCAAATCTACCTATAGATCATACAAACACTATAGAAGTCCAAGGAATAACCGAGGGATCCATTCCAACTCTCGGTCAAATTAAAATACACTTACAGGGTCAAAACCCTATCGAATTTCATGTCTTGGAAGAAAACTTCCCAATTAACATCGACGGAATCCTCGGTTCTCCCTTCTTCAGAACAGGAGCCGAGATCTCCTTTGCGAATGAATACATTACGATAGGAAACATTCGGGTTCCCTTCTCGAACCCTTGCGCGCCCACGGCTGAGCCTCGCGATAAATTGGCAGCAGAGGTTATTTCAATGCCTTCGTCTATGACCAACGATCTCGTTAAAACTCGAGCCGCCAAGCGTGAGGAACATTCGGCAAGGAACGTTCGAATGTCTTCCTCAAATCCTCGTGCACCCGCGGTCAGACCTTGCAGAGCTCCGGTGACGGAGGTTATTTCAATGCCTCCTCGGGATTCGATCGAGTACTCCCTAGAGAAAAACGCCGTGAAAAGCCGGCCGGAATCGAAGGAGACTCGAGAGATATCGGAGTACACTGCGAGAAGTCGGATCGTGGAGCGTGAGGATCGAGTCCGAACAAAGACTCCTCCGAAATCCGAAGAATTCGTCCTCGAACCTCGTACCGTTGCGTGCATAGCGGTCGACGTCGAAGGACCTAAACAGGGATATATCCGCCGTGTTAATGTAGCGTCGGATGTATTCCTGGGTGACTGCGTCGTCACCAATCGTAAAGGCAAAGCGAGCCTCCGGTGTTTTAACACCTCGTCGGAAAGAGTTTCATTTCGATTGCCCCCATTGGAGATGGAAGAAATCGAGTCGTACTCTTCCGACCTTTCTAATTCCGGGTACTATCCCGACGCATTCGGTAACCATCCCGACCTTACTAATTCCGGGTACTATCCCGACGCATTCGGTAACCATCCCGACCTTACTAATTCCGGGTACTATCCCGACGCATTCGGTAACCATCCCGACCTTTCTAATTCCGGGTATCGTCCCGACGTATTCGGTAACCATCCCGACATTACTAACTCCGGTAACCAGCCCGATTCTTATACTAACTCCGGTAACCAGCCCGATTCTCATACTAACTCCGGTAACCAGCCCGATTCTTATTCTAACTCCGGTAACCAGCCCGATCCTTATTCTAACTCCGGTAACCAGCCCGATCAATTCCAAGACCAACTCCATTCCTACGACAATCAAAGATCTTCAAGACCCATATGTAAGCAGGTCTGTTCTATACTGCACGATAAATCCAGTGACAGTTCTAAACCAGAGAAGGATATCAAAGTCTCCAAAGTAAAAGAACTTCATAACTTACTTCGAAATCATATCTTTGATGATCCACAGAAACTCGATTCCTTTCAACTTCCATCTGCACGTTGCCATGCGAAGCGAAACAAATACGATAAAATTAATCTCTGCGCTACAGCGAAATACGCGTCAACAAGAAAGAAATGTAAATCCGAGTACCCTCGCGATAACGGATATCCCTATGAGAATAAGCGAGCGAAATTCGAAACCCAGCATCGGCAAAATCTCCTTCGACCACCGGAAGATATAGAACAGGTATTCCTACTCAAAGAACCCTGCAAGGGCAAATTTGATGCGCAATATACGGGTCCACATGAAATCTGCGACATCTTAGACTCAAACAATGTGAAAATTAAAGTAGGGAACCATTTTAAGATTGTACATGCAAACAAACTCAAGCGTGCGCCGAATAATCCAACGCAAACCCCGCGTCAGCGAAACGTGACACTCATCTGGACGCAGATCAGAAAAGACAAAAGTGACAGTGACACCAGTGATTCCCCACCCACCCAAAACCCAACTATGCAAAATGAACAAAGCGAAATAAGTTGCATAAAACCAGCCCCAACCCCACGTGCCGACACCGACAACATTTCAGTGCGACCAGTGTTTCGTACAAATATAGGAAATACTCGCCGAGAACTGTGCTCCCTGCGCGGAGTACCCCCGGACGATGCGTCGCATGATTGAGTGTGATATCGAGTGTTGAGCGAGAAATTTCTTCCTTGTAAGAAATTTCTTTTCCGCGTTGGGAGGTGTTACGTCGTCCGATGTACGACGTTGGCCTTGTACACACACTATGTATACAAGGTCTGATCTACATAAGATCCATACACCGTCCCCTAGACATAAGAGCATAATATTAAGATCTCATTATTCTATTGTTCTAATCCTTATCTCCGTCTCTACCCATCACCATAACTTCACCTTGATCAACACCTTACCTCAGTTTCAACCCATCACCACGACACATAATGCAATAAAGTATTGCATCACTCTGGAAGCATCTAGAAGCTTCTAGAAACGTCGAGAAGTCCAAAGACTGCTGCATCAGCAGTCCCACGCTCGTAGAGGGCAATAGGACAGTCACGAGACTGCAGCGTCAGCAGAAATGCACGTGCAGTCCCCGGGAGCGAAGACGCTGCTGCGTCAGCGGTTCTCCCACTCCGACGACTGAAGAACAAAGAGACTGCAGCGTCAGCTATCCCCACTCCGAACGAAGGAGGCAAGGCAGAGCAGGCGCTTGCATCAGTCCGCCTCCATCTCGCGACTCGAGCAGTCCGCCTTCAGCCAGCGACTCGCACAGACGTGCCTACCTGGCCTCAGAGTCAGTCCGGCTTCTTCCGACTTCAAGAGCAGACGTGTTCAGTCTAGCTCCGCGATAGTGAAGTGTGTCGATCCTTCACTCCTAATTCCAATTCCAATTCCAACTCTAACTCAACTCAACTCAAGTCCTAATTCTCATACGTTATTCCTATAACATATTACAATATCCATTATTCATTAATCCAATTACTACTCCTATTATAATATTACTTACATATTGTATACCAGTGTACTTACCAGTTCTTATTTAATATATCGTTGTTATACCAGTGCTTCGATCTTGTTATTCTTGTGTTAGTTCAACACCATCTTCCAATTCAGTTCTTGCATAGAATATATTAAACTCGTGACATATCCGGACTTGGTCTAAAGTGCGCAGTGGAAACGCTGAGCCGCCAATAAGGAATTTGAAGCGAGTCACAGAGAAGTTCTCGTGCCACGTCTAGAATTGGTCTAAAGAGCGCAGTGGAAACGCTGAGCCGCCACTATAGACGTGAAGCGAGTTAACTACCTAAAAGGTTAATAACAAATGGAGTTTCATTTTCATTATATTATTAATATTCCATCATTACTATTCCTTACCCATGCGACGCCCACGTCGAGCGGGACGCAAGTATCAACTTGCTAAATTGAGACGCGCGTTGAGAAATAAAGCGGTGCTCGATCAAATCATTGCCACTACCGAGTGGACCGAACTTCTGGGAACCACCGAGCACATTCCGTGTGACGCGTCCGATTACGTTTCTGTATACGGTTGCCCTTGCAACCCTCCTAAAGAGGTCAACCACGCGGACCTCTCGCGAGCTCCGACGCCAGTTCTGCATCCGGTCGATTGTCCAGAGGTGATCGACATAGCCGACGACGACGACAGCCGAGACACGATCATCGTTCCCAGGGTCCGTTGCCGAATCATCCGTGACGTTCCTCTGCCAGCTCATCAACGTGTCGTCTTGCGGCCAGCATCCAAGGCCACTAACGTCGTCCCGAACCGAGCAGCAGCAACTCTGCCGGATCTTCCCCACCTCGAGGACATCTGTATAGAAGACCCGATGTACGACACCTACTGTCAGTACCGCCAGTTCCTGCTGCAACACTATTATTAGGCGTTAATACAGCATTGCGGTGAGTCGTATAATGTCTTGTATAATTGCTGAATCCTGTAAACTCACCGTTCTCGTTGCATCCTCTCGCGCGCGATTCTTGTCGGGACACTCCTTGTAACCGCGTCGGACGTTCTTTTCTTGACTGCATCCATAGCAATATCGGTTGTCCTAGTGCATATGACAGCCCGCGGCTGTCTCGGCACGAAAGACCACTCCTCATTTTAATCATAATATCTCAACCGTCCGTCTGTCACTGTTCTCTTTTCTCTCTCCTGGTACCTGTAACAAAAACACAGTGACGGACGTGACACTATAGTGTTCGTATGATCTATAGGTAGATTTGGTTCTAGACTTGACGCACGAATTAAATTGATCTCCGAACCCGTGTCCAACAAAAATTCACACTTCTTTTGTAATTGAGGGGCGGAGATTTTTACGCGCGGAATTGGTGAGTCTGCAGCAAGATTTACTGCTGAGACGAATCGTCGGACTGGTCGTTCGTCCGGATAGCTGTTTGGGTGCGGGCTGTAGTTTGGGTTGAAGATGCGGCCTCCCGCCTTGGGTTGGCTTCGGTCGGGAGGCCGGACTCGTTTCCCGACCTCCTATTATTATTAAAAGCGCGCTTACGGCACTCGTGAATATCGTGCCCGGGGACTTTGCAGTAGTTGCAAAATTTGTTAGGGCTTGAGGGGCGATCTGTGCGACCATCGCGGTACGTGTTTTGGTCGCGAGGATTATTTTCCCATCGCCGTTGCGGCGTCGGGGAGCGATAAGAGTCCCGGTTTGAGTTTCTTGAGGACTGCTGAGACGAGTCCGGTCTGTTATCGCGGCGTTCCTGAGTTCGCTCTGGAATGTCACGAGCGGACTCGTACGTGGAACGCGGGCGATACGGCCGGTTATCAGAGAAGCTGACTCGTTTTTCTTCGCGGATCAATTCTCGTCGACGAGTCTGGTCTGACTCATACTGCCCGTAAGCAGAGATGGCTGCTTCGAAAACAGTGGCAGGATTTCGCGAAGGGCAATGAAGCACTTCGGCACGCAGCTGGGGAAGGAGACCTCGTAGAAAACAATCTACTACGAAGCGATCTAGTTCTTCGTAATCAAGGCCAATATCTGTGGCATCTTGAATCGCGGTTCGAAGGTCTTTAACGCGATTGATGAAGTCTAAGATGTGCTCGTTTGGAGCTTGGAGTACACTCGCGAGATCGCCACGGTACTGGTCCACGAATTTATATGGGCCCAGCACTGTACGTAACTTTTCGCATAGTGCAGAAATTGTGGATATGTGCTCGCCTTCTATAGCGGCATAAGCACGATCGTGGAGTTTATTGCAGAGCAATTTTGTGAGGGCACGCTCTGCAGTGGCCGGTACGGTGTCACGCGCGCGTTTGCATGCGCGTATGAATTGTAGGACGGAAGACGAAGTTCCGTCGAATCTAGGGACAAGCTCGGCAGCTTGTTTTAGAGCGAAATTACCAGTAGGTTCATACTGTGGGATTTCGCGTGGCTCTGGCGGTGAAGGTTCCCGCATATTAGAGACGTTACTAGGGCCTGGTGTAGGCGTTTGTTGACGTAGGGTTTGACTCGTGATTTGGATGTTGCGAAGCTCTTTTCGTATTTCGTCGAGCATATTTTTTTGGTTTTGTGCGTCTTCTTCATATTTGAGACGCAATTTGGCAATAAAATCAGTTTCCTCTTTGAGATATTGCTCTCTACGGGCGAGGTCTTGCGCATAAAGGAGTAGCTCTTCCTCGGTCATTGGGGGAAGGTCTGCGTTAGGATCTGCTTGGAGAACCCTTTGAGATCGCGTGATTGGGCGAGACATTTTGAAAGATATGAATGGGATTTAGAAATGTGAATTTCGCACTGACACGCGTCGGCTTATTACTGCAAATATCGGCGACCACTTCGATGTCCTACCGACTGCGCCAAATTTGTCACGTCCGTCACTGTGTTTTTGTTACAGGTACCAGGAGAGAGAAAAGAGAACAGTGACAGACGGACGGTTGAGATATTATGGTTAAAATGAGGGGTGGTCTTTCGTGCCGAGACAGCCGCGGGCTGTCATATGCACTAGGACAACCGATATTGCTATGGATGCAGTCAAGAAAAGAACGTCCGACGCGGTTACAAGAAGTGTCCCGACAAGAATCGCGCGCGAGAGGATGCAACGAGAACGGTGAGTTTACAGGATTCAACAATTATACAAGATATTATACGACTCACCGCAATGTTGTATTAACGCCTAATAATATTGTTGCAGCAGGAACTGGCGGTACTGACAGTAGGTGTCGTACATCGGATCTTCTATACAGATGTCCTCGAGGTGGGGAAGATCTGGCAGAGTTGCTGCTGCTCGGTTCGGGACGACGTTAGTGGCCTTGGATGCTGGCCGCAAGACGACACGTTGATGAGCTGGCAGAGGGACGTCACGGATGATTCGGCAACGGACCCTGGGAACGATGATCGTGTCTCGGCTGTCGTCGTCGTCGGCTATGTCGATCACCTCTGGACAATTGACCGGATGTAGAACTGGCGTCGGGGCTCGCGAGAGGTCCGCGTGGTTGACCTCTTTAGGAGGGTTGCAAGGGCAACCGTATACAGAAACGTAATCGGACGCGTCACACGGAATGTGCTCGGTAGTTCCCAGAAGTTCTGTCCACTCGGTAGTGGCAATGATTTGATCGAGCACCGCTTTATTTCTTAACGCGCGTCTCAATTTAGCAAGTTGATACTTGCGTCCCGCTCGACGTGGGCGTCGCATGGGTAAGGAATAGTAATGATGGAATAATAATAATATAATGAACTTCCACTTGTTATTAACCTTTTAGGTAGTTAACTCGCTTCACGTCTATAATGGCGGCTCAGCGTTTCCACTGCGCACTTTAGACCAATTCTAGACGTGGCACGAGAACTTCTCTATGACTCGCTTCAAATTCCTTATTGGCGGCTCAGCGTTTCCACTGCGCACTTTAGACCAAGTCCGGATATGTCACGAGTTTAATATATTCGATGCAAGAACTGAATTGGAAGATGGTGTTGAAGTAACACAAGAATAACAAGATCGAAGCACTGGTATAACAACGATATATTAAATAAGAACTGGTAAGTACACTGGTATACAATATGTAAGTAGTATTATAATAGGAGTAGTAATTGGATTAATGAATAATGGATATTGTAATATGTTATAGGAATAACGTATGAGAATTAGGAGTTGAGTTGAGTTGAGTTAGAGTTGGAATTGGAATTGGAATTAGGAGTGAAGGATCGACACACTTCACTTTCGCGGAGCTAGACTGAACACGTCTGCTCTTGAAGCCGGACTGACTCTGAGGCCAGGTAGGCACGTCTGTGCGAGTCGCTGGCTGAAGGCGGACTGCTCGAGTCGCGAGATGGAGGCGGACTGATGCAAGCGTCCGCTCTGCCTTGCCTCCTTCGTTCGGAGTGGGGATAGCTGACGCTGCAGTCTCTTTGTTCTTCAGTCGTCGGAGTGGGAGAACCGCTGACGCAGCAGCGTCTTCGCTCCCGGGGACTGCACGTGCATTTCTGCTGACGCTGCAGTCTCGTGGCTGTCCTATTGCCCTCTACGAGCGTGGGACTGCTGATGCAGCAGTCCTTGGACTTCTCGACGTTTCTAGAAGCTTCTAGATGCTTCCAGAGTGATGCAATACTTTATTGCATTATGTGTCGTGGTGATGGGTTGAAACTGAGGTAAGGTGTTGATCAAGGTGAAGTTATGGTGATGGGTAGAAACGGAGATAAGGATTAGAACAATAGAATATATGAGATCTTAATATTATGTTCTTATGTCTAGGGGACGGTGTATGGATCTTATGCAGATCAGACCTTGAATACATAATGTATGTACAAGGCCAACGTCGTACATCGGACGACGTAACAGTGTCTTGGCTGTCGTCGTCGTCGGCTATGTCGATCACCTCTGGACGATCGACCGGATGCAGAACTGGCGTCGGAGCTCGCGAGAGGTCCGCGTGGTTGACCTCTTTAGGAGGGTTGCAAGGGCAACCGTATACAGAAACGTAATCGGACGCGTCACACGGAATGTGCTCGGTGGTTCCCAGAAGTTCTGTCCACTCGGTAGTGGCAATGATTTGATCGAGCACCGCTTTATTTCTCAACGCGCGTCTCAATTTAGCAAGTTGATACTTGCGTCCCGCTCGACGTGGGCGTCGCATGGGTAAGGAATAGTAATGATGGAATATTAATAATATAATGAAAATGAACTTCCATTTGTTGTTAACCTTTTAGGTAGTTAACTCGCTTCACGTCTATAGTGGCGGCTCAGCGTTTCCACTGCGCTCTTTAGACCAATTCTAGACGTGGCACGAGAACTTCTCTATGACTCGCTTCAAATTCCTTATTGGCGGCTCAGCGTTTCCACTGCGCACTTTAGACCAAGTCCGGATATGTCACGAGTTTAATATATTCGATGCAAGAACTGAATTGGAAGATGGTGTTGAACTAACACAAGAATAACAAGATCGAAGCACTGGTATAACAACGATATATTAAATAAGAACTGGTAAGTACACTGATATACAATATGTAAGTAGTATTATAATTGGAGTAGTAATTGGATTAATGAATAATGGATATAGTAATATGTTGTAGGATTAATGTATGAGAATTAGGACTTGAGTTGAGTTGAGTTAGAGTTGGAATTGGAATTGGAATTAGGAGTGAAGGATCGACACACTTCACTATCGCGGAGCTAGACTGAACACGTCTGCTCTTGAAGCCGGAAGAAGCCGGACTGGCGGCTGAGGCCAGGTTGGCACGACTGCTCGAGTCGCCGGTCGGAGGCGGACTGATGCAAGCGTCCGCTCTGCCTTGCCTCCTTCGTTCGGAGTGGGGATAGCTGACGCTGCAGTCTCTTTGTTCTTCAGTTGTCGGAGTGGGAGAACCGCTGACGCAGCAGCGTCTTCGCTCCCGGGGACTGCACGTGCATTTCTGCTGACGCTGCAGTCTCGTGGCTGTCCTATTGCCCTCTACGAGCGTGGGACTGCTGATGCAGCAGTCTTTGGACTTCTCGACGTTTCTAGAAGCTTCTAGATGCTTCCAGAGTGATGCTGTCACGTCCGTCACTGTGTTTTTGTTACAGGTACCAGGAGAGAGAAAAGAGAACAGTGACAGACGGACGGTTGAGATATTATGATTAAAATGAGGAGTGGTCTTTCGTGCCGAGACAGCCGCGGGCTGTCATATGCACTAGGACAACCGATATTGCTATGGATGCAGTCAAGAAAAGAACGTCCGACGCGGTTACAAGAAGTGTCCCGACAAGAATCACGCGCGAGATAGTGCAACGAGAACGGTGAGTTTACAGGATTCAGCAATTATACAAGTTATTATACGACTCACCGCAATGTTGTATTAACGCCTAATAATATTGTTGCAGCAGGAACTGGCGGTACTGACAGTAGGTGTCGTACATCGGGTCTTCTATACAGATGTCCTCGAGGTGGGGAAGATCTGGCAGAGTTGCTGCTGCTCGGTTCGGGACGACATTAGTGGCCTTGGATGCTGGCCGCAAGACGACACGTTGGTGAGCTGGCAGAGGAACGTCACGGATGATTCGGCAACGGACCCTGGGAACGATGATCGTGTCTTGGCTGTCGTCGTCGGCTATGTCGATTACCTCAGGACGATCGACCGGATGCAGAACTGGCGTCGGAGCTCGCGAGAGGTCCGCGTGGTTGACCTCTTTAGGAGGGTTGCAAGGGCAACCGTATACAGAAACGTAATCGGACGCGTCACACGGAATGTGCTCGGTGGTTCCTAGAAGTTCTGTCCACTCGGTAGTGGCAATGATTTGATCGAGCACCGCTTTATTTCTCAACGCGCGTCTCAATTTAGCAAGTTGATACTTGCGTCCCGCTCGACGTGGGCGTCGCATGGGTAAGGAATAGTAATGATGGAATATTAATAATATAATGAAAATGAACTTCCACTTGTTATTAACCTTTTTGGTAGTTAACTCGCTTCACGTCTATAGTGGCGGCTCAGCGTTTCCACTGCGCTCTTTAGACCAATTCTAGACGTGGCACGAGAACTTCTCTATGACTCGCTTCAAATTCCTTATTGGCGGCTCAGCGTTTCCACTGCGCACTTTAGACCAAGTCCGGATATGTCACGAGTTTAATATATTCGATGCAAGAACTGAATTGGAAGATGGTGTTGAACTAACACAAGAATAACAAGATCGAAGCACTGGTATAACAACGATATATATTAAATAAGAACTGGTAAGTACACTGGTATACAATATGTAAGTAGTATTATAATAGGAGTAGTAATTGGATTAATGAATAATGGATATAGTAATATGTTGTAGGAATAATGTATGAGTTGAGTTGAGTTGAGTTAGAATTGGAATTGGAATTGGAATTAGGAGTGAAGGATCGACACACTTCACTTTCGCGGAGCTAGACTGAACACGTCTGCTCTTGAAGTCGGAAGAAGCCGGACTGGCACGTCCGTGCGAGTCGCTCGCTTGGAGCGGACCGTTCGAGTCGCTGTCTGGAGGCGGACTCATGCAAGCGCCTGCTCTGCCTTGCCTCCTTCGTTCGGAGTGGGGATAGCTGACGCTGCAGTCTCTTTGTTCTTCAGTCGTCGGAGTGGGAGAACCGCTGACGCAGCAGCGTCTTTGCTCCCGGGGACTGCACGTGCATTTCTGCTGACGCTGCAGTCTCGTGGCTGTCCTATTGCCCTCTACGAGCGTGGGACTGCTGATGCAGCAGTCTTTGGACTTCTCGACGTTTCTAGAAGCTTCTAGATGCTTCCAGAGTGATGCAATACTTTATTGCATTATGTGTCGTGGTGATGGGTTGAAACTGAGGTAAGGTGTTGATCAAGGTGAAGTTATGGTGATGGGTAGAGACGGAGATAAGGATTAGAACAATAGAATAATGAAATCTTAATATTATGTTCTTATGTCTAGGGGACGGTGTATGGATCTTATGCAGATCAGACCTTGAATACATAATGTATGTACAAGGCCAACGTCGTACATCGGACGACGTAACACCTCCCAACGCGGAAAAGAAATTTCTTACAAGGAAGAAATTTCTCGCTCAACACTCGCTTTCACACTCATTCATGCGACGCATCGTCCGGGGGTACTCCGCGCAGGGAGCACAGTTCTCGGCGAGTATTTCTTATATTTGTACGAAACACTGGTCGCACTGAAATGTTGTCGGTGTCGGCACGTGGGGCTGGGGCTGGTTTTGTAATGTCCGACAAGTCGTATTCGCAATGTTCATTTTTCGACTGTCTTTTCTCGGGGTTTAGGGTGGGTGGGGAATCACTTTGTTCACTAACACTTTTGTCTTTTCTTATCTGTGTCCAGATGAGTGTCACGTTTCGCTGACGCGGGGTTTGCGTTGGATTATTCGGCGCACGCTTGAGTTTGTTTGCATGTACAATCTTAAAATGGTTCCCTACTTTAATTTTTACATTGTTTGAGTCTAGGATGTCGCAAATTACGTGAGGACCCGTATATTGCGCATCGAATTTGCCTTTGCGGGGTTCTTTGAGTAGGAATACTTGTTCTATATCTTCCGGTGGTCGAAGGAGATTTTGCCGATGCTGGGCTTCGAATTTCGCTCGCTTATTCCCATAGGGGTATCCTTTATCGCGAGGGTACTCGGATTTATATTTCTTTCTTCCTGACGCGTATTTCGCTGTAGCGCAGAGATTAATTTTATCGTATTCGTTTCGCTTCGCATGGCAACGTGCAGATGGAAGTTGAAAGGAATCGAGTTTCTGTGGATCATCAAAGATATGATTTCGAAGTAAGTTATGAAGTTCTTTTACTTTGGAGGCTTTGATATCCTTCTCTGGTTTAGAACTGTCACTGGGTTTATTGTGCAATATAGAACAGACCTGCTTACATATGGGTCTTGAAGATCTTTGATTGTCGTAGGAATGGAGTTGGTCTTGGAATTGATCGGGCTGGTTACCGGAGTTAGTATAAAAGTCGGGCTGGTTACCGGAGTTAGTATAAAGATCGGGCTGGTTACCGGAGTTAGAATAAGAATCGGGCTGGTTACCGGAGTTAGTATGAGAATCGGGCTGGTTACCGGAGTTAGTATAAGGATCGGGCTGGTTACCGGAGTTAGTATAAGAATCGGGCTGGTTACCGGAGTTAGTAAGGTCGGGATGGTTACCGAATGCGTCGGGATGATACCCGGAATTAGAAAGGTCGGGATGGTTACCGAATACGTCGGGATGATACCCGGAATTAGAAAGGTCGGGATGGTTACCGAATGCGTCGGGATAGTACCCGGAATTAGAAAGGTCGGAAGAGTACGACTCGATTTCTTCCATCTCCAATGGGGGCAATCGAAATGAAACTCTTTCCGACGAGGTGTTAAAACACCGGAGGCTCGCTTTGCCCTTACGATTGGTGACGACGCAGTCACCCAGGAATACATCCGGCGCTACGTTAACACGGCGGATATATCCCTGTTTAGGTCCTTCGACGTCGACCGCTATGCACGCAACGGTACGAGGTTCGAGGACGAATTCTTCGGATTTCGGAGGAGTCTTTGTTCGGACTCGATCCTCACGCTCCACGATCCGACTTCTCGCAGTGTACTCCGATATCTCTCGAGTCTCCTTCGATTCCGGCCGGCTTTTCACGGCGTTTTTCTCTAGGGAGTACTTGATCGAATCCCGAGGAGGCATTGAAATAACCTCCGTCACCGGAGCTCTGCAAGGTCTGACCGCGGGTGCACGAGGATTTGAGGAAGACACTCGAACGTTCCTTGCCGAATGTTCCTCACGCTTGGCGGCTGGAGTTTTAACGAGATCGTTGGTCATAGACGAAGGCATTGAAATAACCTCTGCTGCCAATTTATCGCGAGGCTCAGCCGTGGGCACGCAAGGGTTCGAGAAGGGAACCCGAATGTTTCCTATCATAATGTATTCATTCGCAAAGGAGATTTCGGCTCCTGTTCTGAAGAAGGGAGAACCGAGGATTCCGTCGATGTTAATTGGGAAGCTTTCTCCCAAGACATGAAATTCGACAGGGTTTTGACCCTGTAAGTGTATTTTGATTTGACCGAGAGTTGGAATGGATCCCTCGGTTATTCCTTGGACTTCTATAGTGTTCGTATGATCTATAGGTAGATTTGGTTCTAGACTTGACGCACGAATTAAATTGATCTCCGAACCCGTGTCCAACAAAAATTCACACTTCTTTTGTAATTGAGGGGCGGAGATTTTTACGCGCGGAATTGGTGAGTCTGCAGCAAGATTTACTGCTGAGACGAATCGTCGGACTGGTCGTTCGTCCGGATAGCTGTTTGGGTGCGGGCTGTAGTTTGGGTTGAAGATGCGGCCTCCCGCCTGGGGTTGGCTTCGGTCGGGAGGCCGGACTCGTTTCCCGACCTCCTATTATTATTAAAAGCGCGCTTACGGCACTCGTGAATATCGTGCCCGGGGACTTTGCAGTAGTTGCAAAATTTGTTAGGGCTTGAGGGGCGATCTGTGCGACCATTGCGGTACGTGTTTTGGTCGCGAGGATTATTTTCCCATCGCCGTTGCGGCGTCGGGGAGCGATAAGAGTCCCGGTTTAAGTTTCTCGAGGACTGCTGAGACGAGTCCGGTCTGTTATCGCGGCGTTCTTGAGTTCGCTCTGGAATGTCACGAGCGGACTCGTACGTGGAACGCGGGCGATACGGCCGGTTATCAGAGAAGCTGACTCGTTTTTCTTCGCGGATCAGTTCTCGTCGACGAGTCTGGTCTGACTCATACTGCCTGTAAGCAGAGATGGCTGCTTCGAAAACAATGGCAGGATTTCGCGAAGGGCAATGAAGCACTTCGGCACGCAGCTGGGGAAGGAGACCTCGTAGAAAACAATCTACTACGAAACGATCCAGCTCTTCGTAATCAAGGCCAATATCTGTGGCATCTTGAATCGCGGTTCGAAGGTCTTTAACGCGATTGATGAAGTCTAAGATGTGCTCGTTTGGAGCTTGGAGTACACTCGCGAGATCGCCACGGTACTGGTCAACGAATTTGTATGGGCCCAGTACTGTTCGTAATTTCTCGCATAGTGCAGAAATTGTGAATATGTGCTGGCCTTCTATAGCGGCATAAGCACGATCGTGGAGTTTATTGCAGAGCAATTTCGTGAGGGCACGCTCTGCAGTGGCCGGTACGGTGTCACGCGCGCGTTTGCATGCACGTATGAATTGTAGGACGGAAGACGAAGTTCCGTCGAATCTAGGGACAAGCTCGGCGGCTTGTTTTAGAGCGAAATTGCCAGTAGGTTCATACTGTGGGATTTCGCGTGGCTCTGGCGGTGAAGGTTCCCGCATATTAGAGACGTTACTAGGGCCTGGTGTAGGCGAATGTTGACGTAGGCTTTGACTCGTGATTTGGATGTTATGAAGCTCTTTTCGTATTTCGTCGAGCATATTCTTTTGGTTTTGTGCGTCTTCTTCATATTTGAGACGCAATTTGGCAATAAAATCAGTTTCTTCTTTGAGATATTGCTCTCTACGGGCGAGGTCTTGTGCGTATAGGAGTAGCTCTTCCTCGGTCATTGGGGGAAGGTCTGCGTTAGGATCTGCTCGGAGATCCCTTTGAGATCGCGTGATTGGGCGAGACATTTTGAAAGATATGAATGGGATTTAGAAATTTGAATTTCGCACTGACACGCATCGGGGCTTATTAATGCAAATATCGGCGACCACTTCGATGTCCTACCGACTGCGCCAAATTTGTCACGTCCGTCACTGTGTTTTTGTTACAGGTACCAGGAGAGAGAAAAGAGAACAGTGACAGACGGACGGTTGAGATATTATGATTAAAATGAGGAGTGGTCTTTCGTGCCGAGACAGCCGCGGGCTGTCATATGCACTAGGACAACCGATATTGCTATGGATGCAGTCAAGAAAAGAACGTCCGACGCGGTTACAAGAAGTGTCCCGACAAGAATCACGCGCGAGATAGTGCAACGAGAACGGTGAGTTTACAGGATTCAGCAATTATACAAGTTATTATACGACTCACCGCAATGTTGTATTAACGCCTAATAATATTGTTGCAGCAGGAACTGGCGGTACTGACAGTAGGTGTCGTACATCGGGTCTTCTATACAGATGTCCTCGAGGTGGGGAAGATCTGGCAGAGTTGCTGCTGCTCGGTTCGGGACGACATTAGTGGCCTTGGATGCTGGCCGCAAGACGACACGTTGGTGAGCTGGCAGAGGAACGTCACGGATGATTCGGCAACGGACCCTGGGAACGATGATCGTGTCTTGGCTGTCGTCGTCGGCTATGTCGATTACCTCAGGACGATCGACCGGATGCAGAACTGGCGTCGGAGCTCGCGAGAGGTCCGCGTGGTTGACCTCTTTAGGAGGGTTGCAAGGGCAACCGTATACAGAAACGTAATCGGACGCGTCACACGGAATGTGCTCGGTGGTTCCTAGAAGTTCTGTCCACTCGGTAGTGGCAATGATTTGATCGAGCACCGCTTTATTTCTCAACGCGCGTCTCAATTTAGCAAGTTGATACTTGCGTCCCGCTCGACGTGGGCGTCGCATGGGTAAGGAATAGTAATGATGGAATATTAATAATATAATGAAAATGAACTTCCACTTGTTATTAACCTTTTTGGTAGTTAACTCGCTTCACGTCTATAGTGGCGGCTCAGCGTTTCCACTGCGCTCTTTAGACCAATTCTAGACGTGGCACGAGAACTTCTCTATGACTCGCTTCAAATTCCTTATTGGCGGCTCAGCGTTTCCACTGCGCACTTTAGACCAAGTCCGGATATGTCACGAGTTTAATATATTCGATGCAAGAACTGAATTGGAAGATGGTGTTGAACTAACACAAGAATAACAAGATCGAAGCACTGGTATAACAACGATATATATTAAATAAGAACTGGTAAGTACACTGGTATACAATATGTAAGTAGTATTATAATAGGAGTAGTAATTGGATTAATGAATAATGGATATAGTAATATGTTGTAGGAATAATGTATGAGTTGAGTTGAGTTGAGTTAGAATTGGAATTGGAATTGGAATTAGGAGTGAAGGATCGACACACTTCACTTTCGCGGAGCTAGACTGAACACGTCTGCTCTTGAAGTCGGAAGAAGCCGGACTGGCACGTCCGTGCGAGTCGCTCGCTTGGAGCGGACCGTTCGAGTCGCTGTCTGGAGGCGGACTCATGCAAGCGCCTGCTCTGCCTTGCCTCCTTCGTTCGGAGTGGGGATAGCTGACGCTGCAGTCTCTTTGTTCTTCAGTCGTCGGAGTGGGAGAACCGCTGACGCAGCAGCGTCTTTGCTCCCGGGGACTGCACGTGCATTTCTGCTGACGCTGCAGTCTCGTGGCTGTCCTATTGCCCTCTACGAGCGTGGGACTGCTGATGCAGCAGTCTTTGGACTTCTCGACGTTTCTAGAAGCTTCTAGATGCTTCCAGAGTGATGCAATACTTTATTGCATTATGTGTCGTGGTGATGGGTTGAAACTGAGGTAAGGTGTTGATCAAGGTGAAGTTATGGTGATGGGTAGAGACGGAGATAAGGATTAGAACAATAGAATAATGAAATCTTAATATTATGTTCTTATGTCTAGGGGACGGTGTATGGATCTTATGCAGATCAGACCTTGAATACATAATGTATGTACAAGGCCAACGTCGTACATCGGACGACGTAACAATGCAATACTTTATTGCATTATGTGTCGTGGTGATGGGTTGAAACTGAGGTAAGGTGTTGATCAAGGTGAAGTTATGGTGATGGGTAAAGACGGAGATAAGGATTAGAACAATAGAATAATGAGATCTTAATACTATGCTCTTATGTCTAGGGGACGGTGTGTGGATCTTATGTAGATCAGACCTTGTATACATAGTGTGTGTACAAGGCCAACGTCGTACATCGGACGACGTAACAAGAAAACGCCCCTTCGCCCACGTTATATAGTCGGATTATTTTTCGCGAATTTCATACTTAGAAATTTTCAAGCGACGCAATCATGGAAACGCGTAGCGAGGCTAGAAAGAAGGTTCCTCCTACGGAAGAGGAATTAATTGAATTCCAGAAGGATTTAGCTCGTAGAGAAGCAGCTCTCATTAATCAAACCGCCGCGTTGACTCAACTCAAATTGCAATACGAAACAGAAACGCGTGAGCAGAGAGTAACGTACGAGGATATACGCCGCGAGATAGCAGAAATCCGATCGGCCAGAGATTCTCAATCAATTCCAGCTAGCCCAGTCGTTGCGCCCCGCGAACCCATAATGCACGATTCTTCGAATTTCACCGTTAAACAAGCGGTTGAACTTGTGCCTACCTTTGACGGCACCTCCATAACCGTGCTACAATTCGTTCGCGCGTGCAAGCGAGCCTTGGAAGCTGTTCCAGCCACAGCTGAGCGTACCCTCACTAGATTAGTATGCAATAAGCTTAGAGGACAGGCATACGCCGCGATTGAAGACGTAAATATTAACACAATCTCTGAATTGTGCAACCGCCTGAAAGATGTACTAGGCCCATATAAATTCATCGATCAGTATCGCGGAGAATTAGCTTCGATACACCAGGGACAGTCCGAGCACGTGTTGAATTATATTACGCGAGTAAAGGACCTTAGAACGGCGATCATAGATTCAGGCCGAGGGGTCCCCAATCTAGACGAGATTGATAAATTCACAATTGATTGTTTCATGCGTGGTCTTATCCCAGCGCTTCGAGCCGAGGTCAGGCTCTGCGCGTCACTCGAATTACAGAAAATATTCGACGAAGCAGTAACCGCGTACAAACAGTACGAGCTTGACCGTGTTCGTTATCGCGACGACGGACGCCGCGTTGCATTCTCCGACTCTCGTAATCGCACACCAGAGCGATCAAGCAACTCTTATTATGATAGGAATGCGCCTGAGCAGCGCAACAGATCTTCGGAAAGGAAAGATCAACGACCTTCCTTTTCACCTCGTGAATCCTGGCGAGACAGGAAACCCGATAACAGAGACGCGTATCGCTCTCCTCCTCCGCGACGTCACGAACCGTCGCAATCAAATCAGCGCGAAACGTATAAACGCGAATATCGCGCTTCCCAGTCCCCAGGTCGCGATCGCTTTCCTACGGAGAATCAAAAGTATTGTAAATATTGTAAGCGCACGGGACATGACATACACGAATGCCGCCGCCGCGAATATTACAATAAAAATGAGTCGGGAAACGAATCAAGCCTCCCGACAAACGCGACCAAAGGACGGGAGGCATCCCAAGAGAATCGCCAAAAGGCAACACAGCTGGCCGTCATCAGCGACGACCAGCAGTAGATGAAATTCGAGTAGATAGGAGAGATAACCCGGACGGTCAGCAGAATGAACGACCATCCGCGAAATTAGTCTCGGCAATAAATCTCGCGCCGGACTCCCCTATCCCTCGAATAAAAGCAAAATCGTCACTCTTCTCAAAAGAGTGTGAGTTCCTCTTGGACACCGGGTCCGAGGTCAACTTAATCCGAGCGTCTGGTATCAAATCTGACGTTCATCTAAAAACTGACAGCGTCATACACGTCCATGGCGTGACAGAAGGAGAAATTGCGACCCTCGGTTATATCAATGCGGAGCTAGCAGATTCCATTAAAGTCACGTGTCACGTCCGTCACTGTGTTTTTGTTACAGGTACCAGGAGAGAGAAAAGAGAACAGTGACAGACGGACGGTTGAGATATTATGATTAAAATGAGGAGTGGTCTTTCGTGCCGAGACAGCCGCGGGCTGTCATATGCACTAGGACAACCGATATTGCTATGGATGCAGTCAAGAAAAGAACGTCCGACGCGGTTACAAGAAGTGTCCCGACAAGAATCACGCGCGAGATAATGCAACGAGAACGGTGAGTTTACAGGATTCAGCAATTATACAAGTTATTATACGACTCACCGCAATGTTGTATTAACGCCTAATAATATTGTTGCAGCAGGAACTGGCGGTACTGACAGTAGGTGTCGTACATCGGATCTTCTATACAGATGTCCTCGAGGTGGGGAAGATCTGGCAAAGTTGCTGCTGCTCGGTTCGGGACGACGTTAGTGGCCTTGGATGCTGGCCGCAAGACGACACGTTGATGAGCTGGCAGAGGAACGTCACGGATGATTCGGCAACGGACCCTGGGAACGATGATCGTGTCTCGGCTGTCGTCGTCGTCGGCTATGTCGATCACCTCTGGACAATCGACCGGATGTAGAACTGGCGTCGGAGCTCGCGAGAGGTCCGCGTGGTTGACCTCTTTAGGAGGGTTGCAAGGGCAACCGTATACAGAAACGTAATCGGACGCGTCACACGGAATGTGCTCGGTGGTTCCCAGAAGTTCTGTCCACTCGGTAGTGGCAATGATTTGATCGAGCACCGCTTTATTTCTCAACGCGCGTCTCAATTTAGCAAGTTGATACTTGCGTCCCGCTCGACGTGGGCGTCGCATGGGTAAGGAATAGTAATGATGGAATATTAATAATATAATGAAAATGAACTTCCACTTGTTATTAACCTTTTTGGTAGTTAACTCGCTTCACGTCTATAGTGGCGGCTCAGCGTTTCCACTGCGCACTTTAGACCAATTCTAGACGTGGCACGAGAACTTCTCTATGACTCGCTTCAAATTCCTTATTGGCGGCTCAGCGTTTCCACTGCGCACTTTAGACCAAGTCCGGATATGTCACGAGTTTAATATATTCGATGCAAGAACTGAATTGGAAGATGGTGTTGAACTAACACAAGAATAACAAGATCGAAGCACTGGTATAACAACGATATATTAAATAAGAACTGGTAAGTACACTGGTATACAATATGTAAGTAGTATTATAATAGGAGTAGTAATTGGATTAATGAATAATGGATATTGTAATATGTTATAGGATTAATGTATGAGAATTAGGACTTGAGTTGAGTTGAGTTAGAGTTGGAATTGGAATTGGAATTAGGAGTGAAGGATCGACACACTTCACTTTCGCGGAGCTAGACTGAACACGTCTGCTCTTGAAGTCGGAAGAAGCCGGACTGGCGGCTGAGGCCAGGTAGGCACGTCTGTGCGAGTCGCTGGCTGAAGGCGGACTGATGCAAGCGTCCGCTCTGCCTTGCCTCCTTCGTTCGGAGTGGGGATAGCTGACGCTGCAGTCTCTTTGTTCTTCAGTCGTCGGAGTGGGAGAACCGCTGACGCAGCAGCGTCTTCGCTCCCGGGGACTGCACGTGCATTTCTGCTGACGCTGCAGTCTCGTGGCTGTCCTATTGCCCTCTACGAGCGTGGGACTGCTGATGCAGCAGTCTTTGGACTTCTCGACGTTTCTAGAAGCTTCTAGATGCTTCCAGAGTGATGCAATACTTTATTGCATTATGTGTCGTGGTGATGGGTTGAAACTGAGGTAAGGTGTTGATCGAGGTGAAGTTATGGTGATGGGTAGAGACGGAGATAAGGATTAGAACAATAGAATATATGAGATCTTAATATTATGTTCTTATGTCTAGGGGACGGTGTATGGATCTTATGTAGATCAGACCTTGTATACATAGTGTGTGTACAAGGCCAACGTCGTACATCGGACGACGTAACACCTCCCAACGCGGAAAAGAAATTTCTTACAAGGAAGAAATTTCTCGCTCAACACTCGACCACACACTCATTCATGCGATGCATCGTCCGGGGGTACTCCGCGCAGGGAGCACAGTTCTCGGCGAGTATTTCCTATATTTGTACGAAACACTGGTCGCACTGAAATGTTGTCGGTGTCGGCACGTGGGGCTGGGGCTGGTTTTGTAATGTCCGACAAGTCGTATTCGCAATGTTCATTTTTCGACTGTCTTTTCTCGGGGTTTAGGGTGGGTGGGGAATCACTTTGTTCACTAACACTTTTGTCTTTTCTTATCTGTGTCCAGATGAGTGTCACGTTTCGCTGACGCGGGGTTTGCGTTGGATTATTCGGCGCACGCTTGAGTTTGTTTGCATGTACAATCTTAAAATGGTTCCCTACTTTAATTTTTACATTGTTTGAGTCTAGGATGTCGCAAATTACGTGAGGACCCGTATATTGCGCATCGAATTTGCCTTTGCGGGGTTCTTTGAGTAGGAATACTTGTTCTATATCTTCCGGTGGTCGAAGGAGATTTTGCCGATGCTGGGCTTCGAATTTCGCTCGCTTATTCCCATAGGGGTATCCTTTATCGCGAGGGTACTCGGATTTATATTTCTTTCTTCCTGACGCGTATTTCGCTGTAGCGCAGAGATTAATTTTATCGTATTCGTTTCGCTTCGCATGGCAACGTGCAGATGGAAGTTGAAAGGAATCGAGTTTCTGTGGATCATCAAAGATATGATTTCGAAGTAAGTTATGAAGTTCTTTTACTTTGGAGGCTTTGATATCCTTCTCTGGTTTAGAACTGTCACTGGGTTTATTGTGCAATATAGAACAGACCTGCTTACATATGGGTCTTGAAGATCTTTGATTGTCGTAGGAATGGAGTTGGTCTTGGAATTGATCGGGCTGGTTACCGGAGTTAGTATAAAAGTCGGGCTGGTTACCGGAGTTAGTATAAAGATCGGGCTGGTTACCGGAGTTAGAATAAGAATCGGGCTGGTTACCGGAGTTAGTATGAGAATCGGGCTGGTTACCGGAGTTAGTATAAGGATCGGGCTGGTTACCGGAGTTAGTATAAGAATCGGGCTGGTTACCGGAGTTAGTAAGGTCGGGATGGTTACCGAATGCGTCGGGATGATACCCGGAATTAGAAAGGTCGGGATGGTTACCGAATACGTCGGGATGATACCCGGAATTAGAAAGGTCGGGATGGTTACCGAATACGTCGGGATGATACCCGGAATTGGATAGGTCGGGATGGTTACCGAATGCGTCGGGATGATACCCGGAATTAGAATGGTCGGGATGGTTACCGAATACGTCGGGATGATACCCGGAATTAGAAAGGTCGGGATGGTTACCGAATACGTCGGGATGGTTCCCGGAATTAGAAAGGTCGGGAGAGTACGACTCGATTTCTTCCATCTCCAATGGGGGCAATCGAAATGAAACTCTTTCCGACGAGGTGTTAAAACACCGGAGGCTCGCTTTGCCTTTACGATTGGTGACGACGCAGTCACCCAGGAATACATCCGGCGCTACATTAACACGGCGGATATATCCCTGTTTGGGTCCTTCGACGTCGACCGCTATGCACGCAACGGTACGAGGTTCGAGGACGAATTCTTCGGATTTCGGAGGAGTCTTTGTTCGGACTCGATCCTCACGCTCCACGACCCGACTTCCCGCAGTGTACTCCGATATCTCTCGAGTCTCCTTCGATTCCGGCCGGCTTTTCACGGCGTTTTTCTCTAGGGAGTACTCGATCGAATCCCGAGGAGGCATTGAAATAACCTCCGTCACCGGAGCTCTGCAAGGTCTGACCGCGGGTGCACGAGGATTTGAGGATGACACTCGAACGTTCCTTGCCGAATGTTCCTCACGCTTGGCGGCTAGAGTTTTAACGAGATCGTTGGTCATAGACGAAGGCATTGAAATAACCTCTGCTGCCAATTCATCGCGAGGCTCAGCCGTGGGCGCGCAAGGGTTCGAGAAGGGAACCCGAATGTTTCCTATCGTTATGTATTCATTCGCAAAGGAGATCTCGGCTCCTCTTCTGAAGAAGGGAGAACCGAGGATTCCGTCGATGTTAATTGGGAAGTTTTCTTCCAAGACATGAAATTCGATAGGGTTTTGACCCTGTAAGTGTATTTTAATTTGACCGAGAGTTGGAATGGATCCCTCGGTTATTCCTTGGACTTCTATAGTGTTTGTATGATCTATAGGTAGATTTGGTTCTAGACTTGACGCACGAATTAAATTGATCTCCGAACCCGTGTCTAGCAAAAATTCACACTTCTTTTGTAATTGAGGGGCGGAGATTTTTACGCGCGGAATTGGTGAGTCTGCAGCAAGATTTACTGCTGAGACGAATCGTCGGACTGGTCGTTCGTCCGGATAGTTGTTTGGGTGCGGGCTGTAGTTTGGGTTGAAGATGCGGCCTCCCGCCTTGGGTTGGCTTCGGTCGGGAGGCCGGACTCGTTTCCCGACCTCCTATTATTATTAAAAGCGCGCTTACGGCACTCGTGAATATCGTGCCCGGGGACTATGCAGTAGTTGCAAAATTTGTTAGAGCTTGAAGGGCGATCTGTGCGACCATCGCGGTACGTGTTTTGGTCGCGAGGATTATTTTCCCATCGCCGTTGCGGCGTCGGGGAGCGATAAGAGTCCCGGTTTAAGTTTCTCGAGGACTGCTGAGACGAGTCCGGTCTGTTATCGCGGCGTTCTTGAGTTCGCTCTGGAATGTCACGAGCGGACTCGTACGTGGAACGCTGGCGATACGGCCGGTTATCAGAGAAGCTGACTCGTTTTTCTTCGCGGATCAGTTCTCGTCGACGAGTCTGGTCTGACTCATACTGCCTGTAAGCAGAGATGGCTGCTTCGAAAACAGTGGCAGGATTTCGCGAAGGGCAATGAAGCACTTCGGCACGCAGCTGGGGAAGGAGACCTCGTAGAAAACAATCTACTACGAAGCGATCTAGTTCTTCGTAATCAAGGCCAATATCTGTGGCATCTTGAATCGCGGTTCGAAGGTCTTTAACGCGATTGATGAAGTCTAAGATGTGCTCGTTTGGAGCTTGGAGTACACTCGCGAGATCGCCACGGTACTGGTCCACGAATTTGTATGGGCCCAGTACTGTACGTAACTTTTCGCATAGTGCAGAAATTGTGGATATGTGCTCGCCTTCTATAGCGGCATAAGCACGATCGTGGAGTTTATTGCAGAGCAATTTCGTGAGGGCACGCTCTGCAGTGGCCGGTACGGTGTCACGCGCGCGTTTGCATGCACGTATGAATTGTAGGACGGAAGACGAAGTTCCGTCGAATCTAGGGACAAGCTCGGCGGCTTGTTTTAGAGCGAAATTGCCAGTAGGTTCATACTGTGGGATTTCGCGTGGCTCTGGCGGTGAAGGTTCCCGCATATTAGAGACGTTACTAGGGCCTGGTGTAGGCGATTGTTGACGTAGGGTTTGACTCGTGATTTGGATGTTGCGAAGCTCTTTTCGTATTTCGTCGAGCATATTCTTTTGGTTTTGTGCGTCTTCTTCATATTTGAGACGCAATTTGGCAATAAAATCAGTTTCCTCTTTGAGATATTGCTCTCTACGGGCGAGGTCTTGCGCATAAAGGAGTAACTCTTCCTCGGTCATTGGAGGAAGGTCTGCGTTAGGATCTGCTCGGAGATCCTTTTGAGATCGCGTGATTGGGCGAGACATTTTGAAAGATATAAATGGGATTTAAGAAATGTGAACTTCGTACTGACACGCGTCGGGGCTTGTTAATGCAAATATCGGCGACCACTTCGATGTCCTACCGACTGCGCCAAATTTGTCACGTCCGTCACTGTGTTTTTGTTACAGGTACCAGGAGAGAGAAAAGAGAACAGTGACAGACGGACGGTTGAGATATTATGATTAAAATGAGGAGTGGTCTTTCGTGCCGAGACAGCCGCGGGCTGTCATATGCACTAGGACAACCGATATTGCTATGGATGCAGTCAAGAAAAGAACGTCCGACGCGGTTACAAGAAGTGTCCCGACAAGAATCACGCGCGAGATAATGCAACGAGAACGGTGAGTTTACAGGATTCAGCAATTATACAAGTTATTATACGACTCACCGCAATGTTGTATTAACGCCTAATAATATTGTTGCAGCAGGAACTGGCGGTACTGACAGTAGGTGTCGTACATCGGATCTTCTATACAGATGTCCTCGAGGTGGGGAAGATCTGGCAAAGTTGCTGCTGCTCGGTTCGGGACGACGTTAGTGGCCTTGGATGCTGGCCGCAAGACGACACGTTGATGAGCTGGCAGAGGAACGTCACGGATGATTCGGCAACGGACCCTGGGAACGATGATCGTGTCTCGGCTGTCGTCGTCGTCGGCTATGTCGATCACCTCTGGACAATCGACCGGATGTAGAACTGGCGTCGGAGCTCGCGAGAGGTCCGCGTGGTTGACCTCTTTAGGAGGGTTGCAAGGGCAACCGTATACAGAAACGTAATCGGACGCGTCACACGGAATGTGCTCGGTGGTTCCCAGAAGTTCTGTCCACTCGGTAGTGGCAATGATTTGATCGAGCACCGCTTTATTTCTCAACGCGCGTCTCAATTTAGCAAGTTGATACTTGCGTCCCGCTCGACGTGGGCGTCGCATGGGTAAGGAATAGTAATGATGGAATATTAATAATATAATGAAAATGAACTTCCACTTGTTATTAACCTTTTTGGTAGTTAACTCGCTTCACGTCTATAGTGGCGGCTCAGCGTTTCCACTGCGCACTTTAGACCAATTCTAGACGTGGCACGAGAACTTCTCTATGACTCGCTTCAAATTCCTTATTGGCGGCTCAGCGTTTCCACTGCGCACTTTAGACCAAGTCCGGATATGTCACGAGTTTAATATATTCGATGCAAGAACTGAATTGGAAGATGGTGTTGAACTAACACAAGAATAACAAGATCGAAGCACTGGTATAACAACGATATATTAAATAAGAACTGGTAAGTACACTGGTATACAATATGTAAGTAGTATTATAATAGGAGTAGTAATTGGATTAATGAATAATGGATATTGTAATATGTTATAGGATTAATGTATGAGAATTAGGACTTGAGTTGAGTTGAGTTAGAGTTGGAATTGGAATTGGAATTAGGAGTGAAGGATCGACACACTTCACTTTCGCGGAGCTAGACTGAACACGTCTGCTCTTGAAGTCGGAAGAAGCCGGACTGGCGGCTGAGGCCAGGTAGGCACGTCTGTGCGAGTCGCTGGCTGAAGGCGGACTGATGCAAGCGTCCGCTCTGCCTTGCCTCCTTCGTTCGGAGTGGGGATAGCTGACGCTGCAGTCTCTTTGTTCTTCAGTCGTCGGAGTGGGAGAACCGCTGACGCAGCAGCGTCTTCGCTCCCGGGGACTGCACGTGCATTTCTGCTGACGCTGCAGTCTCGTGGCTGTCCTATTGCCCTCTACGAGCGTGGGACTGCTGATGCAGCAGTCTTTGGACTTCTCGACGTTTCTAGAAGCTTCTAGATGCTTCCAGAGTGATGCAATACGTTATTGCATTATGTGTCGTGGTGATGGGTTGAAACTGAGGTAAGGTGTTGATCGAGGTGAAGTTATGGTGATGGGTAGAGACGGAGATAAGGATTAGAACAATAGAATATATGAGATCTTAATATTATGTTCTTATGTCTAGGGGACGGTGTATGGATCTTATGTAGATCAGACCTTGTATACATAGTGTGTGTACAAGGCCAACGTCGTACATCGGACGACGTAACACACGCTACACGTTCTGCCTGACAGTTTTCCAATTAATATAGATGGTATCTTAGGCTCCCCCTTCTTCAGAGAGGGAGCAGAGATATCATTTGCGAAGGAATGCGTAGAGTATAAAAACCTACGTATTCCCTTTTCGAATCCTCGGGAATATTCCATCGAAAGCCGTACCGCCGCCTGCATAGCCGTCAACGTAAAGGGCCCAAGCGAAGGGTATGTGCGAAAAGTAGATGTAAAACCCGATGTGTTCTTAGGTGATTGTTTAGTCACCAACCGTAACGGAAAGGCATACCTGCGATGCTTTAACGCATCGTCCGAAGTGGCGTCCTTCTCCCTGCCTACGTTGGAGGTGGAAGAGATCGAGGTTCCCTTTTCGAATATTCAAGCCGAAGTCAATTCGGACTTATTCAATGCTCGTGCGTGCCGCTGTTACGTCGTCCGATGTACGACGTTGGCCTTGTACACACACTATGAATACAAGGTCTGATCTGCATAAGATCCACACACCGTCCCCTAGACATAAGAGCATAATGTTAAGATCTCATATATTCTATTGTTCTAATCCTTATCTCCGTCTCTACCCATCACCATAACTTCACCTTGATCAACACCTTACCTCAGTTTCAACCCATCACCACGACACATAATGCAATAAAGTATTGCATCACTCTGGAAGCATCTAGAAGCTTCTAGAAACGTCGAGAAGTCCAAGGACTGCTGCATCAGCAGTCCCACGCTCGTAGAGGGCAATAGGACAGCCACGAGACTGCAGCGTCAGCAGAAATGCACGTGCAGTCCCCGGGAGCGAAGACGCTGCTGCGTCAGCGGTTCTCCCACTCCGACGACTGAAGAACAAAGAGACTGCAGCGTCAGCTATCCCCACTCCGACCGAAGGAGGCAAGGCAGAACGGACGCTTGCAGCAGTCCGCCTCCGACCGGCGACTCGAGCAGTCGTGCCAACCTGGCCTCAGCCGCCAGTCCGGCTTCTTCCGACTTCAAGAGCAGACGTGTTCAGTCTAGCTCCGCGAAAGTGAAGTGTGTCGATCCTTCACTCCTAATTCCAATTCCAATTCCAATTCTAACTCAACTCAACTCAACTCATACATTATTCCTACAACATATTACTATATCCATTATTCATTAATCCAATTACTACTCCTATTATAATATTACTTACATATTGTATACCAGTGTACTTACCAGTTCTTATTTAATATATCGTTGTTATACCAGTGCTTCGATCTTGTTATTCTTGTGTTAGTTCAACACCATCTTCCAATTCAGTTCTTGCATCGAATACATTAAACTCGTGACATATCCGGACTTGGTCTAAAGTGCGCAGTGGAAACGCTGAGCCGCCAATAAGGAATTTGAAGCGAGTCATAGAGAAGTTCTCGTGCCACGTCTAGAATTGGTCTAAAGTGCGCAGTGGAAACGCTGAGCCGCCACTATAGACGTGAAGCGAGTTAACTACCAAAAAGGTTAATAACAAGTGGAAGTTCATTTTCATTATATTATTAATATTCCATCATTACTATTCCTTACCCATGCGACGCCCACGTCGAGCGGGACGCAAGTATCAACTTGCTAAATTGAGACGCGCGTTAAGAAATAAAGCGGTGCTCGAACAAATCATCGCCACTACCGAGTGGACAGAACTTCTGGGAACCACCGAGCACATTCCGTGTGACGCGTCCGATTACGTTTCTGTATACGGTTGCCCTTGCAACCCTCCTAAAGAGGTCAACCACGCGGACCTCTCGCGAGCTCCGACGCCAGTTCTGCATCCGGTCGATTGTCCAGAGGTGATCGACATAGCCGACGACGACGACAGCCGAGACACGATCATCGTTCCCAGGGTCCGTTGCCGAATCATCCGTGACGTTCCTCTGCCAGCTCATCAACGTGTCGTCTTGCGGCCAGCATCCAAGGCCACTAACGTCGTCCCGAACCGAGCAGCAGCAACTCTGCCAGATCTTCCCCACCTCGAGGACATCTGTATAGAAGATCCGATGTACGACACCTACTGTCAGTACCGCCAGTTCCTGCTGCAACAATATTATTAGGCGTTAATACAACATTGCGGTGAGTCGTATAATATCTTGTATAATTGTTGAATCCTGTAAACTCACCGTTCTCGTTGCATCATCTCGCGCGTGATTCTTGTCGGGACACTTCTTGTAACCGCGTCGGACGTTCTTTTCTTGACTGCATCCATAGCAATATCGGTTGTCCTAGTGCATATGACAGCCCGCGGCTGTCTCGGCACGAAAGACCACTCCTCATTTTAATCATAATATCTCAACCGTCCGTCTGTCACTGTTCTCTTTTCTCTCTCCTGGTACCTGTAACAAAAACACAGTGACGGACGTGACAAATTTGGCGCAGTCGGTAGGACATCGAAGTGGTCGCCGATATTTGCATTAATAAGCCCCGACGCGTGTCAGTACGAAATTCACATTTTAAATCTCATTTATATCCTCCAAAATGTCTCGCCCAATCACGCGATCTCAAAGGGATCTCCAAGCAGATCCTAACGCAGACCTTCCCCCAATGACCGAGGAAGAGCTACTCCTTTATGCGCAAGACCTCGCCCGTAGAGAGCAATATCTCAAAGAGGAAACAGATTTCATTGCCAAATTGCGTCTCAAATATGAAGAAGACGCACAAAACCAAAAGAATATGTGACGTCGGTCGCACCTCCGACGTTAGCTTTAAGACTACATGTAAAATTAGATACATAAGAGCGAGCGTTCCCCTTTAAAGATTCCAAAACTCCTAAAAATCCTTCATAACAATGAAACCTTAACACCACGTACATCTGATTGAAATCCATCAACATAACCTAAAATCCAAAATCTGTCAAAATCCTAAAATAGCCAAAAATGGCCCAAACTCGAAGATTAAAATATCATTGGACTCGTGAGCGAAAATCATGAAACTAACCTAAAAATTTGTAGGTTATGTTCTCAATTCGCGTTTGTTTAGACTTTACCAAAATTTCGATTTTTGGTAATTTTCAAAAGTACTTAGAATATTTTCAAACATATGATCGGTCGACAAATGATGTCAACTAATCATATGACATATAAAATTTACATCGAAACGCCTTGCAAAAGCAAGCGCTCGAAAATATTCTAAGTCCCAATTTATTTAAATAAATAAATAGGTGCGCCAATGGTTACCACTTAATTTTCGAGTCCTGCACCACTGGGAACGAAAACTGCTGACTCTAGTGCGGCGGCCATCGCGCTGTTTACGACGAAGACCGGCACAAAGAGGACACGGTCCCCTTTTGCGAAGTCAGCATTTTTCGGACGAACGTTGTTCGTCGACGAACGTTCGATTTTCCCCAGTCCTCTCCGGGGACCCGAGTGGGTCAGTCGAGTTTTCGTCAATCTTCCAAGTCCAGACTATTTAGACATAGTCTTTCCAAATCCAGATTGTTTAGACACAATCTTCCCAAATCCATACTGTTTAGACACAGTCCCTAATACCATTCAGTAATATCGTATTCTTATTCGTTTAATTCAAATATTACTTCGTTTATTCAATTAAACATTTTTATTGCGTCTCATATTTCGTACTTAGTACGTATTTCGATTTCGTTAATAATAAGCATCTTTACCGTTGTATTCTTTTACGTTTATAATATACTTTGTTTTACCAGAGTCAATCTAAATCCCAATTATTATTTCCTTGCTCCTAACTTCGTAGTTTGAAGTGACACGTTGTTAGTTAGAGATAGAGTTCTCACTGGAAAGTTCGCGAATAGTATTCCTAATTCAATTTCATGTTTCAACGTGTTCGCGTACGTGCGTGATAGTGATAGACTTGCTCGCATAGCAAGCTCCGCAGCATCCACGTCCGTTTTCTCGAATCAAAATATCGTCAACCACGCGGACGATATTCGCGAGATAAATTCACGGGATCGTACAGCGTCCACGTCCGTTTTCGCTAGTTAAAATATCGTCAATCACGCGGACGATATTCGTGAGTTAGATTCACGGTATCGTACAGCGTCCACGCCCGTTTCCTCAACGAGCGCATCCGTCTACAATACCGTAGCAGCCGGCTGTCAATCATTGGAGGTCGTTCCTGTCAAATATTGACGTGACAGAGTTTGGCGCAGTCGTCAATCCTTGAAGGTCGTTTCCAGCCATTTGGATCAACGCCTGTCGAGCAGAGGGGACCGAATTCAAGGTCATCAGCGCAACCGTAGCCGTTCATCCGTTGCGAATTCATTTCTCGTGTCAATCGACAAACAAGCGAAGCGTAAAAGTAAGTGGAACATATTATCGCGTATGTTTCAGGGTCGCGTGCATCTTTCATCTGTGTAAGACTGCATGCAGGTGTCGGCATCGGGTCCTAGTCTGTTGATAAAAAGACCAACACTTTTATTAAATGTCAGTCAGTGGAAGAGTAGAGTAGCCGGGCCGCGGTATTCTCTTCTCTTGCTCTTATAGCCCCGCCAGGACGTGACAAATTTGGCGCAGTCGGTAGGACACTCGTTGGTCACCGATGTTAGAGACACCGTCAACACTTTTGTAGGATACGTCATGTGTCCTACCTCTGCCAAAATTTGTTGTGACAAATTTGGCGCAGTCGGTAGGACAGTCGTTGGTCACCGATGTTAGAAGCACGGCATCGAGGAATAAAAATAGAATCAGTGTTAGCACGCGAACCCCTGCGCGTTCAACCATTGTTTGACAATTTAACGCAGTAGACTTAGAGTCCGTGAAAGCATAGTGTCAGTTAAAAGTGCGACGGGCAGTGAAGGAAATGCCCTTTCGCCCACGTTACATACTCAAATTATTTTTCGCGATGTTCGTACTCAGTACAAATTCATCGAGAGTTTTAGTGAACGTTAAAGTGCGACGGGCGGTTTAGAAAACGCCCCTTCGCCCACGTTATATAGTCGGATTATTTTTCGCGAATTTCATACTTAGAAATTTTCAAGCGACGCAATCATGGAAACGCGTAGCGAGGCTAGAAAGAAGGTTCCTCCTACGGAAGAGGAATTAATTGAATTCCAGAAAGATTTAGCTCGTAGAGAAGCAGCTCTCATTAATCAAACCGCCGCGTTGACTCAACTCAAATTGCAATACGAAACAGAAACGCGTGAGCAGAGAGAAACGTACGAGGATATACGCCGCGAGATAGCAGAAATCCGATCGGCCAGAGATTCTCAATCAATTCCAGCTAGCCCAGTCGTTGCGCCCCGCGAACCCATAATGCACGATTCTTCGAATTTCACCGTTAAACAAGCGGTTGAACTTGTGCCTACCTTTGACGGCACCTCCATAACCGTGCTACAATTCGTTCGCGCGTGCAAGCGAGCCTTGGAAGCTGTTCCAGCCACAGCTGAGCGTACCCTCACTAGATTAGTATGCAATAAGCTTAGAGGACAGGCATACGCCGCGATTGAAGACGTAAATATTAACACAATCTCTGAATTGTGCAATCGCCTGAAAGATGTACTAGGCCCATATAAATTCATCGATCAGTATCGCGGAGAATTAGCTTCGATACACCAGGAACAGTCCGAGCACGTGTTGAATTATATTACGCGAGTAAAGGACCTTAGAACGGCGATCATAGATTCAGGCCGCGGGGTCCCCAATCTAGACGAGATTGATAAATTCACAATTGATTGTTTCATGCGTGGTCTTATCCCAGCGCTTCGAGCCGAGGTCAGGCTCTGCGCGTCACTCGAATTACAGAAAATATTCGACGAAGCAGTAACCGCGTACAAACAGTACGAGCTTGACCGTGTTCGTTATCGTGACGACGGACGCCGCGTTGCATTCTCCGACTCTCGTAATCGCACACCAGAGCGATCAAGCAACTCTTATTATGATAGGAATGCGCCTGAGCAGCGCAACAGATCTTCGGAAAGGAAAGATCAACGACCTTCCTTTTCACCTCGTGAATCCTGGCGAGACAGGAAACCCGATAACAGAGACGCGTATCGCTCTCCTCCTCCGCGACGTCACGAACCGTCGCAATCAAATCAGCGCGAAACGTATAAACGCGAAGATCGCGCTTCCCAGTCCCCAGGTCGCGATCGCTTTCCTACGGAGAATCAAAAGTATTGTAAATATTGTAAGCGCACGGGACATGACATACACGAATGTCGCCGCCGCGAATATTACAATAAAAATGAGTCGGGAAACGAATCAAGCCTCCCGACAAACGCGACCAAAGGACGGGAGGCATCCCAAGAGAATCGCCAAAAGGCAACACAGCTGGCCGTCATCAGCGACGACCAGCAGTAGATGAAATTCGAGTAGATAGGAGAGATAACCCGGACGGTCAGCAGAATGAACGACCATCCGCGAAATTAGTCTCGGCAATAAATCTCGCGCCGGACTCCCCTATCCCTCGAATAAAAGCAAAATCGTCACTCTTCTCAAAAGAGTGTGAGTTCCTCTTGGACACCGGGTCCGAGGTCAACTTAATCCGAGCGTCTGGTATCAAATCTGACGTTCATCTAAAAACTGACAGCGTCATACACGTCCATGGCGTGACAGAAGGAGAAATTGCGACCCTCGGTTATATCAATGCGGAGCTAGCAAATTCCATTAAAGTCACGCTACACGTTCTGCCTGACAGTTTTCCAATTAATATAGATGGTATCTTAGGCTCCCCCTTCTTCAGAGAGGGAGCAGAGATATCATTTGCGAAGGAATGCGTAGAGTATAAAAACCTACGTATCCCCTTTTCGAATCCTCGGGAATATTCCATCGAAAGCCGTACCGCCGCCTGCATAGCCGTCAACGTAAAGGGCCCAAGCGAAGGGTATGTGCGAAAAGTAGATGTAAAACCCGATGTGTTCTTAGGTGATTGTTTAGTCACCAACCGTAACGGAAAGGCATACCTGCGATGCTTTAACGCATCGTCCGAAGTGGCGTCCTTCTCCCTGCCTACGTTGGAGGTGGAAGAGATCGAGGTTCCCTTTTCGAATATTCAAGCCGAAGTCAATTCGGACTTATTCAATGCTCGTGCGTGCCGCGCGCACGAGACGATCGTTAACGATCAACTCGCGTCTTCTATTAATTCCGGTAACCATTCCGACGATTCCGGTAGCCATCCCGATTCTTTAAATAATTCCGGTAACCATCCCGACGATTCCGGTAGCCATCCCGATTCTTTAAATAATTCCGGTAACCATCCCGACGATTCCGGTAGCCATCCCGATTTCCTAAGCAATTCCGGTAACCATCCCGATCACTCATACTCGAAACCCCTTATGAAAGGCTTCGAATTCATACCCAAAAGGGTCCATTCCATTACCAAGTCCCGTAATGCTCGCGTTAATGAGCTTATGGAAACTATTCCCATGGATCACCTCGATCACGACGAGATAGACCATGTCAAATCTTTATTGGAGGAGAATAATGATCTCTTCCACCTTCAAGGGGATCGTCTGGGGAAAACTAACGCTGTAACACATAAAATCCCCACGACGGACGACATCCCCGTACATACCAAACAATACCGGTATCCGCCGATTCACAAAGAGGAGATCGACAAACAAATGTGTGAACTCTTACAAAATGATATAGTCGCACCCTCTAGTTCACCGTATAACTCCCCTTTGTGGATCGTACCGAAGAAAGCGGATGCCGAAGGAAATAAGAAATGGAGAATGGTAATTGACTATCGCGCTTTAAACGAGAAGTCAATAGCAGACGCTTATCCACTGCCCAGCATAAACGAGATCTTAGATCAGCTGGGTAGTGCCAAATATTTTAGCGTATTTGATCTGGCAAGCGGGTTTCACCAAATAGGCATGGAAAAGGAGGACGCCGCAAAAACCGCCTTCTCAACTCCGTTCGGACACTACCAGTATAATAGAATGCCGTTCGGATTGCGTAATGCGCCGGCTACGTTCCAGCGACTAATGGATACGATCCTAACCGGTCTCCAGGGTAACGAACTCTTCGTTTATCTCGACGATATAGTCATATACGCGCGTTCCCTAGAAGAACACAAAGCGAAATTTGATAAATTGGCTCGCCGATTGAGAGCCGCCAATTTGAAATTACAACCGTCTAAATGCGGGTTTTTGCACAGAGAGGTAGCTTACCTAGGACACCAGATTAGCGAGGATGGCGTACGGCCATGCCCTAAAAAAATTAACGCGGTCCAAAATTATCCTCGACCGAAAAACGCAAAGAACGTCCGCGAATTTTTAGGTCTAGCGGGCTATTACCGCAGATTCATAGATAGATTCGCTCATATTTCCAAACCCCTCACCCAACTCCTTACCAAGGACACGAAATTCGTGTGGGGGTCAAAGCAGGAGGAAGCCTTCGAGACTTTACGACAGGCATTGTGTACGGAGCCTGTCCTCCAGTACCCAGATTTTGGGAAACCATTCAACGTAACTTGCGACGCCTCAGGGTACGCGATCGGCGCTGTCCTAAGCCAAGGCGACGTGGGAAAGGATCGCCCTATCGCGTACGCGTCACGTATCCTTCACGGCGCTGAACTAAACTACTCCACAATAGAAAAGGAGTGTTTAGCCATAATATTCGCCGTCCAATATTTCCGCCCGTACATTTACGGCAGGAAATTCTTACTCATCACCGATCACAGACCGCTGGTGTGGATGACATCCGTAAAGGATCCCACATCCCGGCTCCTCCGGTGGAGATTAAAATTGGCAGAGTTCGAATACCAGGTTATCTACAAACCTGGCAGAGCCAACTCTAATGCGGATGCCCTATCCCGGAATCCGGTGGCATTGCCCATCTCATGGACCGATTCAGAGGAAACGACTCCGCCTAGGACGCCATTGTCAAGCCCGGGGACTCCTCTTTTCGACGCACGCCGCAGGAAGAAAGATAGAGACGATTCAATTCTCATGCCCCCACCGAAGTCAATGCCCCCAAAAAGGAGATGATCATCGGCAGCCTCGTCACCGGGACCATCGATGGGTACGCCATCGCATTCTGATGACCCCCGCGCAGCATCCCCGCCTCTTATTTCAATCGCCGATCAAGGATTACTACGGGATCTGGGAGTCGAAGAAACTCTTTCCTTTTCTCCTATATTTCCGCCTTCCTTGACCGGACCAGATGTCTTCGATGAGCGAGAAGAGAGTATTCCCTCAGAAGAAGAAGAAGAAGAAGAAGAAGAAGAAGAAGAAGAAGAAAGCAATCCTACACCACGTAGAAGAAGAATAATTCATACAAGGGACCGATTAATAATGAGAAGGGACAATTTAGTTTGCTTCATAACGATGGACGGACGGCCCATCGATCTCGGGGCCGTAGATCTCTATAGACAAGGCAAACTGGCCAAATCCCAAGACTTACTCCTACATAGAGCTAGGGTAACAGATCACGGTAAATACAAGTTAATCCAGATACCGATTAAACAATCGCCGCTTCATGAGGTATCTGCAGACGACCTCAAAGAATGTCTTAGAACGTTGATCGACGTTGTCAACGAGCTCGCGTTGGAATCCTTTTCAATCTCTAAAACATTCCTCGACCATTTGTCGAGAGAATACGTGATCAATCTACTCACAGAAACATTCGAGGACACACCAGTCCAAATATTTCTCTGTTCGAACGAGGTCCAAATCCCCGCTGAGGATAGAAGGATGGAGATCATCACGGAGAACCATGTATCAGCGTATGCCGGCCATAAAGGCATAACCAAGACATACAAAAGGATAAGAGAAAAATACTGGTGGAACAGCCTCAAAAAGGACGTAACCAACTACGTTAACAATTGCCTGAGTTGCCAGCGTAACAAGTTAACAAGAGTAAAAACTCGCCTACCAATGAAGTTAACGGATACGCCCGGCAGGGCGTTTGATAAGGTCTCGCTAGACATCGTGGGACCATTACCCACTACCGAAGATGGCAACACGTATGTAATGACGATGCAAGACCTTCTTACAAAATACTCCGTCGCAGTGCCACTCAAATCTACCGACTCCGTCAGTACAGCAAACGCCTTCATCGACCACCTGATATGTCGCTTTGGAACGCCTAAGGCAATATTAACGGATCAAGGGACTAACTTCACAAGCTCCCTTATGAAGGCTATCGCAAAAAGATTCAGGATTACACGCCTCCAAACCACTGCTTTCCATCCACAAAGCAACGGATCCATTGAGAGATCGCATCATGTACTGACGGAATATTTGAAGCAGTACGTCAACAAAAATAACTGGGATAAGTGGATAAACTTGGCAATGTTTAGCTACAATACCAGCGTACACGAGGGAACAGACTTCACCCCACACGAGTTGGTATTCGGTTCCCTGGCCCGTGTTCCTTCCTCTGATTCCCATCTCTACGCAGTAGAGAACGAGTCCTACGCAGGTTACCTCTTTGACCTACAAAGAAAGATAAGCGAGACACAATCCCGCGCGCGCGATAATTTAGTAGCGGCAAAGCAGAAATCAAAGACTTATTATGATAGGAAGATTAACCCCGTGCAGTTCACGGTAGGCGAACAGGTATACTTGTTAAAAGAACCTCGTAAAGGAAAATTCGACGCGCAATATACTGGACCGCATGAGATAATAGAAATGCTTGATACGAACAATGTCAAATTACGAATAGGAAACCATTTCAAAATTGTCCATGCAAATAAGATTAAACGTCTTCCAGGTAGCCCGAGACAGGACACGCGTCAGCGAAATATTGTAACTGCAAACTTAATCTCTGATCCTTCTAAGAAAGACGATAGCGAGCCAAGGGTCCAACCAGAGGAGTCAGCTTACGAGACTCTTCACTCCTCATCCGATCAAGCTCCGAGTCACATTGCGGATCCCATAGCTATCCACGACAGAAAGATGTGCGGACCGATGGGAGGAAGACGGCCGACCGTGCTGAAAGCTCACCGATACATGAGACGATACAACAACACTATCTGTTACAATGGGATAGTTCGAGTGGCTTGTAACGGCAAGTTGCTGTGCCGCAACTGCAGCCAATACACCCGAATTGTTAGAGTGGAACGATGGGAGCATCAGCGGATGTATAACATCCCAAATAGATGCGAGTATTGCGGAATAAGGCTATGCACCGAAACACCAGTATTGGAGTGCATCCCTTGCGGACAGATTCTATCGACAAGATGGATCGCACAACGGGACGACCCTGACTGGATATCCGATAGTTCCAGCGATGACACCGATTCAGACAATGGTGACATTTAAGCGGAAGCCAGTGATAGTGCCAGTGTCGGAGAATTCCGAACCCGTCCTCCCTTGACGAAACGAACGTTAATTTGCGATTCCCTTGACCCAGCGTCGCGAGACAGGGATGACATTTCAGTGCATCCTGTCTACCGCCACCCAGAGGCAGAGATTCCACTGCGTGAAATCTCTTCTCTAAGGGGGGAGGTGTGACGTCGGTCGCACCTCCGACGTTAGCTTTAAGACTACATGTAAAATTAGATACATAAGAGCGAGCGTTCCCCTTTAAAGATTCCAAAACTCCTAAAAATCCTTCATAACAATGAAACCTTAACACCACGTACATCTGATTGAAATCCATCAACATAACCTAAAATCCAAAATCTGTCAAAATCCTAAAATAGCCAAAAATGGCCCAAACTCGAAGATTAAAATATCATTGGACTCGTGAGCGAAAATCATGAAACTAACCTAAAAATTTGTAGGTTATGTTCTCAATTCGCGTTTGTTTAGACTTTACCAAAATTTCGATTTTTGGTAATTTTCAAAAGTACTTAGAATATTTTCAAACATATGATCGGTCGACAAATGATGTCAACTAATCATATGACATATAAAATTTACATCGAAACGCCTTGCAAAAGCAAGCGCTCGAAAATATTCTAAGTCCCAATTTATTTAAATAAATAAATAGGTGCGCCAATGGTTACCACTTAATTTTCGAGTCCTGCACCACTGGGAACGAAAACTGCTGACTCTAGTGCGGCGGCCATCGCGCTGTTTACGACGAAGACCGGCACAAAGAGGACACGGTCCCCTTTTGCGAAGTCAGCATTTTTCGGACGAACGTTGTTCGTCGACGAACGTTCGATTTTCCCCAGTCCTCTCCGGGGACCCGAGTGGGTCAGTCGAGTTTTCGTCAATCTTCCAAGTCCAGACTATTTAGACATAGTCTTTCCAAATCCAGATTGTTTAGACACAATCTTCCCAAATCCATACTGTTTAGACACAGTCCCTAATACCATTCAGTAATATCGTATTCTTATTCGTTTAATTCAAATATTACTTCGTTTATTCAATTAAACATTTTTATTGCGTCTCATATTTCGTACTTAGTACGTATTTCGATTTCGTTAATAATAAGCATCTTTACCGTTGTATTCTTTTACGTTTATAATATACTTTGTTTTACCAGAGTCAATCTAAATCCCAATTATTATTTCCTTGCTCCTAACTTCGTAGTTTGAAGTGACACGTTGTTAGTTAGAGATAGAGTTCTCACTGGAAAGTTCGCGAATAGTATTCCTAATTCAATTTCATGTTTCAACGTGTTCGCGTACGTGCGTGATAGTGATAGACTTGCTCGCATAGCAAGCTCCGCAGCATCCACGTCCGTTTTCTCGAATCAAAATATCGTCAACCACGCGGACGATATTCGCGAGATAAATTCACGGGATCGTACAGCGTCCACGTCCGTTTTCGCTAGTTAAAATATCGTCAATCACGCGGACGATATTCGTGAGTTAGATTCACGGTATCGTACAGCGTCCACGCCCGTTTCCTCAACGAGCGCATCCGTCTACAATACCGTAGCAGCCGGCTGTCAATCATTGGAGGTCGTTCCTGTCAAATATTGACGTGACAGAGTTTGGCGCAGTCGTCAATCCTTGAAGGTCGTTTCCAGCCATTTGGATCAACGCCTGTCGAGCAGAGGGGACCGAATTCAAGGTCATCAGCGCAACCGTAGCCGTTCATCCGTTGCGAATTCATTTCTCGTGTCAATCGACAAACAAGCGAAGCGTAAAAGTAAGTGGAACATATTATCGCGTATGTTTCAGGGTCGCGTGCATCTTTCATCTGTGTAAGACTGCATGCAGGTGTCGGCATCGGGTCCTAGTCTGTTGATAAAAAGACCAACACTTTTATTAAATGTCAGTCAGTGGAAGAGTAGAGTAGCCGGGCCGCGGTATTCTCTTCTCTTGCTCTTATAGCCCCGCCAGGACGTGACAATGCTCGACGAAATACGAAAAGAGCTTCGCAACATCCAAATCACGAGTCAAACCCTACGTCAACAATCGCCTACACCAGGCCCTAGTAACGTCTCTAATATGCGGGAACCTTCACCGCCAGAGCCACGCGAAATCCCACAGTATGAACCTACTGGTAATTTCGCTCTAAAACAAGCCGCCGAGCTTGTCCCTAGATTCGACGGAACTTCGTCTTCCGTCCTACAATTCATACGTGCATGCAAACGCGCGCGTGACACCGTACCGGCCACTGCAGAGCGTGCCCTCACAAAATTGCTCTGCAATAAACTCCACGATCGTGCTTATGCCGCTATAGAAGGCCAGCACATATTCACAATTTCTGCACTATGCGAGAAATTACGAACAGTACTGGGCCCATACAAATTCGTTGACCAGTACCGTGGCGATCTCGCGAGTGTACTCCAAGCTCCAAACGAGCACATCCTAGACTTCATCAATCGCGTCAAAGACCTTCGAACCGCGATTCAAGATGCCACAGATATTGGCCTTGATTATGAAGAACTAGATCGCTTCGTAGTAGATTGTTTTCTACGAGGTCTCCTTCCCCAGCTGCGTGCCGAAGTGCTTCATTGCCCTTCGCGAAATCCTGCCACTGTTTTCGAAGCAGCCATCTCTGCTTACAGGCAGTATGAGTCAGACCAGACTCGTCGACGAGAACTGATCCGCGAAGAAAAACGAGTCAGCTTCTCTGATAACCGGCCGTATCGCCCGCGTTCCACGTACGAGTCCCCTCGTGACATTCCAGAACGAACTCAAGAACGCCGCGATAACAGACCGGACTCGTCTCAGCAGTCCTCAAGAAACTCAAACCGGGACTCTTATCGCTCCCCGACGCCGCAACGGCGATGGGAAAATAATCCTCGCGACCAAAACACATACCGTGATGGTCGCACAGATCGCCCCTCAAGCCCTAACAAATTTTGCAACTACTGCAAAGTCCCCGGGCACGATATTGTCACGTCCTGGCGGGGCTATAAGAGCAAGAGAAGAGAATACCGCGGCCCGGCTACTCTACTCTTCCACTGACTGACATTTAATAAAAGTGTTGGTCTTTTTATCAACAGACTAGGACCCGATGCCGACACCTGCATGCAGTCTTACACAGATGAAAGATGCACGCGACCCTGAAACATACGCGATAATATGTTCCACTTACTTTTACGCTTCGCTTGTTTGTCGATTGACACGAGAAATGAATTCGCAACGGATGAACGGCTACGGTTGCGCTGATGACCTTGAATTCGGTCCCCTCTGCTCGACAGGCGTTGATCCAAATGGCTGGAAACGACCTTCAAGGATTGACGACTGCGCCAAACTCTGTCACGTCAATATTTGACAGGAACGACCTCCAATGATTGACAGCTGGCTGCTACGGTATTGTAGACGGATGCGCTCGTTGAGGAAACGGGCGTGGACGCTGTACGATACCGTGAATTTATCTCGCGAATATCGTCCGCGTGGTTGACGATATTTTGATTCGAGAAAACGGACGTGGATGCTGCGGAGCTTGCTATGCGAGCAAGTCTATCACTATCACGCACGTACGCGAACACGTTGAAACATGAAATTGAATTAGGAATACTATTCGCGAACTTTCCAGTGAGAACTCTATCTCTAACTAACAACGTGTCACTTCAAACTACGAAGTTAGGAGCAAGGAAATAATAATTGGGATTTAGATTGACTCTGGTAAAACAAAGTATATTATAAACGTAAAAGAATACAACGGTAAAGATGCTTATTATTAACGAAATCGAAATACGTACTAAGTACGAAATATGAGACGCAATAAAAATGTTTAATTGAATAAACGAAGTAATATTTGAATTAAACGAATAAGAATACGATATTACTGAATGGTATTAGGGACTGTGTCTAAACAGTATGGATTTGGGAAGATTGTGTCTAAACAATCTGGATTTGGAAAGACTATGTCTAAATAGTCTGGACTTGGAAGATTGACGAAAACTCGACTGACCCACTCGGGTCCCCGGAGAGGACTGGGGAAAATCGAACGTTCGTCGACGAACAACGTTCGTCCGAAAAATGCTGACTTCGCAAAAGGGGACCGTGTCCTCTTTGTGCCGGTCTTCGTCGTAAACAGCGCGATGGCCGCCGCACTAGAGTCAGCAGTTTTCGTTCCCAGTGGTGCAGGACTCGAAAATTAAGTGGTAACCATTGGCGTACCTATTTATTTATTTAAATAAATTGGGACTTAGAATATTTTCGAGCGCTTGCTTTTGCAAGGCGTTTCGATGTAAATTTTATATGTCATATGATTAGTTGACATCATTTGTCGACCGATCATATGTTTGAAAATATTCTAAGTACTTTTGAAAATTACCAAAAATCGAAATTTTGGTAAAGTCTAAACAAACGCGAATTGAGAACATAACCTACAAATTTTTAGGTTAGTTTCATGATTTTCGCTCACGAGTCCAATGATATTTTAATCTTCGAGTTTGGGCCATTTTTGGCTATTTTAGGATTTTGACAGATTTTGGATTTTAGGTTATGTTGATGGATTTCAATCAGATGTACGTGGTGTTAAGGTTTCATTGTTATGAAGGATTTTTAGGAGTTTTGGAATCTTTAAAGGGGAACGCTCGCTCTTATGTATCTAATTTTACATGTAGTCTTAAAGCTAACGTCGGAGGTGCGACCGACGTCACAATATTCACGAGTGCCGTAAGCGCGCTTTTAATAATAATAGGAGGTCGGGAAACGAGTCCGGCCTCCCGACCGAAGCCAACCCCAGGCGGGAGGCCGCATCTTCAACTCAAACTACAGCCCGCACCCAAACAGCTATCCGGACGAACGACCAGTCCGACGATTCGTCTCAGCAGTAAATCTTGCTGCAGACTCACCAATTCCGCGCGTAAAACTCTCCGCCCCTCAATTACAAAAGAAGTGTGAATTTTTGTTAGACACGGGTTCGGAGATCAATTTAATTCGTGCGTCAAGTCTAGAACCAAATCTACCTATAGATTATACGAACACTATAGAAGTCCAAGGAATAACCGAGGGATCCATTCCAACTCTCGGTCAAATTAAAATACACTTACAGGGTCAAAACCCTATCGAATTTCATGTCTTGGAAGAAAACTTCCCAATTAACATCGACGGAATCCTCGGTTCTCCCTTCTTCAGAACAGGAGCCGAGATCTCCTTTGCGAATGAATACATTACGATAGGAAACATTCGGGTTCCCTTCTCGAACCCTTGCGCGCCCACGGCTGAGCCTCGCGATGAATTGGCAGCAGAGGTTATTTCAATGCCTTCGTCTATGACCAACGATCTCGTTAAAACTCCAGCCGCCAAGCGTGAGGAACATTCGGCAAGGAACGTTCGAGTGTCATCCTCAAATCCTCGTGCACCCGCGGTCAGACCTTGCAGAGCCCCGGTGACGGAGGTTATTTCAATGCCTCCTCGGGATTCAATCGAGTACTCCCTAGAGAAAAACGCCGTGAAAAGCCGGCCGGAATCGAAGGAGACTCGAGAGATATCGGAGTACACTGCGAGAAGTCGGATCGTGGAGCGTGAGGATCGAGTCCGAACAAAGACTCCTCCGAAATCCGAAGAATTCGTCCTCGAACCTCGTACCGTTGCGTGCATAGCGGTCGACGTCGAAGGACCTAAACAGGGATATATCCGCCGTGTTAATGTAGCGCCGGATGTATTCCTGGGTGACTGCGTTGTCACCAATCGTAAAGGCAAAGCGAGCCTCCGGTGTTTTAACACCTCGTCGGAAAGAGTTTCATTTCGATTGCCCCCATTGGAGATGGAAGAAATCGAGTCGTACTCTTCCGACCTTTCTAATTCCGGGTACTATCCCGACGCATTCGGTAACCATCCCGACCTTTCTAATTCCGGGTACTATCCCGACGCATTCGGTAACCATCCCGACCTTACTAATTCCGGGAACCATCCCGACGCATTCGGTAACCATCCCGACCTTTCTAATTCCGGGTATCGTCCCGACGTATTCGGTAACCATCCCGACATTACTAACTCCGGTAACCAGCCCGATTCTTATACTAACTCCGGTAACCAGCCCGATCATTATACTAATTCCGGTAACCAGCCCGATTCTCATACTAACTCCGGTAACCAGCCCGATTCTCATACTAACTCCGGTAACCAGCCCGATCATTATACTAACTCCGGTAACCAGCCCGATAAAAGCAAGGTCAGAATGACCTATTCCATCGCAAATTCCCACGAAGCTCGCGTGAAAGAGCTATTAGAAACTATCCCCATGGATCATCTCAGCGGTGACGAAATGGACCATGTTAAATCTTTGTTAGAAAAGCACAATGATCTTTTCCATCTCCAAGGGGATCGTTTGGGAAAAACAAATGCGGTGACTCACAGAATCATCACGACGGATGATATTCCAATCCATGTTAAACAGTATCGCTACCCACCAATCCACAAGGACGAAATCAACAAACAAATGTCCGAACTCTTACGGAATGACATAGTCGTTCCATCTAACTCACCTTATAATTCCCCCTTGTGGATTGTTCCTAAGAAAGCGGACGCCGAGGGTAACAAAAAATGGCGCATGGTAATCGATTACCGCGCATTAAACGAGAAATCGGTGGCCGACGCGTACCCGCTACCTAGCATTAACGAAATCCTAGATCAGTTAGGCAGCGCCGCATACTTCAGTGTGTTTGACTTAGCCAGCGGATTCCATCAGATAGGAATGGAGAAGGAGGATGCCGCGAAGACCGCCTTCTCCACGCCTTTCGGCCACTACGAATTCAACAGAATGCCATTCGGTCTCCGTAATGCTCCGGCTACCTTCCAAAGATTAATGGACACAGTCCTCTGCGGCCTACAAGGCAACGAACTCTTCGTGTACCTCGATGATATCGTGATCTACGCGCGCTCATTAGAAGAACATTATGCCAAATTCAATAAACTAGCCCGCCGACTGCGCGGAGCCAACCTCAAATTACAGCCCTCGAAATGCGGCTTCCTTCATAAGGAAGTGGCATACCTGGGACATCAGATTAGTCAAGACGGCGTCAGACCATGTCCAAAGAAAATTAATGCCGTACAAAATTTCCCACGACCTAAGAACGCGAAAAACGTGCGCGAATTTTTAGGCCTTGCAGGGTACTACCGCAAATTTATTAATGACTTCGCTAAAATCTCCAAACCCCTAACCCAACTCCTCGCCAAAGAGCACAATTTCGAATGGGGTCCAAAACAAGAAAAGGCCTTCGAAGACCTACGACAAGCTCTGTGTGACGAACCGGTCCTTCAATACCCGGATTTCGATAAGCCGTTTAACGTCACCTGCGATGCATCTGGATATGCCATCGGCGCCGTACTAAGCCAAGGCGAAGTAGGCAAGGATCGTCCCGTTGCCTATGCCTCAAGGATCCTGCAGGGCGCCGAAGTGAACTATTCTACAATAGAGAAGGAGTGTTTAGCCATAATATTCGCAGTACAGTATTTTAGACCATATATTTACGGCCGAAAATTTACACTAATCACAGACCATAAACCGCTGGTCTGGATGACGTCAGTAAAAGACCCTACGTCGCGCCTCCTCAGATGGCGCCTAAAACTGGCCGAGTTTGAATATAAAGTCGTCTACAAACCTGGAAAAGCGAATTCTAACGCTGATGCCCTCTCCCGAAACCCAGTTACGTTGCCCCTCTCATGGAGCACCCCTGGAGGCACATCGCCGCCAAGAGCACCGTTATCAAATCCAGGAACCCCTCTCTTCGATAACCGCCGAAGGAGATGGGCCGACTCGCATCTTATGCCACCGCCTCAGTCAATTCCCCCGAGGAAGAGGAAATCATCGTCAAACTCAACATCTGAACCACCATCGAAAACGCCACCACGCCCTAGGGCGAGTTCAGATGACGACAGCCTTTTGGTATCACCACCCCTAGTACCCGCCTCCAGTCATGAGGAGTCATCCATAACAGGACTAGAGGACATTTTAACCGCCGTCCCCAACCTACTTCCCCAACCAACGGGACCAAACTGGCTCGATGAAGAAGAAGAAACCTTACCCTCCGAGGACGAGGAAGAAGATGAGGAGCCAAGACGCCAAGGGAGAATAACGTACCTCCGCGACCGACTAATTATGAGGAAAGATAATTTAGTATGTTTCACAACCCTGGATGGTCAACCTATAGACCCAGGAGCCGTAGACCTCCATAGACAAAGGAAACTGTCCGACGGTCGAGATCTGACCTTATTCAAAGCAAAGATAAGTAATTTCGGTAGCAACAAGCTGATACAGATACCCATCAAACCATCCCTGACTCACGAGGTTTCAACTGACGACCTAAAAGAATGTTTCCGGACATTACTTGATGTAGCCAACGAACTCAGACTGCGAACATTTTCAATCTCTAAAACCTATATAGATGACAATTCCATGGAGTACGTCTCGAACCTCCTCATCGCGACATTCGAAGACACCCCCGTACACATATTCTTCTGCGCAAACGAAATCCAGATACCGGCCGAAGATAGATGGAATGATATTATCGCAGAAAATCACGTCTCTGCGTACGCAGGGCACAAAGGAATTACAAAAACCCTGAAGAGAATCCGCGAAAGATATTGGTGGAGCGGTATGAAGATCCAGATAACGAACTACGTTAATAACTGCCTCAGTTGCCAACGCAATAAACTGACCAGGGTAAAAACGCGCCTGCCAATGAGAATAACGGATACACCCGGTAGAGCGTTCGATAAGGTGTCCATGGACATTGTAGGGCCCCTTCCAACAACCAACGACGGAAACACATACATCTTAACCATACAGGATCTATTAACGAAACACTCAACCGCAATCCCTCTTAAATCCGCCGATGCCATCAGCACTGCGGACGCATTTATAAACAATTTTATCTGCCGTTTCGGAATACCTAAAGCCATCCTAACGGATCAAGGAGCGAATTTCACAAGTTCCCTGATGAAGGCCATCGCAAAACGATTCAGAATAACTCGGCTGCAAACAACAGCCTTCCACCCTCAAAGCAACGGGTCAATCGAGAGATCCCACCACGTCTTAGCAGAGTACCTGAAGCAATACGTCCATAAGAACAACTGGGACAAATGGGTCGATTTGGCAATGTTTAGTTACAATACGAGTGTCCACGAGGGCACAGATTTCACGCCGCACGAGTTAGTATTCGGCTCTTTGGCACGAGTCCCATCCGCCGATTCCTACTCCTACGAATGCGAAAACGACTCCTATACCCACTACCTCTCCCAATTGCAAAGAAAGATAACCGAAACCCAGATTCGCGCGCGCGGAAACTTAGTCTCCGCGAAAAGGAAATCCAAATCATACTACGATAGAAGAATTAACCCGGTAGAATTCAAGGTGGGAGAACAAGTATTCCTACTCAAAGAACCCTGCAAGGGCAAATTCGACGCGCAATATACGGGTCCTCACGAAATTTGCGACATCCTAGACTCAAACAATGTAAAAATCAAAGTAGGGAACCATTTTAAGATTGTACATGCAAACAAACTCAAGCGTGCGCCGAATAATGCAACGCAAACCCCGCGTCAGCGAAACGTGACACTCATCTGGACACAGATAAGAAAAGACAAAAGTGACAGTGACACCAGTGATTCCCCACCCACCCAAAACCCAACTATGCAAAATGAACAAAGCGAAATAAGTTGCATAAAACCAGCCCCAGCCCCACGTGCCGACACCGACAACATTTCAGTGCGACCAGTGTTTCGTACAAATATAGGAAATACTCGCCGAGAACTGTGCTCCCTGCGCGGAGTACCCCCGGACGATGCTTCGCATGAATGAGTGTGATATCGAGTGTTGAGCGAGAAATTTCTTCCTTGTAAGAAATTTCTTTTCCGCGTTGGGAGGTGTTACGTCGTCCGATGTACGACGTTGGCCTTGTACACACACTATGAATACAAGGTCTGATCTGCATATGATCCACACACCGTCCCCTAGACATAAGAGCATAATGTTAAGATCTCATATATTCTATTGTTCTAATCCTTATCTCCGTCTCTACCCATCACCATAACTTCACCTTGATCAACACCTTACCTCAGTTTCAACCCATCACCACGACACATAATGCAATAAAGTATTGCATCACTCTGGAAGCATCTAGAAGCTTCTAGAAACGTCGAGAAGTCCAAGGACTGCTGCATCAGCAGTCCCACGCTCGTAGAGGGCAATAGGACAGCCACGAGACTGCAGCGTCAGCAGAAATGCACGTGCAGTCCCCGGGAGCGAAGACGCTGCTGCGTCAGCGGTTCTCCCACTCCGACGACTGAAGAACAAAGAGACTGCAGCGTCAGCTATCCCCACTCCGACCGAAGGAGGCAAGGCAGAACGGACGCTTGCAGCAGTCCGCCTCCGACCGGCGACTCGAGCAGTCGTGCCAACCTGGCCTCAGCCGCCAGTCCGGCTTCTTCCGACTTCAAGAGCAGACGTGTTCAGTCTAGCTCCGCGAAAGTGAAGTGTGTCGATCCTTCACTCCTAATTCCAATTCCAATTCCAATTCTAACTCAACTCAACTCAACTCATACATTATTCCTACAACATATTACTATATCCATTATTCATTAATCCAATTACTACTCCTATTATAATATTACTTACATATTGTATACCAGTGTACTTACCAGTTCTTATTTAATATATCGTTGTTATACCAGTGCTTCGATCTTGTTATTCTTGTGTTAGTTCAACACCATCTTCCAATTCAGTTCTTGCATCGAATACATTAAACTCGTGACATATCCGGACTTGGTCTAAAGTGCGCAGTGGAAACGCTGAGCCGCCAATAAGGAATTTGAAGCGAGTCATAGAGAAGTTCTCGTGCCACGTCTAGAATTGGTCTAAAGTGCGCAGTGGAAACGCTGAGCCGCCACTATAGACGTGAAGCGAGTTAACTACCAAAAAGGTTAATAACAAGTGGAAGTTCATTTTCATTATATTATTAATATTCCATCATTACTATTCCTTACCCATGCGACGCCCACGTCGAGCGGGACGCAAGTATCAACTTGCTAAATTGAGACGCGCGTTAAGAAATAAAGCGGTGCTCGAACAAATCATCGCCACTACCGAGTGGACAGAACTTCTGGGAACCACCGAGCACATTCCGTGTGACGCGTCCGATTACGTTTCTGTATACGGTTGCCCTTGCAACCCTCCTAAAGAGGTCAACCACGCGGACCTCTCGCGAGCTCCGACGCCAGTTCTGCATCCGGTCGATTGTCCAGAGGTGATCGACATAGCCGACGACGACGACAGCCGAGACACGATCATCGTTCCCAGGGTCCGTTGCCGAATCATCCGTGACGTTCCTCTGCCAGCTCATCAACGTGTCGTCTTGCGGCCAGCATCCAAGGCCACTAACGTCGTCCCGAACCGAGCAGCAGCAACTCTGCCAGATCTTCCCCACCTCGAGGACATCTGTATAGAAGATCCGATGTACGACACCTACTGTCAGTACCGCCAGTTCCTGCTGCAACAATATTATTAGGCGTTAATACAACATTGCGGTGAGTCGTATAATATCTTGTATAATTGTTGAATCCTGTAAACTCACCGTTCTCGTTGCATCATCTCGCGCGTGATTCTTGTCGGGACACTTCTTGTAACCGCGTCGGACGTTCTTTTCTTGACTGCATCCATAGCAATATCGGTTGTCCTAGTGCATATGACAGCCCGCGGCTGTCTCGGCACGAAAGACCACTCCTCATTTTAATCATAATATCTCAACCGTCCGTCTGTCACTGTTCTCTTTTCTCTCTCCTGGTACCTGTAACAAAAACACAGTGACGGACGTGACACCGCGCGCACGAGACGATCGTTAACGATCAACTCGCGTCTTCTATTAATTCCGGTAACCATTCCGACGATTCCGGTAGCCATCCCGATTCTTTAAATAATTCCGGTAACCATCCCGACGATTCCGGTAGCCATCCCGATTCTTTAAATAATTCCGGTAACCATCCCGACGATTCCGGTAGCCATCCCGATACTTTAAAGAATTCCGGTAACCATCCCGACGATTTATATTCAAAGTCCTGTGTGGAAAGAAACATCAACGCCTTCGCCTCAGATGAACTTTTAGAATGTTCATATGAGAACAATTTAGAAAACATTTCTATTCCTAAAGTTAAATCAAAAGGAGTTTATGTTTTGCCACAAACTCCTATCTTCAAATCCTCGCCGGAACAAGACCTCTTGCAGCTTCAACGATCAGGTATCCGTGCGACCGAAAACAAAGTCCATGCGTCTGGCAAATACAATTCCGCGAGATTCGCGTCAGCAAGAAAAAGAAATAAAGCCGATACATTATACTCGCCCGAGACAACTAAGTCTGATTATAAGCTTTCGTTATGTATCTTGCGAAACGAATTCAATCTTCCTAGCGTTAACAGAGTCTCCAATATCGTTACGCCAACGATAAACTATCGCAGCGACCCAAGAGCGAAATTTAAAACCTCTGGTCAGCATCACCCCACTCCACAGCAGGAAGACGATATCCCTGCGACGCAACGAGATCTTCAAGGAGAAACCGTCACCCCTGAAGATCATCAGTCTCTCGACAACGCTATAACAGCAACCATGCAGCCGATACAAGCAGCTATCTTGCTCTCTATTGCCACGCAAGCCTCAACACTCATTGGATATGACTGTGGAGGTTCAACCTTGAATATTACCACGTATTCAACTATTGACACTCTTAACTGCGAGCCAGAAGACATCGCACCAGCTGAAAATTTAGAAAGAATTCAGCTCCTGCAGCTAGCTGAATTCTCGCAAGCTCGTGTCTTGCAATGCCATATCGGAATAGACAGAACCATATACTATTGTGGCATGCATTCACATAATTCGGTAGTATCCAATGGTCGACAAGACTATATATTACCGATCTCCAGCGAAACCTGTTCGAGCCTACACACGACGGGGACAATATTCATCACCCCAGCCGCCCAGATCACAGGTATTCAGCCGAACTCGACCTCCTCTCACGGCCTCACGTTAGCAGGAGTTATTCAGAACGATGGTAGCTGCGCTGGAACCACGTATAGTGATCCGTTTGGGACTTGGACCGATGTCGTGGTACAAGCTTTAGTCCGAATCACGATCCGCGACTACATCGCTCCAATCAGATTGTCAACCGGACAGATTCATCTACAAACTGGGCAAACCTGCCCCCTTCAAAAAGGAAGCTGCTTAGACGCACAAGATGGCCATACGTTCTGGGAAACCACGCCGACGGACTCGTGCAAATTCAATAATTATGATGTCTTGTACGAAGGGATAGCCACTAAACTATCCTCCAAGGTGAATCCTTCTCCAACCCTGTATACCGTAGCATCGCAGGACACGACTTTTGCACTCACGGAGACAGGCAGATCGTCAGTTTGCGGATATGTCATAATCCGAACGGAACACCCCAAGCTGTTCATTCTGGAAGTTGGAAGTTCAGGAAAATTCAAGGAGAAAACACACACCTTGGTCAACAATTTGGACATCTTCACGTATGTCAACAGCAAATTTGTTTACGTGGAGAAGCACCTCCGGAAACAATTTTCTCAACTCTACAAAGATGTAATCCGTCAGAAGTGTGAGCTAGAGCGTCAGATTCTCCAGAACGCCCTCACATTATTACATTCAGCACCCGAAGAAGTTGCCACTGCCATCATGAAGGATGTCGGATTTATCGCAGTTCCAGCAGGAGAGGTAGTGCACATAATAAAGTGCATACCAGTCACGGTCCAAGTGAGGAAAACCGAACGGTGTTATGATGAGCTACCCATCACGTATCGGAACACATCAAAATTCCTGAAGCCAAGGGACCACATCATTTCAAATACGGGGACAGAAAAGCCATGCAATGAGCTACTTCCCCCATATTATAGACTGCACGGAACATGGTATCGCCTAACACCGTCATTGATGGAGGCCATCACTCCTTCGGAGCTTCACCCCCTCGCCAAGTCAACCTGGAAATACATAGATCCGAAGAACTTGGCAACGGGAGGCATTTATTCACAAGACGACCTGGACAAACTACAGGATCATATAATGTTTCCTGTAGAGAAGGTAGCAGTCATAAATTCAATCGCACAGGGTGCGACGGGAAGACAGTTCGCAGCAGGAAACATCAATATGTTCAACCTGCTCGATGAAAACTCCCTACAGCAGATAGCGGAGTCTACAGCACAGAAATTATGGTCCGGATTCACTACATTCGGATCAATAAGTGCTGGAATAATCGGAGTGTACGTAGCGATCCGCACGATCAAAACAATCATCAGTACGATCGTTAACGGCATCGCATTACACTCACTATACGGCTGGAGCCTGCATCTCGTTGTCGCCATCTGGAGTTCACTGACCCGGTTCTTTATATTCATGAAGCAGAGAGACAACAGGACTTCAGCGGCCATCGAGGACAAAGATAGTGATAGTGCCAGTGTCGGAGAATTCCGAACCCGTCCTCCCTTGACGAAACGAACGTTAATTTGCGATTCCCTTGACCCAGCGTTGCGAGACAGGGATGACATTTCAGTGCATCCTGTCTACCGCCACCCAGAGGCAGAGATTCCACTGCGTGAAATCTCTTCTCTAAGGGGGGAGGTGTGACGTCGGTCGCACCTCCGACGTTAGCTTAAGACTACATGTAAAATTAGATACATAAGAGCGAGCGTTCCCCTTTAAAGATTCCAAAACTCCTAAAAATCCTTCATAACAATGAATCCTTAACACCACGTACATCTGATTGAAATCCATCAACATAACCTAAAATCCAAAATCTGTCAAAATCCTAAAATAGCCAAAAATGGCCCAAACTCGAAGATTGAAATATCATTGGACTCGTGAGCGAAAATCATGAAACTAACCTAAAAATTTGTAGGTTATGTTCTAAATTCGCGTTTGTTTAGACTTTACCAAAATTTCGATTTTTGGTAATTTTCAAAAGTACTTAGAATATTTTCAAACATATGATCGGTCGACAAATGATGTCAACTAATCATATGACATATAAAATTTACATCGAAACGCCTTGCAAGAGCAAGCGCTCGAAAATATTCTAAGTCCCAATTTATTTAAATAAATAAATAGGTACGCCAATGGTTACCACTTAATTTTCGAGTCCTGCACCACTGGGAACGAAAACTGCTGACTCTAGTGCGGCGGCCATCGCGCTGTTTACGACGAAGACCGGCACAAAGAGGACACGGTCCCCTTTTGCGAAGTCAGCATTTTTCGGACGAACGTTATTCGTCGACGAACGTTCGATTCTCCCCAGTCCTCTCCGGGGACCCGAGTGGGTCAGTCGAGTTTTCGTCAATCTTCCAAGTCCAGACTATTTAGACATAGTCTTTCCAAATCCAGATTGTTTAGACACAATCTTTCCAAATCCATACTGTTTAGACACAGTCCCTAATACCATTCAGTAATATCGTATTCTTATTCGTTTAATTCAAATATTACTTCGTTTATTCAATTAAACATTTTTATTGTGTTTCATATTTCGTACTTAGTACGTATTTCGATTTCGTTAATAATAAGCATCTTTACCTTTGTATTCTTTTACGTTATTAATATACTTTGTTTTACCAGAGTCAATCTAAATCCCAATTATTATTTCCTTGCTCCTAACTTCGTAGTTTGAAGTGACACGTTGTTAGTTAGAGATAGAGTTCTCACTGGAAAGTTCGCGAATAGTATTCCTTATTCAATTTCCTGTTACGTGTTCGCGTACGTGCGTGATAGTGATAGACTTGCTCGCATAGCAAGCTCCGCAGCATCCACGTCCGTTTTCTCGAATCAAAATATCGTCAACCACGCGGACGATATTCGCGAGATAAATTCACGGGATCGCACAGCGTCCACGCCCGTTTTCGCTAGTTAAAATATCGTCAATCACGCGGACGATATTCGTGAGTTAGATTCACGCTATCGTACAGCGTCCACGCCCGTTTCCTCAACGAGCGCATCCGTCTACAATACCGTAGCAGCCAGCTGTCAATCATTGGAGGTCGTTCCTGTCAAATATTGACGTGACAGAGTTTGGCGCAGTCGTCAATCCTTGAAGGTCGTTTCCAGCCATTTGGATCAACGCCTGTCAAGCAGAGCGGACCGTATTCAAGGCCATCAGCGCAACCGTAGCTGTTCATCCGTTGCGAATTCATTTCTCGTGTCAATCGACAAACAAGCGAAGCGTAAAAGTAAGTGGAACATATTATCGCGTATGTTTCAGGGTCGCGTGCATCTTTCATCTGTGTAAGACTGCATGCAGGTGTCGGCATCGGGTCCTAGTCTGTTGATAAAAAGACCAACACTTTTATTAAATGTCAGTCAGTGGAAGAGCAGAGTAGCCGGGCCGCGGTATTCTCTTCTCTTGCTCTTATAGCCCCGCCAGGACGTGACATTACTATATCCATTATTCATTAATCCAATTACTACTCCTATTATAATACTACTTACATATTGTATACCAGTGTACTTACCAGTTCTTATTTAATATATCGTTGTTATACCAGTGCTTCGATCTTGTTATTCTTGTGTTAGTTCAACACCATCTTCCAATTCAGTTCTTGCATAGAATATATTAAACTCGTGACATATCCGGACTTGGTCTAAAGTGCGCAGTGGAAACGCTGAGCCGCCAATAAGGAATTTGAAGCGAGTCATAGAGAAGTTCTCGTGCCGCGTCTAGAATTGGTCTAAAGTGCGCAGTGGAAACGCTGAGCCGCCACTATAGACGTGAAGCGAGTTAACTACCAAAAAGGTTAATAACAAATGGAAGTTCATTTTCATTATCTTATTAATATTCCGTCATTACTATTCCTTACCCATGCGACGCCCACGTCGAGCGGGACGCAAGTATCAACTTGCTAAATTGAGACGCGCGTTGAGAAATAAAGCGGTGCTCGATCAAATCATTGCCACTACCGAGTGGACAGAACTTCTGGGAACCACCGAGCACATTCCGTGTGACGCGTCCGATTACGTTTCTGTATACGGTTGCCCTTGCAACCCTCCTAAAGAGGTCAACCACGCGGACCTCTCGCGAGCTCCGACGCCAGTTCTACATCCGGTCGATTGTCCAGAGGTGATCGACATAGCCGACGACGACGACAGCCGAGACACGATCATCGTTCCCAGGGTCCGTTGCCGAATCATCCGTGACGTTCCTCTGCCAGCTCATCAACGTGTCGTCTTGCGGCCAGCATCCAAGGCCACTAACGTCGTCCCGAACCGAGCAGCAGCAACTCTGCCAGATCTTCCCCACCTCGAGGACATCTGTATAGAAGATCCGATGTACGACACCTACTAGGTCAACCACGCGGACCTCTCGCGAGCTCCGACGCCAGTTCTGCATCCGGTCGATCATCCGGAGGTGATCGACATAGCCGACGACGACGACAGCCGAGACACGATCATCGTTCCCAGGGTCCGTTGCCGAATCATCAGTGACGTTCCTCTGCCAACTCATCAACGTGTCGTCTTGCGGCCAGCATCCAAGGCCACTAATGTCGTCCCGAACCGAGCAGCAGCAACTCTGCCAGATCTTCCCCACCTCGAGGACATCTGTATAGAGGACCCGATGTACGACACCTACCGCCAGTACCGCCAGTTCCTGCTGCAACAATATTATTAGGCGTTAATACAGCATTGCGGTGAGTCGTATAATATCTTGTATAATTGCTGAATCCTGTAAACTCACCGTTTTCGTTGCATCATCTCGCGCGTGATTCTTGTCGGACACTTCTTGTAACCGCGTCGGACGTTCTCTTCTTGACTGCATCCATAGCAATATCGGTTGTCCTAGTGCATATGACAGCCCGCGGCTGTCTCGGCACGAAAGACCACTCCTCATTTTAATCTTCATATCTCAACCGTCCGTCTGTCACTGTTCTCTTTTCTCTCTCCTGGTACCTGTAACAAAAACACAGTGACGGACGTGACACATGCAAACAAACTCAAGCGTGCGCCGAATAATCTAACGCAAATCCCGCGTCAGCGAAACGTGACACTCATCTGGAAGAAGATAAGAAAAGACAAAAGTGACAGTGACACCAGTGATTCCCCACCCACCCAAAACCCAATTATGCAAAATGAACAAAGCGAAATAAATTGCATAAAATCAGCCCCAGCCCCAGCCCCACGTGCCGACACCGACAACATTTCAGTGCGACCAGTGTTTGGTACAAATATAGGAAATACTCGCCGAGAACTGTGCTCCCTGCGCGGAGTACCCCCGGACGATGCGTCGCATGAATGAGTGTGTGATCGAGTGTTGAGCGAGAAATTTCTTCCTTGTAAGAAATTTCTTTTCCGCGTTGGGAGGTGTTACGTCGTCCGATGTACGACGTTGGCCTTGTACACACACTATGTATACAAGGTCTGATCTGCATAAGATCCACACACCGTCCCCTAGACATAAGAGCATAATGTTAAGATCTCATATATTCTATTGTTCTAATCCTTATCTCCGTCTCTACCCATCACCATAACTTCACCTTGATCAACACCTTACCTCAGTTTCAACCCATCACCACGACACATAATGCAATAAAGTATTGCATCACTCTGGAAGCATCTAGAAGCTTCTAGAAACGTCGAGAAGTCCAAAGACTGCTGCATCAGCAGTCCCACGCTCGTAGAGGGCAATAGGACAGCCACGAGACTGCAGCGTCAGCAGAAATGCACGTGCAGTCCCCGGGAGCGAAGACGCTGCTGCGTCAGCGGTTCTCCCACTCCGACGACCGAAGAACAAAGAGACTGCAGCGTCAGCTATCCCCACTCCGAACGAAGGAGGCAAGGCAGAGCGGACGCTTGCATCAGTCCGCCTTCAGCCAGCGACTCGCACAGACGTGCCTACCTGGCCTCAGAGTCAGTCCGGCTTCAAGAGCAGACGTGTTCAGTCTAGCTCCGCGAAAGTGAAGTGTGTCGATCCTTCACTCCTAATTCCAATTCCAATTCCAATTCTAACTCAACTCAACTCAACTCATACATTATTCCTACAACATATTACAATATCCATTATTCATTAATCCAATTACTACTCCTATTATAATACTACTTACATATTGTATACCAGTGTACTTACCAGTTCTTATTTAATATATCGTTGTTATACCAGTGCTTCGATCTTGTTATTCTTGTGTTAGTTCAACACCATCTTCCAATTCAGTTCTTGCATCGAATACATTAAACTCGTGACATATCCGGACTTGGTCTAAAGTGCGCAGTGGAAACGCTGAGCCGCCAATAAGGAATTTGAAGCGAGTCACAGAGAAGTTCTCGTGCCACGTCTAGAATTGGTCTAAAGAGCGCAGTGGAAACGCTGAGCCGCCGCTATAGACGTGAAGCGAGTTAACTACCTAAAAGGTTAATAACAAATGGAGTTTCATTTTCATTATATTATTAATATTCCATCATTACTATTCCTTACCCATGCGACGCCACGTCGAGCGGGACGCAAGTATCAACTTGCTAAATTGAGACGCGCGTTGAGAAATAAAGCGGTGCTCGATCAAATCATTGCCACTACCGAGTGGACAGAACTTCTAGGAACCACCGAGCACATTCCGTGTGACGCGTCCGATTACGTTTCTGTATACGGTTGCCCTTGCAACCCTCCTAAAGAGGTCAACCACGCGGACCTCTCGCGAGCTCCGACGCCAGTTCTGCATCCGGTCGATCGTCCTGAGGTAATCGACATAGCCGACGACGACAGCCAAGACACGATCATCGTTCCCAGGGTCCGTTGCCGAACCATCCGTGACGATCCTCTACCAGCTCATCAACGTGTCGTCTTGCGGCCAGCATCCAAGGCCACTAACGTCGTCCCGAACCGAGCAGCAGCAACTCTGCCAGATCTTCCCCACCTCGAGGACATCTGTATAGAAGATCCGATGTACTACACCTACTGTCAGTACCGCCAGTTCCTGCTACAACAATATTATTAGGCGTCAATACAACATTGCGGTGAGTCGTATAATGTCTTGTATAATTGCCGAATCCTGTAAACTCACCGTTCTCGTTGCATCATCTCGCGCGTGATTCTTGTCGGGACACTTCTTGTAACCGCGTCGGACGTTCTCTTCTTGACTGCATCCATAGCAATATCGGTTGTCCTAGTGCATATGACAGCCCGCGGCTGTCTCGGCACGAAAGACCACTCCTCATTTTAATCTTCATATCTCAACCGTCCGTCTGTCACTGTTCTCTTTTCTCTCTCCTGGTACCTGTAACAAAAACACAGTGACGGACGTGACAACGTATCGGTATACGGTTGTCCGTGCCGTCCGATTCTGAACACAGAGATCAACCACGCGGATCTCTCGCGTTCCACGCCTGTCAACTGTTACGTCCCGGGACGTCGGACGGTTAAAAATATATAAATTCACCGACCGCGACACGGATAGAAACGTACACGAAATTATTCCAGCTTTGAAACCACGCGGCGAGTACTTCCACGTCTGAATCGGGAACCGCGAAGCTACAGTCTTGACAATTTCACGCGTATACAATATAATCGGACTCACCGAGAAGAACGCCGTTAATACTATGAAGAATTGTCTGCGGAGGAGCTTCCTCGATGTCGTGATGAGAAGGAAGCGACGGACCGCATACGTAGACGCTCGCTCAAGCGTACGATGCGTTTCAGCTTTTCCTTGCAGCATACGATAACGCCCGCTACAGCGTACGATGAGGTTCAGCTTCTCCTTGCTGCATATGAAGACGCTCGCTAAAGCGTACGATGAATCCACGTAGTGAACGATGCGTCCGTTCAATTGTTGCGAGCGATGGAATCGTTCGATTGTAGAATAAGCAGTGAGAACTGCTGGTTTGCGTTATAAGTAGCAATGATAATTGCTGATTTAATCGTTGCGAGCGGCGTAGCGGCTCGTTCGATGCGAACGTTGCGTTCGTTGATGAAGTAATGAAAATTACTGTTTGAATGCGTTGCGAGCGGCGAAGCTGCTCGTTCGATGCGAAGAATGAAGATTGTTCCACTCGTAGAACTTTCGAAGATTCGAAAATGGAACTCGAAGTTGAAATAAAATATAATAAACGGCGAACTGGGATCCCGTGAATAAATGTGACTCTAGGCTTAAGATTCAGGAAATAAAATATATTTGAAGCAAACTGTAGAGTACAACTCTATGAGATACAACGTCGGAATATTTCTAAGTACTAGAACCGGAGAAAATCGGAGAGAGGAGACAGGCTCGGAAGGAGGCCTGTGCTCGCTCGTAGTCGAGAAGCGAATCTGCCCGACTGCTCAGCACGCTCGCTGCGTTCGACTGGCCGCCGGTGGAGTGGGGGAAGCGACGCAGTGGGGCGCGCCGCTGTACAGTGGTGGGGCGCGCTAGCGCGTGAAGCGTACTGGCGAGCGTCTCAGGCGCTCGCGCGTTCATCGTAACAGAAACATAAAATCTTTAATATGTTATTAAAAATACTAAATATGCAATATAAAATACAGAACTTTGGTCAACTGCTCGGTAAGTATTCCAGGTATAAGGTAAGTATAAAAAGGTAAGTAAAATTATATATGTAAGGATCTTAAGACTAGGTGTTCGTGTTACATAATCTGTGTACTTATAACTATTAATATAACCTAGTATCTTGACTATAATACAGACGCTGAAAGGCGTCAACACGTCAGCGGACGTGACATCTCCCTTCCCGGGGGAAAAATAATTTTCGACGGCAGTTGAAAATTATTTTTCGCATCATACATCACACTTGCATACTTCATACAACATTCCAAGTTCGATATTGCACTTTTCGCATGTATAACATTTTTCGTGCACTAGTCGTCCACCGAGAACTTTTCGAAACGAACAAATCGTTTTTCGACACTCTCACTTGCACTGGAAGTTTTCTTGTTGGGATCGCTTACGATCGTCAAGTCTTCTTCTGAGTTGGTGATGCATTCTCGTCTGGTTGTCGGCAGCTCGTTTCCTTCGTCTTTCTTCTTTAAGAAGAGGCAGAAGTGCGTCAGGGCGCTCCATGATGCTGCGAGAAGATGGATTCCGCAACCGTATGCGCTGTGCAATGCCACACCGTTCAGAATGGTGTTAATACACAGCTTGATGATTCTGAGCCCTGTGTAAACTCCGATGACGCCAGCCATGACCGATCCAAATTCGACGAACCCGTGCCATAGTTTTTCGCCGGCGTTCTCTGCTATTTTCGTCAGCGTCTTTTCGTCCATTAGGCCGAATAATTGGACGGATTCCCCTGCGTAGGCTCGTCCTGATGCTCCCTGTGCGATCGAATTCATTACTGCAGATTTTTCCACAGGGAACATTATGTGATCGCTCAGTCGCTGAATTTCCTCCTGCGAATAAATTCCTCCATTCGCAAGGTTCGCAGGGTTGGTGTACTGCCAAGCTGATTCCGTTAGTGGTTGCAGCGGTGTTGGCGGCACTGTTTCCACGGGACGTGGCGTCATTTTGTACCACGTTCCGTGAATCCTGAATGTGGGCGCGACCAGTTCGTTACAGTCTCTTTTTGTTCCCACTTTCGTGAGAATTCTATGGCGAGGAGTGATGAACAGTGACTGATTTCTCAGAAGAACGGGGAGCTCGTCATAACAATCAACCGTCTTCCTGAGAGTAACTTGGACTGGTATGCACTTTATGATGTGGATCACTTCGCCAGACTGAACAGCCATGTAGCCTGGTTCCTTGACGATCGTCATCGCTACTTCTGCAGGTGAAATATTTATTAATGCGATCGCGTTGCGAAGGACTTGCTTTTCCAGCTTACACTTCTGGCGCATTACGTCCCTGTACATGTCTGTTAATTGGCTTCTAATATGCTTCTCAACATAGACGAATTTTGTGTTAATGTAGGCAAACATATCTATATTGTTCAAGCGGGTCCTTTTCTCCGTCTTGAATTTGCCTTCTTTCGTTGTTTCAATGATGAGGAGCTTGGGGTGTTCGGTTTTGCTCAGCGTGTAGCCACAAACGCTGGTACGGCCCGTGCTAGTGAGGGCGAATGCGGTGTCACCCGACGTCACCGTGTAAATTGGTGTAGATCCGTTTTTAGTCGTCGTCTTCACGCTTTTCCCCTCGTACAGGATTTCAAACTCGTTGAATTTACACTGGGAAGTCGGAATAGACGTCCAATACGAGTGGCCATCCTCTGAGTCCATGCAATATTCTCTACTGAGCTTGCAGCGCTGGCCTGAAGGTAAGAATATTTCATTTTTTGCAAGTTTGACTGTTGCTAGTCTTTCCTTCAATGTGATTTTCACGACCGCTTGGACAATGGCGTTATCCCAAGTGCCGAATGGGTCGCTGTACGTGGTTCCTCCACAGGTGCCATCTTGTTGGATTGAGCCGGCCAAGGTAACGCTTCTGGACGTCGTTGAGTTTACGAGAATACCTGTGATCTGCGTTGACAAGGGCAAGAACAGCGTACCGGACTCATGCATTGTACGGCAGATTTCTCTGGGCGCGTTCAAGATGTATTGCTGTCTACCATTACTTACGACCGACGTATGAGAATGCATGCCGCAGTGATAAATTGTTCGATCAATTTCTATCTTGCACTGTTGTACCATCGTGTCGTCGTACTCCACCATTTGTAAGAGCTGGATTTGAACATCTTGATTCGTAGGGCGATCATTGGTATAGTCGCATTTCGGCTTATCGACGGTAGAAAACGACGTAATGTTTAAAGTGCTACCGCCACAATCGTAACCGACCAATGCTGACGAGGTGTGCAGCAGCGCGACGATAAGTAGATTCGCGATCTTCATTGTACCGGTGGTGGATAAAGACTGAAGCTGCTGGAGCTTGTGTGAATCCTTCTCGACCGCGTTATCGGCCAGGTTTCGCATGCGGGAGAGGGGGAATACATTTAATCTCGCCTCGGACAATTTTCGTTCCCGACTTATCGAATTGCGGCTCGCTATATCCTGTCTTATCGCTTGAGATAAGTACGCTTGAGACTCGCGTGTCTCCGCCGCAATATCGCTTCTTAATTCTATCGGTCGAAGAATAATTACTTTGAATTTCGCTCGCGGCCTAACTCGCTTGAAACACGAAATTGCAACTGTATCGATTATTTCGTTCGCTCGGTCGTCGAGAAGGCGAGGGGCTCCGATACCTTTATACCTGAGCGGTCTGAAAAGGGGAAGATTTATGACGCGGCGAGGGTCGATGCTTGCTATGCCCGCGATTTCTTCGTGAAAATCGGTAGAGGGACGCGATTCCCTCAGGAACTTCCTGAAATCCTCGTCTCGACTGCTAGCCCGTGATTTGAGTGAACGTATACTTTCCTTCGCAATGAAATTTATTTGCTGGGGCCTCCTGTTGGACCTCGGTCCTGGACTCATAGGAGAGTGTGACGTCGGTCGCACCTCCGACGTTAGCTTTAAGACTACATGTAAAATTAGATACATAAGAGCGAGCGTTCCCCTTTAAAGATTCCAAAACTCCTAAAAATCCTTCATAACAATGAATCCTTAACACCACGTACATCTGATTGAAATCCATCAACATAACCTAAAATCCAAAATCTGTCAAAATCCTAAAATAGCCAAAAATGGCCCAAACTCGAAGATTGAAATATCATTGGACTCGTGAGCGAAAATCATGAAACTAACCTAAAAATTTGTAGGTTATGTTCTCAATTCGCGTTTGTTTAGACTTTACCAAAATTTCGATTTTTGGTAATTTTCAAAAGTACTTAGAATATTTTCAAACATATGATCGGTCGACAAATGATGTCAACTAATCATATGACATATAAATTTACATCGAAACGCCTTGCAAAAGCAAGCGCTCGAAAATATTCTAAGTCCCAATTTATTTAAATAAATAAATAGGTACGCCAATGGTTACCACTTAATTTTCGAGTCCTGCACCACTGGGAACGAAAACTGCTGACTCTAGTGCGGCGGCCATCGCGCTGTTTACGACGAAGACCGGCACAAAGAGGACACGGTCCCCTTTTGCGAAGTCAGCATTTTTCGGACGAACGTTATTCGTCGACGAACGTTCGATTCTCCCCAGTCCTCTCCGGGGACCCGAGTGGGTCAGTCGAGTTTTCGTCAATCTTCCAAGTCCAGACTATTTAGACATAGTCTTTCCAAATCCAGATTGTTTAGACACAATCTTCCCAAATCCATACTGTTTAGACACAGTCCCTAATACCATTCAGTAATATCGTATTCTTATTCGTTTAATTCAAATATTACTTCGTTTATTCAATTAAACATTTTTATTGCGTTTCATATTTCGTACTTAGTACGTATTTCGATTTCGTTAATAATAAGCATCTTTACCTTTGTATTCTTTTACGTTTATAATATACTTTGTTTTACCAGAGTCAATCTAAATCCCAATTATTATTTCCTTGCTCCTAACTTCGTAGTTTGAAGTGACACGTTGTTAGTTAGAGATAGAGTTCTCACTGGAAAGTTCGCGAATAGTATTCCTTATTCAATTTCCTGTTACGTGTTCGCGTACGTGCGTGATAGTGATAGACTTGCTCGCATAGCAAGCTCCGCAGCATCCACGTCCGTTTTCTCGAATCAAAATATCGTCAACCACGCGGACGATATTCGCGAGATAAATTCACGGGATCGTACAGCGTCCACGCCCGTTTTCGCTAGTTAAAATATCGTCAATCACGCGGACGATATTCGTGAGTTAGATTCACGGTATCGTACAGCGTCCACGCCCGTTTCCTCAACGAGCGCATCCGTCTACAATACCGTAGCCGCCAGCTGTCCACCATTGGAGGTCGTTCCTGCCAAATATTGACGTGACAGAATTTGGCGCAGTCGTCAACCCTTGAAGGTCGTTTCCAGCCATTTGGATCAACGCCTGTCAAGCAGAGAGGACCGTATTCAAGGCCATCAGCGCAACCGTAGCTGTTCATCCGTTGCGAATTCATGTCTCGTGTCAATCGACAAACAAGCGAAGCGTAAAAGTAAGTGGAACATATTATAGCGTATGTTTCAGGGTCGCGTGCATCTTTCATCTGTGTAAGACTGCATGCAGGTGTCGGCATCGGGTCCTAGTCTGTTGATAAAAAGACCAACACTTTTATTAAATGTCAGTCAGTGGAAGAGCAGAGTAGCCGGGCCGCGGTATTCTCTTCTCTTGCTCTTATAGCCCCGCCAGGACGTGACAAGAGAAATCTATATCTTCGTCACGGCAATCGATGCTACGTACATTCGTGATTTCGTCGCAACGGAGATCTAAAGACCCTGAATCCGTTTGAATTTCGCGAGAATCTGTCCCTTGATGAGGCATTCGTATATCTGGATTACAGGGACCTCTCGGTGGATTCGAAACACGGGGAGAGCTCGCTCTCTTGTGGCTCGTGTGAGGATCGAAATGTACGCGAGCGTCAGAATTTATATTACTCGTGGGAAAAGGGCCCTCTCTTCTCGATTCTCGATCGACGTTGCTCGCGGCGATTTTGTGTTCGGTATACATGCTGGCGACGGGAATCTCCATTCTCGGCGCGTGCATTTCTCTACGCCAATTCTCGCTTCTAGAATCAATGAGAGACTCTGGCTTGCAGGTCGAAGATTGGAATTCTAACTGTTCGCTTCCGCGTGGAATGAATGGAAATTCTTTCCCTTGCCACTTGACGCTCATGTTTTTATATGAGATCAGCGCTCCTCTCGTTAGGAAGGCTGATCCAAGGACGCCGTCGGAAGGAACACCGAAATCGTCTGGGACGATTTGAAATTCGACGGGCGTATTGGCGATTGTTAATTGCGTGGAACCTAGCGTCGGAACAATTTCGTCGGTTATTCCGGTAATGAAAATTTTATTCTGTCGGTCTACGATAGCGTTCGATTTCAAAAGCGATTCTTTTATCAGATTCGGTTCGGCGCCTGTGTCGACCATAACCGTGGTGGTCCGCGTTAATTCCGGCATTGAGATAGTCACATGCGGAATGGCAGAGTTTGGATCGAGCGTAATTTTCGTTACTCGTTGTTTTCCGCGGTGCTCTTCGTGTTCGAAATCGTTCGTACGAATTTCTGATTCTGTTCCTCCCGTCGATAATTCGCGGCGGACGGGAGGGATGTCACGTTTCCCGACTGGCTACGATTATTGGCTTCGCGTTTTCGGCACTCGTGGATATCGTGCCCTGGGATTCTACAATAATTGCAAAATTTGCGTACTGGACGAGAGTCATCGCTATTTTGTACGCGACGCTGAGGCGGAACATAACTATCGTTTCTACCGCGGTACGAATCGTTTCTACTTCTAGATTCGAAATTTCCATCTCCGTTATAAGAGTTTGAATGAGAACCCTGGTCGTTTCGAGGCCGAGGTCGTAAATCATCACCCGCCGGGCGGTTTGTATACAAGTCCGCGCGGGCTACGCGTGTTGTCCCTGCGTTACGGTTAGGGGAAGCGCTCGTCGACCGATTCGACCCTCGCAGGTATGCGTCACCGTAACGGTCCGGCGACGCTTGTGTAAACATCCTCGACCGTTCTCGATAAGGAGACTCTTCGCGCCGATAGTCTTGTCTTGAGTTACTTGAATAATCGTTTCGTCGATACGGCGACGGAGAACGATTAAAATTATCGCGTTGATACGGCGACGGAGAACGATTGAAATTATCGCGTTGGTACGGCGAGTCTGAGCGATAATTCTTTTCTCGGTGATACGGAGACGAATTTCTTTCGGAACGATAATTTTCATAAGAATCTAAAAATCGTACTTGTTTATCCGCGCGTTCATAGCGTACGCGGTCGAGCTCGAGATATTTGTAGCTAACAATAGCTTCGTCAAAAACTGTGCGCAACGTTTCGTTTCTGAAAGAACGGACTTCTGAGCGGAGTCGCGGGATTAAACCACGAATGAAACTATCGCGTGTTAACTTGTCGATTTCAGTCTTGTTCGGCGAAGAGCGGTAACAGTCTAGAATTGCTGAACGAAGATCTTTCACACGACTGATAAATTGTAAAATATGTTCATTCGCGTACATATAAACGCTGGTTAATTCTCCTTTATAATACTCTACCGTATGATGCGGCCCGAATACATCTTTTAAACGGTTAGAAATATCTGCGACATATTCTATTAATTCATCTTCTACGGCGGTGTATGCGCGTCCTCGTAGCTTACTAATAATTAGTTTTGCAAACGTTTTCTCTGCGTGTCGAGGGATCAAGTCACGCGCGCGTTGACAAGCTCTGGTAAATTGCAGAACTGGGATATTTGTCCCGTCGAACGTTGGAATTGAGTCTATCGCGGCGCGCATTACTAACCGCGAATCTTCTCTTTCAAGCGCGTGATTTTCGGGCGGCGGCATCCCGTTACGATTATAATCGCTCTCGCCTCGAAAAGCGTTCATACGCGGCATTTCATCTCTTCGCGTAGTGAGCGGATAATTATTCAATGGATATGACTGCGATTCTAATTCTCGTCGCGGCGTAACGTTATCGCGTGTTTCTATATTCTCTAGCTCATCGTCGACAAGAACCTCGGTTTCTGTCTGTACACTACTAGTTCCTTGCTTTAATTTATCAACGAGTTCTTTATCGCGTGTTAACTGCGATCGTAGCTCGTCTAATTCCGCACGCTCTTTATTGATCGCGGCGGTAATTTCGGCTCTATCTTTATCTAGCAACTCGCGGCTCTGTCTCACGGATTCACTTTCGTTTCTGATTCGAATCTCTTTCAACCGCAGTGACTCCTTGTACGCGTTCAACTCGCTTTCGGTAATTTTCGCGTTTTTCACTTCACCACCTTTCTGCTTCGTACGCGTGTTACGTCGTCCGATGTACGACGTTGGCCTTGTACACACACTATGTATACAAGGTCTGATCTGCATAAGATCCATACACCGTCCCCTAGACATAAGAGCATAGTATTAAGATTTCATTATTCTATTGTTCTAATCCTTATCTCCGTCTCTATCCATCACCATAACTTCACCTTGATCAACACCTTACCTCAGTTTCAACCCATCACCACGACACATAATGCAATAAAGTATTGCATCACTCTGGAAGCATCTAGAAGCTTCTAGAAACGTCGAGAAGTCCAAAGACTGCTGCATCAGCAGTCCCACGCTCGTAGAGGGCAATAGGACAGCCACGAGACTGCACCGTCAGCAGAAATGCACGTGCAGTCCCCGGGAGCGAAGACGCTGCTGCGTCAGCGGTTCTCCCACTCCGACGACTGACGAACAAAGAGACTGCAGCGTCAGCTATCCCCACTCCGACCGAAGGAGGCAAGGCAGAGCAGGCGCTTGCATCAGTCCGCCTCCAGACAGCGACTCGAACGGTCCGCTCCAAGCGAGCGACTCGCACGGACGTGCCAGTCCGGCTTCTTCCGACGACAAGAGCAGACGTGTTCAGTCTAGCTCCGCGAAAGTGAAGTGTGTCGATCCTTCACTCCTAATTCCAATTCCAATTCCAACTCTAACTCAACTCAACTCAAGTCCTAATTCTCATACGTTATTCCTATAACATATTACAATATCCATTATTCATTAATCCAATTACTACTTCTATTATAATACTACTTACATATTGTATACCAGTGTACTTACCAGTTCTTATTTAATATACCGTTGTTATACCAGTGCTCCGATCTTGTTATTCTTGTGTTAGTTCAACACCATCTTCCAATTCAGTTCTTGCATCGAATATATTAAACTCGTGACATATCCGGACTTGGTCTAAAGTGCGCAGTGGAAACGCTGAGCCGCCAATAAGGAATTTGAAGCGAGTCATAAAGAAGTTCTCGTGCCACGTCTAGAATTGGTCTAAAGAGCGCAGTGGAAACGCTGAGCCGCCACTATAGACGTGAAGCGAGTTAACTACCAAAAAGGTTAATAACAAGTGGAAGTTCATTTTCATTATATTATTAATATTCCATCATTACTATTCCTTACCCATGCGACGCCCACGTCGAGCGGGACGCAAGTATCAACTTGCTAAATTGAGACGCGCGTTGAGAAATAAAGCGGTGCTCGATCAAATCATTGCCACTACCGAGTGGACCGAACTTCTGGGAACCACCGAGCACATTCCGTGTGACGCGTCCGATTACGTTTCTGTATACGGTTGCCCTTGCAACCCTCCTAAAGAGGTCAACCACGCGGACCTCTCGCGAGCTCCGACGCCAGTTCTGCATCCGGTCGATTGTCCAGAGGTGATCGACATAGCCGACGACGACGACAGCCGAGACACGATCATCGTTCCCAGGGTCCGTTGCCGAATCATCAGTGACGTCCCTCTGCCAACTCATCAACGTGTCGTCTTGCGGCCAGCATCCAAGGCCACTAATGTCGTCCCGAACCGAGCAGCAGCAACTCTGCCAGATCTTCCCCACCTCGAGGACATCTGTATAGAAGACCCGATGTACCACACCTACTGTCAGTACCGCCAGTTCCTGCTGCAACAATATTATTAGGCGTTAATACAGCATTGCGGTGAGTCGTATAATGTCTTGTATAATTGCTGAATCCTGTAAACTCACCGTTTCCGTTGCATCATCTCGCGCGTGATTCTTGTCGGGACACTTCTTGTAACCGCGTCGGACGTTCTCTTCATGACTGCATCCATAGCAATATCGGTTGTCCTAGTGCATATGACAGCCCGCGGCTGTCTCGGCACGAAAGACCACTCCTCATTTTAATCATAATATCTCAACCGTCCGTCTGTCACTGTTCTCTTTTCTCTCTCCTGGTACCTGTAACAAAAACACAGTGACGGACGTGACACGCGTATTGTCTGAGGGACCGTCTGCCATCGCGATCGCTGGACTATCCCACCGCTGCCACCAAATTTGTTACGTCCCGGGACGTCGGACGGTTAAAAATATATAAATTCACCGACCGCGACACGGATAGAAACGTACACGAAATTATTCCAGCTTTGAAACCACGCGGCGAGTACTTCCACGTCTGAATCGGGAACCGCGAAGCTACAGTCTTGACAATTTCACGCGTATACAATATAATCGGACTCACCGAGAAGAACGCCGTTAATACTATGAAGAATTGTCTGCGGAGGAGCTTCCTCGATGTCGTGATGAGAAGGAAGCGACGGACCGCATACGTAGACGCTCGCTCAAGCGTACGATGCGTTTCAGCTTTTCCTTGCAGCATACGATAACGCCCGCTACAGCGTACGATGAGGTTCAGCTTCTCCTTGCTGCATATGAAGACGCTCGCTAAAGCGTACGATGAATCCACGTAGTGAACGATGCGTCCGTTCAATTGTTGCGAGCGATGGAATCGTTCGATTGTAGAATAAGCAGTGAGAACTGCTGGTTTGCGTTATAAGTAGCAATGATAATTGCTGATTTAATCGTTGCGAGCGGCGTAGCGGCTCGTTCGATGCGAACGTTGCGTTCGTTGATGAAGTAATGAAAATTACTGTTTGAATGCGTTGCGAGCGGCGAAGCTGCTCGTTCGATGCGAAGAATGAAGATTGTTCCACTCGTAGAACTTTCGAAGATTCGAAAATGGAACTCGAAGTTGAAATAAAATATAATAAACGGCGAACTGGGATCCCGTGAATAAATGTGACTCTAGGCTTAAGATTCAGGAAATAAAATATATTTGAAGCAAACTGTAGAGTACAACTCTATGAGATACAACGTCGGAATATTTCTAAGTACTAGAACCGGAGAAAATCGGAGAGAGGAGACAGGCTCGGAAGGAGGCCTGTGCTCGCTCGTAGTCGAGAAGCGAATCTGCCCGACTGCTCAGCACGCTCGCTGCGTTCGACTGGCCGCCGGTGGAGTGGGGGAAGCGACGCAGTGGGGCGCGCCGCTGTACAGTGGTGGGGCGCGCTAGCGCGTGAAGCGTACTGGCGAGCGTCTCAGGCGCTCGCGCGTTCATCGTAACAGAAACATAAAATCTTTAATATGTTATTAAAAATACTAAATATGCAATATAAAATACAGAACTTTGGTCAACTGCTCGGTAAGTATTCCAGGTATAAGGTAAGTATAAAAAGGTAAGTAAAATTATATATGTAAGGATCTTAAGACTAGGTGTTCGTGTTACATAATCTGTGTACTTATAACTATTAATATAACCTAGTATCTTGACTATAATACAGACGCTGAAAGGCGTCAACACGTCAGCGGACGTGACACAACGATACACCAGCTGCCCGCTATGAGATCATCGATCTCATAGACATCTCTGACGACGACGATAGCCAGGACACAGTGATCCTGCCACGTCCTCGTTGCGTCATCACCAACAGCACGTTCCTGTCACCACGTCAACGTATTACGTTGCGTCTTCCCAATCTTCCTCGCCTGGAAGATACTTGCATCAAGGACCCACAGTACGAGGTCTACGCAGCGCAGAGGAAACAACTCCCGCGACAGTATTATTAAGGCGTAACAACAAACTGGTGAGAATCAGTATCTTGTATCCATCTTTACCCCATGTCAACTCACCGCGTTCGTTGCGTTAACGTATAAGTATCGCCATCCGCGTTGACTGCAAGCGGGTGCCGGTTTTTCCAAATGACTATCGGTGTCCTAGCGCATATGACTGCCCGTCTGGCTGTCTTGGCGTAAAAGACCGTTTCCTCTTCAATTCCACGTGCCGCCTCCTGGGGTCATCTTCTTTGCCTAGGACGTGGTGCGTGACGTAACAAAATTTGGCGCAGTCGGTAGGACACGAAAACGGTCGCCGGTAGTTGAACCATTAACAAATTGTTTTCGTACGTCTGACATTTGTTCTCTATATCGTGTGTCGAGTAAGAATTCACACTAATATCGCAAAATGTCTCGCCCAATCACACGATCCCAAACGGATCCCCGAGCGGATCCTAATCAAGACCTTCCTCCGCCAACCGAGGAAGAGCTACTTCTTTACGCGCAAGATCTCGCCCGTAAAGAGGAATATTTAAAAGAGCAAACCGAATTCATTGCTAAATTGCGTCTTAAATATGAAGAAGACGCACAGAATCAAAATAACATGCTCGATGAAATACGCAAAGAGCTCCACAATATTCAAGCCTTGAACCAAAACTTACGTCACCAAGCGCCTACACCAGGCCCCAGTAACGTCTCTAACACGCGAGAACCTTCATTATCAGAGCCACGCGAAACCCCGCAATATGAGCCAACAGGAAATTTCGCGTTGAAACAAGCCGCAGAACTCGTACCCAAATTCGACGGAACATCGTGTTACGTCGTCCGATGTACGACGTTGGCCTTGTACACACACCATGTATACAAGGTCTGATCTGCATAAGATCCACACACCGTCCCCTAGACATAAGAGCATAGTATTAAGATCTCATTATTCTATTGTTCTAATCCTTATCTCCGTCTCTATCCATCACCATAACTTCACCTTGATCAACACCTTACCTCAGTTTCAACCCATCACCACGACACATAATGCAATAAAGTATTGCATCACTCTGGAAGCATCTAGAAGCTTCTAGAAACGTCGAGAAGTCCAAAGACTGCTGCATCAGCAGTCCCACGCTCGTAGAGGGCAATAGGACACCCACGAGACTGCAGCGTCAGCAGAAATGCACGTGCAGTCCCCGGGAGCGAAGACGCTGCTGCGTCAGCGGTTCTCCCACTCCGACGACTGAAGAACAAAGAGACTGCAGCGTCAGCTATCCCCACTCCGAACGAAGGAGGCAAGGCAGAGCGGACGCTTGCATCAGTCCGCCTTCAGCCAGCGACTCGCACAGACGTGCCTACCTGGCCTCAGAGTCAGTCCGGCTTCAAGAGCAGACGTGTTCAGTCTAGCTCCGCGAAAGTGAAGTGTGTCGATCCTTCACTCCTAATTCCAATTCCAATTCCAACTCTAACTCAACTCAACTCAAGTCCTAATTCTCATACGTTATTCCTATAACATATTACAATATCCATTATTCATTAATCCAATTACTACTCCTATTATAATATTACTTACATATTGTATACCAGTGTACTTACCAGTTCTTATTTAATATATCGTTGTTATACCAGTGCTTCGATCTTGTTATTCTTGTGTTAGTTCAACACCATCTTCCAATTCAGTTCTTGCATAGAATATATTAAACTCGTGACATATCCGGACTTGGTCTAAAGTGCGCAGTGGAAACGCTGAGCCGCCAATAAGGAATTTGAAGCGAGTCACAGAGAAGTTCTCGTGCCACGTCTAGAATTGGTCTAAAGAGCGCAGTGGAAACGCTGAGCCGCCACTATAGACGTGAAGCGAGTTAACTACCTAAAAGGTTAATAACAAATGGAGTTTCATTTTCATTATATTATTAATATTCCATCATTACTATTCCTTACCCATGCGACGCCCACGTCGAGCGGGACGCAAGTATCAACTTGCTAAATTGAGACGCGCGTTGAGAAATAAAGCGGTGCTCGATCAAATCATTGCCACTACCGAGTGGACAGAACTTCTGGGAACCACCGAGCACATTCCGTGTGACGCGTCCGATTACGTTTCTGTATACGGTTGCCCTTGCAGCCTTCCTAAAGAGGTCAACCACGCGGACCTCTCGCGAGCTCCGACGCCAGTTCTGCATCCGGTCGATTGTCCAGAGGTGATCGACATAGCCGACGACGACGACAGCCGAGACACGATCATCGTTCCCAGGGTCCGTTGCCGAATCATCCGTGACGTTCCTCTGCCAGCTCATCAACGTGTCATCTTGCGGCCAGCATCCAAGGCCACCAATGTCGTCCCGAACCGAGCAGCAGCAACTCTGCCAGATCTTCCCCACCTCGAGGACATCTGTATAGAAGACCCGATGTACGACACCTACTGTCAGTACCGCCAGTTCCTGCTGCAACAATATTATTAGGCGTTAATACAGCATTGCGGTGAGTCGTATAATGTCTTGTATAATTGCTGAATCCTGTAAACTCACCGTTCTCGTTGCATCATCTCGCGCGTGATTCTTGTCGGGACACTTCTTGTAACCGCGTCGGACGTTCTCTTCTTGACTGCATCCATAGCAATATCGGTTGTCCTAGTGCATATGACAGCCCGCGGCTGTCTCGGCACGAAAGACCACTCCTCATTTAATCATAATATCTCAACCGTCCGTCTGTCACTGTTCTCTTTTCTCTCTCCTGGTACCTGTAACAAAAACACAGTGACGGACGTGACAAATTTGGCGCAGTCGGTAGGACATCGAAGTGGTCGCCGATATTTGCATTAATAAGCCCCGACGCGTGTCAGTACGAAGTTCACATGTCTTAAATCCCATTTATATCTTTCAAAATGTCTCGCCCAATCACGCGATCTCAAAAGGATCTCCGAGCAGATCCTAACGCAGACCTTCCCCCAATGACCGAGGAAGAGTTACTCCTTTACGCGCAAGACCTCGCCCGTAGAGAGCAATATCTCAAAGAAGAAACTGATTTTATTGCCAACTTGCGTCTCAAATATGAAGAAGACGCACAAAACCAAAAGAATATGCTCGACGAAATACGAAAAGAGCTTCATAACATCCAAATCACGAGTCAAACCCTACGTCAACAATCGCCTACACCAGGCCCTAGTAACGTCTCTAATATGCGGGAACCTTCACCGCCAGAGCCACGCGAAATCCCACAGTATGAACCTACTGGTAATTTCGCTCTAAAACAAGCCGCCGAGCTTGTCCCTAGATTCGACGGTACTTCGTCTTCCGTCCTACAATTCATACGTGCATGCAAACGCGCGCGTGACACCGTACCGGCCACTGCAGAGCGTGCCCTCACAAAATTGCTCTGCAATAAACTCCACGATCGTGCTTATGCCGCTATAGAAGGCCAGCACATATTCACAATTTCTGCACTATGCGAGAAATTACGAACAGTACTGGGCCCATACAAATTCGTTGACCAGTACCGTGGCGATCTCGCGAGTGTACTCCAAGCTCCAAACGAGCACATCTTAGACTTCATCAATCGCGTTAAAGACCTTCGAACCGCGATTCAAGATGCCACAGATATTGGCCTTGATTACGAAGAACTAGATCGCTTCGTAGTAGATTGTTTTCTACGAGGTCTCCTTCCCCAGCTGCGTGCCGAAGTGCTTCATTGCCCTTCGCGAAATCCTGCCACTGTTTTCGAAGCAGCCATCTCTGCTTACAGGCAGTATGAGTCAGACCAGACTCGTCGACGAGAATTGATCCGCGAAGAAAAACGAGTCAGCTTCTCTGATAACCGGCCGTATCGCCCGCGTTCCACGTACGAGTCCCCTCGTGATATCCCAGAACGAACTCAAGAACGCCGCGATAACAGACCGGACTCGTCTCAGCAGTCCTCAAGAAACTCAAACCGGGACTCTTATCGCTCCCCGACGCCGCAACGGCGATGGGAAAATAATCCTCGCGACCAAAACACATACCGCGATGGTCGCACAGATCGCCCCTCAAGCCCTAACAAATTTTGCAACTACTGCAAAGTCCCCGGGCAAGATATTCACGAGTGCCGTAAGCGCGCTTTCAATAATAATAGGAGGTCGGGAAACGAGTCCGGCCTCCCGACCGAAGCCAACCCCAGGCGGGAGGCCGCATCTTCAACCCAAACTACAGCCCGCACCCAAACGACTATCCGGACGAACGACCAGTCCGACGATTCGTCTCAGCAGTAAATCTTGCTGCAGACTCACCAATTCCGCGCGTAAAAATCTCCGCCCCTCAATTACAAAAGAAGTGTGAATTTTTGTTGGACACGGGTTCGGAGATCAATTTAATTCGTGCGTCAAGTCTAGAACCAAATTTACCTATAGATCATACGAACACTATAGAAGTCCAAGGAATAACCGAGGGATCCATTCCAACTCTCGGTCAAATTAAAATACACTTACAGGGTCAAAACCCTATCGAATTTCATGTCTTGGAAGAAAACTTCCCAATTAACATCGACGGAATCCTCGGTTCTCCCTTCTTCAGAACAGGAGCCGAGATCTCCTTTGCGAATCAATCCATAACGATAGGAAACATTCGGGTTCCCTTCTCGAACCCTTGCGCGCCCACGGCTGAGCCTCGCGATAAATTGGCAGCAGAGGTTATTTCAATGCCTTCGTCTATGACCAACGATCTCGTTAAAACTCCAGCCGTCAAACGTGAGGAACATTCGGCAAGGAACGTTCGAGTGTCTTCCTCAAATCCTCGTGCACCCGCGGTCAGACCTTGCAGAGCTCCGGTGACGGAGGTTATTTCAATGCCTCCTCGGGATTCGATCGAGTGCTCCCTAGAGAAAAACGCCGTGAAAAGCCGGCCGGAATCGAAGGAGACTCGAGAGATATCGGAGTACACTGCGAGAAGTCGGATCGTGGAGCGTGAGGATCGAGTCCGAACAAAGACTCCTCCGAAATCCGAAGAATTCGTCCTCGAACCTCGTACCGTTGCGTGTATAGCGGTCGACGTCGAAGGACCTAAACAGGGATATATCCGCCGTGTTAATGTAGCGCCGGATGTATTCCTGGGTGACTGCGTTGTCACCAATCGTAAAGGCAAAGCGAGCCTCCGGTGTTTTAACACCTCGTCGGAAAGAGTTTCATTTCGATTGCCCCCATTGGAGATGGAAGAAATCGAGTCGTACTCTTCCGATTCTTATACTACTTCCGGGAACCATCCCGACGTATTCGGTAACCATCCCGACCTTTCTAATTCCGGGAATCATCCCGACGCATTCGGTAACCATCCCGACCTTTCTAATTCCGGGTATCGTCCCGACGTATTCGGTAACCATCCCGACATTACTAACTCCGGTAACCAGCCCGATTCTTATACTAACTCCGGTAACCAGCCCGATCATTATACTAACTCCGGTAACCAGCCCGATTCTCATACTAACTCCGGTAACCAGCCCGATTCTTATACTAACTCCGGTAACCAGCCCGATTCTTATTCTAACTCCGGTAACCAGCCCGATCCTTATTCTAACTCCGGTAACCAGCCCGATCAATTCCAAGACCGACTCCATTCCTACGACAATCAAAGATCTTCAAGACCCATATGTAAGCAGGTCTGTTCTATATTGCACAATAAACCCAGTGACAGTTCTAAACCAGAGAAGGATATCAAAGCCTCCAAAGTAAAAGAACTTCATGAGTTACTTCAAAATCATATCTTTGATGATCCACAGAAACTCGATTCCTTTCAACTTCAATCTGCACGTTGCCATGCGAAGCGAAACAAATACGATAAAATTAATCTCTGCGCTACAGCGAAATACGCGTCAGCAAGAAAGAAATATAAATCCGAGTACCCTCGCGATAACGGATACCCCTACCAGATTAAACGAGCGAAATACGAAACCTCTGGTCAGCAAAATCTCCTTCGACCACCGGAAGATATAGAACAGGTATTCCTACTCAAAGAACCCTGCAAGGGCAAATTCGATGCGCAATATACGGGTCCACATGAAATCTGCGACATCTTAGACTCAAACAATGTAAAAATTAAAGTAGGGAACCATTTTAAGATTGTACATGCAAACAAACTCAAGCGTGCGCCGAATAATCTAACGCAAATCCCGCGTCAGCGAAACGTGACACTCATCTGGAAGAAGATAAGAAAAGACAAAAGTGACAGTGACACCAGTGATTCCCCACCCACCCAAAACCCAATTATGCAAAATGAACAAGGCGAAATAAATTACAAAACCAGCCCCAGCCCCACGTGCCGACACCGATAACATTTCAGTGCGACCAGTGTTTCGTACAAATATAGGAAATACTCGCCGAGAACTGTGCTCCCTGCGCGGAGTACCTCCGGACGATGCGTCGCATGAATGAGTGTGATATCGAGTGTTGAGCGAGAAATTTCTTCCTTGTAAGAAATTTCTTTTCCGCGTTGGGAGGTGTTACGTCGTCCGATGTACGACGTTGGCCTTGTACACACACCATGTATACAAGGTCTGATCTGCATAAGATCCACACACCGTCCCCTAGACATAAGAGCATAGTATTAAGATCTCATTATTCTATTGTTCTAATCCTTATCTCCGTCTCTATCCATCACCATAACTTCACCTTGATCAACACCTTACCTCAGTTTCAACCCATCACCACGACACATAATGCAATAAAGTATTGCATCACTCTGGAAGCATCTAGAAGCTTCTAGAAACGTCGAGAAGTCCAAAGACTGCTGCATCAGCAGTCCCACGCTCGTAGAGGGCAATAGGACAGCCACGAGACTGCAGCGTCAGCAGAAATGCACGTGCAGTCCCCGGGAGCGAAGACGCTGCTGCGTCAGCGGTTCTCCCACTCCGACGACTGAAGAACAAAGAGACTGCAGCGTCAGCTATCCCCACTCCGAACGAAGGAGGCAAGGCAGAGCGGACGCTTGCATCAGTCCGCCTTCAGCCTGTTACGTCGTCCGATGTACGACGTTGGCCTTGTACACACACTATGTATACAAGGTCTGATCTACATAAGATCCACACACCGTCCCCTAGACATAAGAACATAATATTAAGATCTCATATATTCTATTGTTCTAATCCTTATCTCCGTCTCTACCCATCACCATAACTTCACCTTGATCAACACCTTACCTCAGTTTCAACCCATCACCACGACACATAATGCAATAAAGTATTGCATCACTCTGGAAGCATCTAGAAGCTTCTAGAAACGTCGAGAAGTCCAAAGACTGCTGCATCAGCAGTCCCACGCTCGTAGAGGGCAATAGGACAGCCACGAGACTGCAGCGTCAGCAGAAATGCACGTGCAGTCCCCGGGAGCGAAGACGCTGCTGCGTCAGCGGTTCTCCCACTCCGACGACTGAAGAACAAAGAGACTGCAGCGTCAGCTATCCCCACTCCGAACGAAGGAGGCAAGGCAGAGCGGACGCTTGCATCAGTCCGCCTTCAGCCTGTTACGTCGTCCGATGTACGACGTTGGCCTTGTACACACACTATGTATACAAGGTCTGATCTACATAAGATCCACACACCGTCCCCTAGACATAAGAACATAATATTAAGATCTCATATATTCTATTGTTCTAATCCTTATCTCCGTCTCTACCCATCACCATAACTTCACCTTGATCAACACCTTACCTCAGTTTCAACCCATCACCACGACACATAATGCAATAAAGTATTGCATCACTCTGGAAGCATCTAGAAGCTTCTAGAAACGTCGAGAAGTCCAAAGACTGCTGCATCAGCAGTCCCACGCTCGTAGAGGGCAATAGGACAGCCACGAGACTGCAGCGTCAGCAGAAATGCACGTGCAGTCCCCGGGAGCGAAGACGCTGCTGCGTCAGCGGTTCTCCCACTCCGACGACTGAAGAACAAAGAGACTGCAGCGTCAGCTATCCCCACTCCGAACGAAGGAGGCAAGGCAGAGCAGGCGCTTGCATCAGTCCGCCTCCATCTCGCGACTCGAGCAGTCCGCCTTCAGCCAGCGACTCGAACGGTCCGCTCCAAGCGAGCGACTCGCACGGACATGCCAGTCCGGCTTCTTCCGACTTCAAGAGCAGACGTGTTCAGTCTAGCTCCGCGAAAGTGATGTGTGTCGATCCTTCACTCCTAATTCCAATTCCAATTCCAACTCTAACTCAACTCAACTCAAGTCCTAATTCTCATACATTAATCCTATAACATATTACAATATCCATTATTCATTAATCCAATTACTACTCCTATTATAATATTACTTACATATTGTATACCAGTGTACTTACCAGTTCTTATTTAATATATCGTTGTTATACCAGTCCTTCGATCTTGTTATTCTTGTGTTAGTTCAACACCATCTTCCAATTCAGTTCTTGCATCGAATATATTAAACTCGTGACATATCCGGACTTGGTCTAAAGTGCGCAGTGGAAACGCTGAGCCGCCAATAAGGAATTTGAAGCGAGTCATAGAGAAGTTCTCGTGCCACGTCTAGAATTGGTCTAAAGTGCGCAGTGGAAACGCTGAGCCGCCACTATAGACGTGAAGCGAGTTAACTACCAAAAAGGTTAATAACAAGTGGAAGTTCATTTTCATTATATTATTAATATTCCATCATTACTATTCCTTACCTATGCGACGCCCACGTCGAGCGGGACGCAAGTATCAACTTGCTAAATTGAGACGCGCGTTAAGAAATAAAGCGGTGCTCGATCAAATCATTGCCACTACCGAGTGGACAGAACTTCTGGGAACCACCGAGCACATTCCGTGTGACGCGTCCGATTACGTTTCTGTATACGGTTGCCCTTGCAACCCTCCTAAAGAGGTCAATCACGCGGACCTCTCGCGAGCTCCGACGCCAGTTCTACATCCGGTCGATTGTCCAGAGGTGATCAACATAGCCGACGACGACGACAGCCGAGACACGATCATCGTTCCCAGGGTCCGTTGCCGAATCATCCGTGACGTTCCTCTGCCAGCTCATCAACGTGTCATCTTGCGGCCAGCATCCAAGGCCACTAACGTCGTCCCAAACCGAGCAGCAGCAACTCTGCCAGATCTTCCCCACCTCGAGGACATCTGTATAGAAGATCCGATGTACGACACCTACTGTCAGTACCGCCAGTTCCTGCTGCAACAATATTATTAGGCGTTAATACAGCATTGCGGTGAGTCGTATAATGTCTTGTATAATTGCTGAATCCTGTAAACTCACCGTTCTCGTTGCATCATCTCGCGCGTGATTCTTGTCGGGACACTTCTTGTAACCGCGTCGGACGTTCTCTTCTTGACTGCATCCATAGCAATATCGGTTGTCCTAGTGCATATGACAGCCCGCGGCTGTCTCGGCACGAAAGACCACTCCTCATTTTAATCTTCATATCTCAACCGTCCGTCTGTCACTGTTCTCTTTTCTCTCTCCTGGTACCTGTAACAAAAACACAGTGACGGACGTGACAAATTTGGCGCAGTCGGTAGGACATCGAAGTGGTCGCCGATATTTGCACTAATAAGCCCCGACGCGTGTCAGTACGAAATTCACATTTTAAATCTCATTTATATCCTCCAAAATGTCTCGCCCAATCACGCGATCTCAAAGGGATCTCCAAGCAGATCCTAACGCAGACCTTCCCCCAATGACCGAGGAAGAGCTACTCCTATACGCACAAGACCTCGCCCGTAGAGAGCAATACCTCAAAGAGGAAACAGATTTCATTGCCAAATTGCGTCTCAAATATGAAGAAGACGCACAAAACCAAAAGAATATGCTCGACGAAATACGAAAAGAGCTTCGCAACATCCAAATCACGAGTCAAACCCTACGTCAACAAACGCCTACACCAGGCCCTAGTAACGCCTCTAATATGCGGGAACCTTCACCGCCAGAGCCACGCGAAATCCCACAGTATGAACCTACTGGTAATTTCGCTCTAAAACAAGCTGCCGAGCTTGTCCCTAGATTCGACGGAACTTCGTCTTCCGTCCTACAATTCATACGTGCATGCAAACGCGCGCGTGACACCGTACCGGCCACTGCAGAGCGTGCCCTCACAAAATTGCTCTGCAATAAACTCCACGATCGTGCTTATGCCGCTATAGAAGGCCAGCACATATTCACAATTTCTGCACTATGCGAGAAATTACGAACAGTACTGGGCCCATACAAATTCGTTGACCAGTACCGTGGCGATCTCGCGAGTGTACTCCAAGCTCCAAACGAGCACATCTTAGACTTCATCAATCGCGTTAAAGACCTTCGAACCGCGATTCAAGATGCCACAGATATTGGCCTTGATTACGAAGAACTAGATCGCTTCGTAGTAGATTGTTTTCTACGAGGTCTCCTTCCCCAGCTGCGTGCCGAAGTGCTTCATTGCCCTTCGCGAAATCCTGCCACTGTTTTCGAAGCAGCCATCTCTGCTTACAGGCAGTATGAGTCAGACCAGACTCGTCGACGAGAACTGATCCGCGAAGAAAAACGAGTCAGCTTCTCTGATAACCGGCCGTATCGCCAGCGTTCCACGTACGAGTCCCCTCGTGACATTCCAGAGCGAACCCAAGAACGCCGCGATAACAGACCGGACTCGTCTCAGCAGTCCTCAAGAAACTCAAACCGGGACTCTTATCGCTCCCCGACGCCGCAACGGCGATGGGAAAATAATCCTCGCGACCAAAACACATACCGCGATGGTCGCACAGATCGCCCCTCAAGCCCTAACAAATTTTGCAACTACTGCAAAGTCCCCGGGCACGATATTCACGAGTGCCGTAAGCGCGCTTTCAATAATAATAGGAGGTCGGGAAACGAGTCCGGCCTCCCGACCGAAGCCAACCCCAGGCGGGAGGCCGCATCTTCAACCCAAACTACAGCCCGCACCCAAACAGCTATCCGGACGAACGACCAGTCCGACGATTCGTCTCAGCAGTAAATCTTGCTGCAGACTCACCAATTCCGCGCGTAAAAATCTCCGCCCCTCAATTACAAAAGAAGTGTGAATTTTTGTTGGACACGGGTTCGGAGATCAATTTAATTCGTGCGTCAAGTCTAGAACCAAATCTACCTATAGATCATACGAACACTATAGAAGTCCAAGGAATAACCGAGGGATCCATTCCAACTCTCGGTCAAATCAAAATACACTTACAGGGTCAAAACCCTATCGAATTTCATGTCTTGGAAGAAAACTTCCCAATTAACATCGACGGAATCCTCGGTTCTCCCTTCTTCAGAACAGGAGCCGAGATCTCCTTTGCGAATCAATCCATAACGATAGGAAACATTCGGGTTCCCTTCTCGAACCCTTGCGCGCCCACGGCTGAGCCTCGCGATAAATTGGCAGCAGAGGTTATTTCAATGCCTTCGTCTATGACCAACGATCTCGTTAAAACTCCAGCCGTCAAGCGTGAGGAACATTCGGCAAGGAACGTTCGAGTGTCTTCCTCAAATCCTCGTGCACCCGCGGTCAGACCTTGCAGAGCTCCGGTGACGGAGGTTATTTCAATGCCTCCTCGGGATTCGATCGAGTGCTCCCTAGAGAAAAACGCCGTGAAAAGCCGGCCGGAATCGAAGGAGACTCGAGAGATATCGGAGTACACTGCGAGAAGTCGGATCGTGGAGCGTGAGGGTCGAGTCCGAACAAAGACTCCTCCGAAATCCGAAGAATTCGTCCTCGAACCTCGTACCGTTGCGTGCATAGCGGTCGACGTCGAAGGACCTAAACAGGGATATATCCGCCGTGTTAACGTAGCGCCGGATGTATTCCTGGGTGATTGCGTCGTCACCAATCGTAAAGGCAAAGCGAGCCTCCGGTGTTTTAACACCTCGTCGGAAAGAGTTTCATTTCAATTGCCCCCATTGGAGATGGAAGAAATCGAGTCGTACTCTTCCGACCTTTCTAATTCCGGGTATCATCCCGACGTATTCGGTAACCATCCCGACCTTTCTAACTCCGGGAACCATCCCGACGCATTCGGTAACCATCCCGACCTTACTAATTCCGGGAACCATCCCGACGTATTCGGTAACCATCCCGACCTTTCTAATTCCGGGTATCGTCCCGACGTATTCGGTAACCATCCCGACCTTTCTAACTCCGGTAACCAGCCCGATTCTTATACTAACTCCGGTAACCAGCCCGATCATTATACTAACTCCGGTAACCAGCCCGATTCTTATACTAACTCCGGTAACCAGCCCGATCCTTATACTAACTCCGGTAACCAGCCCGATTCTCATACTAACTCCGGTAACCAGCCCGATCCTTATTCTAACTCCGGTAACCAGCCCGATCAATTCCAAGACCAACTCCATTCCTACGACAATCAAAGATCTTCAAGACCCATATGTAAGCAGGTCTGTTCTATACTGCACGATAAATCCAGTGACAGTTCTAAACCAGAGAAGGATATCAAAGTCTCCAAAGTAAAAGAACTTCATAACTTACTTCGAAATCATATCTTTGATGATCCACAGAAACTCGATTCCTTTCAACTTCCATCTGCACGTTGCCATGCGAAGCGAAACGAATACGATAAAATTAATCTCTGCGCTACAGCGAAATACGCGTCAGCAAGAAAGAAATGTAAATCCGAGTACCCTCGCGATAACGGATATTCCTATGAGAATAAGCGAGCGAAATTCGAAGCCCAGCATCGGCAAAATCTCCTTCGACCACCGGAAGATATAGAACAAGTATTCCTACTCAAAGAACCCCGCAAAGGCAAATTCGATGCGCAATATACGGGTACTCACGAAATTTGCGACATCCTAGACTCAAACAATGTAAAAATTAAAGTAGGGAACCATTTTAAGATTGTACATGCAAACAAACTCAAGCGTGCGCCGAATAATCCAACGCAAAACCCGCGTCAGCGAAACGTGACACTCATCTGGACGCAGATAAGAAAAGACAAAAGTAAAAGTGTTAGTGAACAAAGTGATTCCCCGCCCACCCTAAACCCCGAGAAAAGACAGTCGAAAAATGAACATTGCGAATACGACTTGTCGGACATTACAAAACCAGCCTCAGCCCCACGTGCCGACACCGACAACATTTCAGTGCGACCAGTGTTTCGTACAAATATAGGAAATACTCGCCGAGAACTGTGCTCCCTGCGCGGAGTACCTCCGGACGATGCGTCGCATGAATGAGTGTGATGTCGAGTGTTGAGCGAGAAATTTCTTCCTTGTAAGAAATTTCTTTTCCGCGTTGGGAGGTGTTACGTCGTCCGATGTACGACGTTGGCCTTGTACACACACTATGTATACAAGGTCTGATCTACATAAGATCCACACACCGTCCCCTAGACATAAGAACATAATATTAAGATCTCATATATTCTATTGTTCTAATCCTTATCTCCGTCTCTACCCATCACCATAACTTCACCTTGATCAACACCTTACCTCAGTTTCAACCCATCACCACGACACATAATGCAATAAAGTATTGCATCACTCTGGAAGCATCTAGAAGCTTCTAGAAACGTCGAGAAGTCCAAAGACTGCTGCATCAGCAGTCCCACGCTCGTAGAGGGCAATAGGACAGCCACGAGACTGCAGCGTCAGCAGAAATGCACGTGCAGTCCCCGGGAGCGAAGACGCTGCTGCGTCAGCGGTTCTCCCACTCCGACGACTGAAGAACAAAGAGACTGCAGCGTCAGCTATCCCCACTCCGAACGAAGGAGGCAAGGCAGAGCAGGCGCTTGCATCAGTCCGCCTCCATCTCGCGACTCGAGCAGTCCGCCTTCAGCCAGCGACTCGAACGGTCCGCTCCAAGCGAGCGACTCGCACGGACATGCCAGTCCGGCTTCTTCCGACTTCAAGAGCAGACGTGTTCAGTCTAGCTCCGCGAAAGTGATGTGTGTCGATCCTTCACTCCTAATTCCAATTCCAATTCCAACTCTAACTCAACTCAACTCAAGTCCTAATTCTCATACATTAATCCTATAACATATTACAATATCCATTATTCATTAATCCAATTACTACTCCTATTATAATATTACTTACATATTGTATACCAGTGTACTTACCAGTTCTTATTTAATATATCGTTGTTATACCAGTCCTTCGATCTTGTTATTCTTGTGTTAGTTCAACACCATCTTCCAATTCAGTTCTTGCATCGAATATATTAAACTCGTGACATATCCGGACTTGGTCTAAAGTGCGCAGTGGAAACGCTGAGCCGCCAATAAGGAATTTGAAGCGAGTCATAGAGAAGTTCTCGTGCCACGTCTAGAATTGGTCTAAAGTGCGCAGTGGAAACGCTGAGCCGCCACTATAGACGTGAAGCGAGTTAACTACCAAAAAGGTTAATAACAAGTGGAAGTTCATTTTCATTATATTATTAATATTCCATCATTACTATTCCTTACCTATGCGACGCCCACGTCGAGCGGGACGCAAGTATCAACTTGCTAAATTGAGACGCGCGTTAAGAAATAAAGCGGTGCTCGATCAAATCATTGCCACTACCGAGTGGACAGAACTTCTGGGAACCACCGAGCACATTCCGTGTGACGCGTCCGATTACGTTTCTGTATACGGTTGCCCTTGCAACCCTCCTAAAGAGGTCAATCACGCGGACCTCTCGCGAGCTCCGACGCCAGTTCTACATCCGGTCGATTGTCCAGAGGTGATCAACATAGCCGACGACGACGACAGCCGAGACACGATCATCGTTCCCAGGGTCCGTTGCCGAATCATCCGTGACGTTCCTCTGCCAGCTCATCAACGTGTCATCTTGCGGCCAGCATCCAAGGCCACTAACGTCGTCCCAAACCGAGCAGCAGCAACTCTGCCAGATCTTCCCCACCTCGAGGACATCTGTATAGAAGATCCGATGTACGACACCTACTGTCAGTACCGCCAGTTCCTGCTGCAACAATATTATTAGGCGTTAATACAGCATTGCGGTGAGTCGTATAATGTCTTGTATAATTGCTGAATCCTGTAAACTCACCGTTCTCGTTGCATCATCTCGCGCGTGATTCTTGTCGGGACACTTCTTGTAACCGCGTCGGACGTTCTCTTCTTGACTGCATCCATAGCAATATCGGTTGTCCTAGTGCATATGACAGCCCGCGGCTGTCTCGGCACGAAAGACCACTCCTCATTTTAATCTTCATATCTCAACCGTCCGTCTGTCACTGTTCTCTTTTCTCTCTCCTGGTACCTGTAACAAAAACACAGTGACGGACGTGACAAGCCAGCGACTCGCACAGACGTGCCTACCTGGCCTCAGAGTCAGTCCGGCTTCAAGAGCAGACGTGTTCAGTCTAGCTCCGCGAAAGTGAAGTGTGTCGATCCTTCACTCCTAATTCCAATTCCAATTCCAACTCTAACTCAACTCAACTCAAGTCCTAATTCTCATACGTTATTCCTATAACATATTACAATATCCATTATTCATTAATCCAATTACTACTCCTATTATAATATTACTTACATATTGTATACCAGTGTACTTACCAGTTCTTATTTAATATATCGTTGTTATACCAGTGCTTCGATCTTGTTATTCTTGTGTTAGTTCAACACCATCTTCCAATTCAGTTCTTGCATAGAATATATTAAACTCGTGACATATCCGGACTTGGTCTAAAGTGCGCAGTGGAAACGCTGAGCCGCCAATAAGGAATTTGAAGCGAGTCACAGAGAAGTTCTCGTGCCACGTCTAGAATTGGTCTAAAGAGCGCAGTGGAAACGCTGAGCCGCCACTATAGACGTGAAGCGAGTTAACTACCTAAAAGGTTAATAACAAATGGAGTTTCATTTTCATTATATTATTAATATTCCATCATTACTATTCCTTACCCATGCGACGCCCACGTCGAGCGGGACGCAAGTATCAACTTGCTAAATTGAGACGCGCGTTGAGAAATAAAGCGGTGCTCGATCAAATCATTGCCACTACCGAGTGGACAGAACTTCTGGGAACCACCGAGCACATTCCGTGTGACGCGTCCGATTACGTTTCTGTATACGGTTGCCCTTGCAGCCTTCCTAAAGAGGTCAACCACGCGGACCTCTCGCGAGCTCCGACGCCAGTTCTGCATCCGGTCGATTGTCCAGAGGTGATCGACATAGCCGACGACGACGACAGCCGAGACACGATCATCGTTCCCAGGGTCCGTTGCCGAATCATCCGTGACGTTCCTCTGCCAGCTCATCAACGTGTCATCTTGCGGCCAGCATCCAAGGCCACCAATGTCGTCCCGAACCGAGCAGCAGCAACTCTGCCAGATCTTCCCCACCTCGAGGACATCTGTATAGAAGACCCGATGTACGACACCTACTGTCAGTACCGCCAGTTCCTGCTGCAACAATATTATTAGGCGTTAATACAGCATTGCGGTGAGTCGTATAATGTCTTGTATAATTGCTGAATCCTGTAAACTCACCGTTCTCGTTGCATCATCTCGCGCGTGATTCTTGTCGGGACACTTCTTGTAACCGCGTCGGACGTTCTCTTCTTGACTGCATCCATAGCAATATCGGTTGTCCTAGTGCATATGACAGCCCGCGGCTGTCTCGGCACGAAAGACCACTCCTCATTTAATCATAATATCTCAACCGTCCGTCTGTCACTGTTCTCTTTTCTCTCTCCTGGTACCTGTAACAAAAACACAGTGACGGACGTGACAATCGATTCCCGTCCTAAAATTCATCCGCGCCTGCAAACGCGCGCGTGATTCTATCCCCGAATCCATAGAACGTGCCCTTGTTACGTCGTCCGATGTACGACGTTGGCCTTGTACACACACCATGTATACAAGGTCTGATCTGCATAAGATCCACACACCGTCCCCTAGACATAAGAGCATAATATTAAGATCTCATTATTCTATTGTTCTAATCCTTATCTCCGTCTCTACCCATCACCATAACTTCACCTTGATCAACACCTTACCTCAGTTTCAACCCATCACCACGACACATAATGCAATAAAGTATTGCATCACTCTGGAAGCATCTAGAAGCTTCTAGAAACGTCGAGAAGTCCAAAGACTGCTGCATCAGCAGTCCCACGCTCGTAGAGGGCAATAGGACAGCCACGAGACTGCAGCGTCAGCAGAAATGCACGTGCAGTCCCCGGGAGCGAAGACGCTGCTGCATCAGCGGTTCTCCCACTCCGACGACTGAAGAACAAAGAGACTGCAGCGTCAGCTATCCCCACTCCGAACGAAGGAGGCAAGGCAGAGCGGACGCTTGCATCAGTCCGCCTCCAGACAGCGACTCGAACGGTCCGCTCCAAGCGAGCGACTCGCACGGACGTGCCAGTCCGGCTTCTTCCGACTTCAAGAGCAGACGTGTTCAGTCTAGCTCCGCGAAAGTGAAGTGTGTCGATCCTTCACTCCTAATTCCAATTCCAATTCCAACTCTAACTCAACTCAACTCAAGTCCTAATTCTCATACATTATTCCTATAACATATTACTATATCCATTATTCATTAATCCAATTACTACTTCTATTATAATATTACTTACATATTGTATACCAGTGTACTTACCAGTTCTTATTTAATATATCGTTGTTATACCAGTGCTTCGATCTTGTTATTCTTGTGTTCGTTCAACACCATCTTCCAATTCAGTTCTTGCATCGAATATATTAAACTCGTGACATATCCGGACTTGGTCTAAAGTGCGCAGTGGAAACGCTGAGCCGCCAATAAGGAATTTGAAGCGAGTCACAGAGAAGTTCTCGTGCCACGTCTAGAATTGGTCTAAAGAGCGCAGTGGAAACGCTGAGCCGCCGCTATAGACGTGAAGCGAGTTAACTACCTAAAAGGTTAATAACAAATGGAGTTTCATTTTCATTATATTATTAATATTCCATCATTACTATTCCTTACCCATGCGACGCCACGTCGAGCGGGACGCAAGTATCAACTTGCTAAATTGAGACGCGCGTTGAGAAATAAAGCGGTGCTCGATCAAATCATTGCCACTACCGAGTGGACAGAACTTCTAGGAACCACCGAGCACATTCCGTGTGACGCGTCCGATTACGTTTCTGTATACGGTTGCCCTTGCAACCCTCCTAAAGAGGTCAACCACGCGGACCTCTCGCGAGCTCCGACGCCAGTTCTGCATCCGGTCGATCGTCCTGAGGTAATCGACATAGCCGACGACGACAGCCAAGACACGATCATCGTTCCCAGGGTCCGTTGCCGAATCATCCGTGACGTTCCTCTGCCAGCTCACCAACGTGTCGTCTTGCGGCCAGCATCCAAGGCCACTAATGTCGTCCCGAACCGAGCAGCAGCAACTCTGCCAGATCTTCCCCACCTCGAGGACATCTGTATAGAAGATCCGATGTACTACACCTACTGTCAGTACCGCCAGTTCCTGCTACAACAATATTATTAGGCGTCAATACAACATTGCGGTGAGTCGTATAATGTCTTGTATAATTGCCGAATCCTGTAAACTCACCGTTCTCGTTGCATCATCTCGCGCGTGATTCTTGTCGGGACACTTCTTGTAACCGCGTCGGACGTTCTCTTCTTGACTGCATCCATAGCAATATCGGTTGTCCTAGTGCATATGACAGCCCGCGGCTGTCTCGGCACGAAAGACCACTCCTCATTTTAATCTTCATATCTCAACCGTCCGTCTGTCACTGTTCTCTTTTCTCTCTCCTGGTACCTGTAACAAAAACACAGTGACGGACGTGACAAATTTGGCGCAGTCGGTAGGACATCGAAGTGGTCGCCGATATTTGCATTAATAAGCCCCGACGCGTGTCAGTGCGAAGTTCACATTTCTTAAATCCCATTTATATCTTTCAAAATGTCTCGCCCTATCACGCGATCTCAAAGGGATCTCCAAGCAGATCCTAACGCAGACCTTCCCCCAATGACCGAGGAAGAGCTACTCCTATACGCACAAGACCTCGCCCGTAGAGAGCAATATCTCAAAGAAGAAACTGATTTTATTGCCAAATTGCGTCTCAAATATGAAGAAGACGCACAAAACCAAAAGAATATGCTCGACGAAATACGAAAAGAGCTTCATAACATCCAAATCACGAGTCAAACCCTACGTCAACAGACGCCTACACCAGGCCCTAGTAACGTCTCTAATATGCGGGAACCTTCACCGCCAGAGCCACGCGAAATCCCACAGTATGAACCTACTGGTAATTTCGCTCTAAAACAAGCTGCCGAGCTTGTCCCTAGATTCGACGGAACTTCGTCTTCCGTCCTACAATTCATACGTGCATGCAAACGCGCGCGTGACACCGTACCGGCCACTGCAGAGCGTGCCCTCACGAAATTGCTCTGCAATAAACTCCACGATCGTGCTTATGCCGCTATAGAAGGCGAGCACATAGTCACAATTTCTGCACTATGCGAAAAGTTACGTACAGTACTGGGCCCGTACAAATTCGTGGACCAGTACCGTGGCGATCTCGCAAGTGTACTCCAAGCTCCAAACGAGCACATCTTAGACTTCATCAATCGCGTTAAAGACCTTCGAACCGCGATTCAAGATGCCACAGATATTGGCCTTGATTACGAAGAACTAGATCGCTTCGTAGTAGATTGTTTTCTACGAGGTCTCCTTCCTCAGCTGCGTGCCGAAGTGCTTCATTGCCCTTCGCGAAATCCTGCCACTGTTTTCGAAGCAGCCATCTCTGCTTACAGGCAGTATGAGTGAGACCAGACTCGTCGACGAGAACTGATCCGCGAAGAAAAACGAGTCAGCTTCTCTGATAACCGGCCGTATCGGCAGCGTTCCACGTACGAGTCCGCTCGTAACATTCCAGAGCGAACTCAAGAACGCCGCGATAACAGACCGGACTCGTCTCAGCAGTCCTCGAGAAACTCAAACCGGGACTCTTATCGCTCCCCGACGCCGCAACGGCGATGGGAAAATAATCCTCGCGACCAAAACACGTACCGCGATGGTCGCACAGATCGCCCCTCAAGCCCTAACAAATTTTGCAACTACTGCAAAGTCCCCGGGCACGATATTCACGAGTGCCGTAAGCGCGCTTTTAATAATAATAGGAGGTCGGGAAACGAGTCCGGCCTCCCGACCGAAGCCAACCCCAGGCGGGAGGCCGCATCTTCAACTCAAACTACAGCCCGCACCCAAACAGCTATCCGGACGAACGACCATTCCGACGATTCGTCTCAGCAGTAAATCTTGCTGCAGACTCACCAATTCCGCGCGTAAAAATCTCCGCCCCTCAATTACAAAAGAAGTGTGAATTTTTGCTAGACACGGGTTCGGAGATCAATTTAATTCGTGCGTCAAGTCTAGAACCAAATCTACCTATAGATCATACGAACACTATAGAAGTCCAAGGAATAACCGAGGGATCCATTCCAACTCTCGGTCAAATTAAAATACACTTACAGGGTCAAAACCCTATTGAATTTCATGTCTTGGAAGAAAACTTCCCAATTAACATCGACGGAATCCTCGGTTCTCCCTTCTTCAGAACAGGAGCCGAGATCTCCTTTGCGAATCAATCCATAACGATAGGAAACATTCGGGTTCCCTTCTCGAACCCTTGCGCGCCCACGGCTGAGCTTCGCGATAAATTGGCAGCAGAGGTTATTTCAATGCCTTCGTCTATGACCAACGATCTCGTTAAAACTCCAGCCGCCAAGCGTGAGGAACATTCGGCAGGGAACGTTCGAGTGTCTTCCTCAAATCCTCGTGCACCCGCGGTCAGACCTTGCAGAGCTCCGGTGACGGAGGTTATTTCAATGCCTCCTCGGGATTCGATCGAGTGCTCCCTAGAGAAAAACGCCGTGAAAAGCCGGCCGGAATCGAAGGAGACTCGAGAGATATCGGAGTACACTGCGAGAAGTCGGGTCGTGGAGCGTGAGGATCGAGTCCGAACAAAGACTCCTCCGAAATCCGAAGAATTCGTCCTCGAACCTCGTACCGTTGCGTGCATAGCGGTCGACGTCGAAGGACCTAAACAGGGATATATCCGCCGTGTTAACGTAGCGCCGGATGTATTCCTGTGTCACGTCCGTCACTGTGTTTTTGTTACAGGTACCAGGAGAGAGAAAAGAGAACAGTGACAGACGGACGGTTGAGATATTATGATTAAAATGAGGAGTGGTCTTTCGTGCCGAGACAGCCGCGGGCTGTCATATGCACTAGGACAACCGATATTGCTATGGATGCAGTCAAGAAAAGAACGTCCGACGCGGTTACAAGGAGTTGTCACGTCCGTCACTGTGTTTTTGTTACAGGTACCAGGAGAGAGAAAAGAGAACAGTGACAGACGGACGGTTGAGATATTATGATTAAAATGAGGAGTGGTCTTTCGTGCCGAGACAGCCGCGGGCTGTCATATGCACTAGGACAACCGATATTGCTATGGATGCAGTCAAGAAAAGAACGTCCGACGCGGTTACAAGAAGTGTCCGACAAGAATCACGCGCGAGATGATGCAACGAAAACGGTGAGTTTACAGGATTCAGCAATTATACAAGACATTATACGACTCACCGCAATGCTGTATTAACGCCTAATAATATTGTTGCAGCAGGAACTGACGGTACTGGCAGTAGGTGTCGTACATCGGGTCTTCTATACAGATGTCCTCGAGGAGGGAAGATCTGGCAGAGCTGCTGCTCGGTTCGGGACGACGTTAGTGGCCTTGGATGCTGGCCGCAAGACGACACGTTGATGAGTTGGCAGAGGGACGTCACTGATGATTCGGCAACGGACCCTGGGGACGATGATCGTGTCTCGGCTGTCGTCGTCGTCGGCTATGTCGATCACCTCTGGACGATCGACCGGATGCAGAACTGGCGTCGGAGCTCGCGAGAGGTCCGCGTGGTTGACCTCTTTAGGAGGGTTGCAAGGGCAACCGTATACAGAAACGTAATCGGACGCGTCACACGGAATGTGCTCGGTGGTTCCCAGAAGTTCTGTCCACTCGGTAGTGGCGATGATTTGTTCGAGCACCGCTTTATTTCTTAACGCGCGTCTCAATTTAGCAAGTTGATACTTGCGTCCCGCTCGACGTGGGCGTCGCATGGGTAAGGAATAGTAATGATGGAATATTAATAATATATAATGAAATGAACTTCCACTTGTTATTAACCTTTTTGGTAGTTAACTCGCTTCGCGTCTATAGTGGCGGCTCAGCGTTTCCACTGCGCACTTTAGACCAATTCTAGACGTGGCACGAGAACTTTATGACTCGCTTCAAATTCCTTATTGGCGGCTCAGCGTTTCCACTGCGCACTTTAGACCAAGTCCGGATATGTCACGAGTTTAATATATTCGATGCAAGAACTGAATTGGAAGATGGTGTTGAACTAACACAAGAATAACAAGATCGAAGCACTGGTATAACAACGATATATTAAATAAGAACTGGTAAGTACACTGGTATACAATATGTAAGTAGTATTATAATAGGAGTAGTAATTGGATTAATGAATAATGGATATAGTAATATGTTGTAGGAATAACGTATGAGAATTAGGACTTGAGTTGAGTTGAGTTAGAGTTGGAATTGGAATTAGGAGTGAAGGATCGACACACTTCACTATCGCGGAGCTAGACTGAACACGTCTGCTCTTGAAGCCGGACTGGCGGCTGAGGCCAGGTAGGCACGTCTGTGCGAGTCGCTGGCTGAAGGCGGACTGATGCAAGCGTTCGCTCTGCCTTGCCTCCTTCGGTCGGAGTGGGGATAGCTGACGCTGCAGTCTCTTTGTTCTTCAGTCGTCGGAGTGGGAGAACTGCTGACGCAGCAGCGTCTTCGCTCCCGGGGACTGCACGTGCATTTCTGCTGACGCTGCAGTCTCGTGGCTGTCCTATTGCCCTCTACGAGCGTGGGACTGCTGATGCAGCAGTCCTTGGACTTCTCGACGTTTCTAGAAGCTTCTAGATGCTTCCAGAGTGATGCAATACTTTATTGCATTATGTGTCGTGGTGATGGGTTGAAACTGAGGTAAGGTGTTGATCAAGGTGAAGTTATGGTGATGGGTAGAGACGGAGATAAGGATTAGAACAATACAATAATGAGATCTTAATACTATGCTCTTATGTCTAGGGGACGGTGTATGGATCTTATGCAGATCAGACCTTGTATACATAGTGTGTGTACAAGGCCAACGTCGTACATCGGACGACGTAACAGAGTGTCCCGACAAGAATCGCGCGCGAGAGGATGCAACGAGAACGGTGAGTTTACAGGATTCAACAATTATACAAGATATTATACGACTCACCGCAATGTTGTATTAACGCCTAATAATATTGTTGCAGCAGGAACTGGCGGTACTGACAGTAGGTGTCGTACATCGGATCTTCTATACAGATGTCCTCGAGGTGGGGAAGATCTGGCAAAGTTGCTGCTGCTCGGTTCGGGACGACGTTAGTGGCCTTGGATGCTGGCCGCAAGACGACACGTTGATGAGCTGGCAGAGGAACGTCACGGATGATTCGGCAACGGACCCTGGGAACGATGATCGTGTCTCGGCTGTCGTCGTCGTCGGCTATGTCGATCACCTCTGGACAATCGACCGGATGCAGAACTGGCGTCGGAGCTCGCGAGAGGTCCGCGTGGTTGACCTCTTTAGGAGGGTTGCAAGGGCAACCGTATACAGAAACGTAATCGGACGCGTCACACGGAATGTGCTCGGTGGTTCCCAGAAGTTCTGTCCACTCGGTAGTGGCAATGATTTGATCGAGCACCGCTTTATTTCTCAACGCGCGTCTCAATTTAGCAAGTTGATACTTGCGTCCCGCTCGACGTGGGCGTCGCATAGGTAAGGAATAGTAATGACGGAATATTAATAAGACAATGAAAATGAACTTCCACTTGTTATTAACCTTTTTGGTAGTTAACTCGCTTCACGTCTATAGTGGCGGCTCAGCGTTTCCACTGCGCACTTTAGACCAATTCTAGACGTGGCACGAGAACTTCTCTATGACTCGCTTCAAATTCCTTATTGGCGGCTCAGCGTTTCCACTGCGCACTTTAGACCAAGTCCGGATATGTCACGAGTTTAATATATTCGATGCAAGAACTGAATTGGAAGATGGTGTTGAACTAACACAAGAATAACAAGATCGAAGCACTGGTATAACAACGATATATTAAATAAGAACTGGTAAGTACACTGGTATACAATATGTATGTAGTATTATAATAGGAGTAGTAATTGGATTAATGAATAATGGATATTGTAATATGTTATAGGAATAACGTATGAGAATTAGGACTTGAGTTGAGTTGAGTTAGAGTTGGAATTGGAATTGGAATTAGGAGTGAAGGATCGACACACTTCACTATCGCGGAGCTAGACTGAACACGTCTGCTCTTGAAGCCGGACTGGCATGTCCGTGCGAGTCGCTGGCTGAAGGCGGACTGATGCAAGCGTCCGCTCTGCCTTGCCTCCTTCGTTCGGAGTGGGGATAGCTGACGCTGCAGTCTCTTTGTTCTTCAGTCGTCGGAGTGGGAGAACTGCTGACGCAGCAGCGTCTTCGCTCCCGGGGACTGCACGTGCATTTCTGCTGACGCTGCAGTCTCGTGGCTGTCCTATTGCCCTCTACGAGCGTGGGACTGCTGATGCAGCAGTCCTTGGACTTCTCGACGTTTCTAGAAGCTTCTAGATGCTTCCAGAGTGATGCAATACTTTATTGCATTATGTGTCGTGGTGATGGGTTGAAACTGAGGTAAGGTGTTGATCAAGGTGAAGTTATGGTGATGGGTAGAGACGGAGATAAGGATTAGAACAATACAATAATGAGATCTTAATACTATGCTCTTATGTCTAGGGGACGGTGTATGGATCTTATGTAGATCAGACCTTGTATACATAGTGTGTGTACAAGGCCAACGTCGTACATCGGACGACGTAACACCTCCCAACGCGGAAAAGAAATTTCTTACAAGGGAGAAATTTCTCGCTCAACACTCGATATCACACTCATTCATGCGACGCATCGTCCGGGGGTACTCCGCGCAGGGAGCACAGTTCTCGGCGAGTATTTCCTATATTTGTACGAAACACTGGTCGCACTGAAATGTTGTCGGTGTCGGCACGTGGGGCTGGGGCTGGTTTTATGCAACTTATTTCGCTTTGTTCATTTTGCATAGTTGGGTTTTGGGTGGGTGGGGAATCACTGGTGTCACTGTCACTTTTGTCTTTTCTTATCTGCGTCCAGATGAGTGTCACGTTTCGCTGACGCGGGGTTTGCGTTGCATTATTCGGCGCACGCTTGAGTTTGTTTGCATGTACAATCTTAAAATGGTTCCCTACTTTGATTTTTACATTGTTTGAGTCTAGGATGTCGCAAATTTCGTGAGGACCCGTATATTGCGCGTCGAATTTGCCCTTGCAGGGTTCTTTGAGTAGGAATACTTGTTCTCCCACCTTGAATTCTACCGGGTTAATTCTTCTATCGTAGTATGATTTGGATTTCCTTTTCGCGGAGACTAAGTTTCCGCGCGCGCGAATCTGGGTTTCGGTTATCTTTCTTTGCAATTGGGAGAGGTAGTGGGTATAGGAGTCGTTTTCGCATTCGTAGGAGTAGGAATCGGCGGATGGGACTCGTGCCAAAGAGCCGAATACTAACTCGTGCGGCGTGAAATCTGTGCCCTCGTGGACACTCGTATTGTAACTAAACATTGCCAAATCGACCCATTTGTCCCAGTTGTTCTTATGGACGTATTGCTTCAGGTACTCTGCTAAGACGTGGTGGGATCTCTCGATTGACCCGTTGCTTTGAGGGTGGAAGGCTGTTGTTTGCAGCCGAGTTATTCTGAATCGTTTTGCGATGGCCTTCATCAGGGAACTTGTGAAATTCGCTCCTTGATCCGTTAGGATGGCTTTAGGTATTCCGAAACGGCAGATAAAATTGTTTATAAATGCGTCCGCAGTGCTGATGGCATCGGCGGATTTAAGAGGGATTGCGGTTGAGTGTTTCGTTAATAGATCCTGTATGGTTAAGATGTATGTGTTTCCGTCGTTGGTTGTTGGAAGGGGCCCTACAATGTCCATGGACACCTTATCGAACGCTCTACCGGGTGTATCCGTTATTCTCATTGGCAGGCGCGTTTTTACCCTGGTCAGTTTATTGCGTTGGCAACTGAGGCAGTTATTAACGTAGTTCGTTATCTGGATCTTCATACCGCTCCACCAATATCTTTCGCGGATTCTCTTCAGGGTTTTTGTAATTCCTTTGTGCCCTGCGTACGCAGAGACGTGATTTTCTGCGATAATATCATTCCATCTATCTTCGGCCGGTATCTGGATTTCGTTTGCGCAGAAGAATATGTGTACGGGGGTGTCTTCGAATGTCGCGATGAGGAGGTTCGAGACGTACTCCATGGAATTGTCATCTATATAGGTTTTAGAGATTGAAAATGTTCGCAGTCTGAGTTCGTTGGCTACATCAAGTAATGTCCGGAAACATTCTTTTAGGTCGTCAGTTGAAACCTCGTGAGTCAGGGATGGTTTGATGGGTATCTGTATCAGCTTGTTGCTACCGAAATTACTTATCTTTGCTTTGAATAAGGTCAGATCTCGACCGTCGGACAGTTTCCTTTGTCTATGGAGGTCTACGGCTCCTGGGTCTATAGGTTGACCATCCAGGGTTGTGAAACATACTAAATTATCTTTCCTCATAATTAGTCGGTCGCGGAGGTACGTTATTCTCCCTTGGCGTCTTGGCTCCTCATCTTCTTCCTCGTCCTCGGAGGGTAAGGTTTCTTCTTCTTCATCGAGCCAGTTTGGTCCCGTTGGTTGGGGAAGTAGGTTGGGGACGGCGGTTAAAATGTCCTCTAGTCCTGTTATGGATGACTCCTCATGACTGGAGGCGGGTACTAGGGGTGGTGATACCAAAAGGCTGTCGTTGTTACGTCGTCCGATGTACGACGTTGGCCTTGTACACACACTATGTATACAAGGTCTGATCTGCATAAGATCCACACACCGTCCCCTAGACATAAGGTTCTAATCCTTATCTCCGTCTCTACCCATCACCATAACTTCACCTTGATCAACACCTTACCTCAGTTTCAACCCATCACCACGACACATAATGCAATAAAGTATTGCATCACTCTGGAAGCATCTAGAAGCTTCTAGAAACGTCGAGAAGTCCAAAGACTGCTGCATCAGCAGTCCCACGCTCGTAGAGGGCAATAGGACAGCCACGAGACTGCAGCGTCAGCAGAAATGCACGTGCAGTCCCCGGGAGCGAAGACGCTGCTGCGTCAGCGGTTCTCCCACTCCGACGACTGAAGAACAAAGAGACTGCAGCGTCAGCTATCCCCACTCCGACCGAAGGAGGCAAGGCAGAGCGGACGCTTGCATCAGTCCGCCTCCAGACAGCGACTCGAACGGTCCGCTCCAAGCGAGCGACTCGCACGGACGTGCCAGTCCGGCTTCTTCCGACTTCAAGAGCAGACGTGTTCAGTCTAGCTCCGCGATAGTGAAGTGTGTCGATCCTTCACTCCTAATTCCAATTCCAATTCCAACTCTAACTCAACTCAACTCAAGTCCTAATTCTCATACATTATTCCTATAACATATTACAATATCCATTATTCATTAATCCAATTACTACTCCTATTATAATACTACTTACATATTGTATACCAGTGTACTTACCAGTTCTTATTTAATATATCGTTGTTATACCAGTGCTTCGATCTTGTTATTCTTGTGTTAGTTCAACACCATCTTCCAATTCAGTTCTTGCATAGAATATATTAAACTCGTGACATATCCGGACTTGGTCTAAAGTGCGCAGTGGAAACGCTGAGCCGCCAATAAGGAATTTGAAGCGAGTCATAGAGAAGTTCTCGTGCCACGTCTAGAATTGGTCTAAAGAGCGCAGTGGAAACGCTGAGCCGCCACTATAGACGTGAAGCGAGTTAACTACCAAAAAGGTTAATAACAAGTGGAAGTTCATTTTCATTATATTATTATTAATATTCCATCATTACTATTCCTTACCCATGCGACGCCCACGTCGAGCGGGACGCAAGTATCAACTTGCTAAATTGAGACGCGCGTTGAGAAATAAAGCGGTGCTCGATCAAATCATTGCCACTACCGAGTGGACAGCTTCTGGGAACCACCGAGCACATTCCGTGTGACGCGTCCGATTACGTTTCTGTATACGGTTGCCCTTGCAACCCTCCTAAAGAGGTCAACCACGCGGACCTCTCGCGAGCTCCGACGCCAGTTCTACATCCGGTCGATTGTCCAGAGGTGATCGACATTGCCGACGACGACGACAGCCGAGACACGATCATCGTTCCCAGGGTCCGTTGCCGAATCATCAGTGACGTCCCTCTGCCAACTCATCAACGTGTCATCTTGCGGCCAGCATCCAAGGCCACTAATGTCGTCCCGAGGAGAGCAGCAGCAACTCTGCCAGATCTTCCCCACCTCGAGGACATCTGTATAGAAGACCCGATGTACGACACCTACTGCCAGTACCGCCAGTTCCTGCTGCAACAATATTATTAGGTGTTAATACAACATTGCGGTGAGTCGTATAATATCTTGTATAATTGCTGAATCCTGTAAACTCACCGTTCTCGTTGCATCATCTCGCGCGTGATTCTTGTCGGGACACTTCTTGTAACCGCGTCGGACGTTCTCTTCTTGACTGCATCCATAGCAATATCGGTTGTCCTAGTGCATATGACAGCCCGCGGCTGTCTCGGCACGAAAGACCACTCCTCATTTAATCATAATATCTCAACCGTCCGTCTGTCACTGTTCTCTTTTCTCTCTCCTGGTACCTGTAACAAAAACACAGTGACGGACGTGACAAATTTGGCGCAGTCGGTAGGACATCGAAGTGGTCGCCGATATTTGCATTAATAAGCCCCGACGCGTGTCAGTGCGAAGTTCACATTTCTTAAATCCCATTCATATCTTTCAAAATGTCTCGCCCAATCACGCGATCTCAAAAGGATCTCCGAGCAGATCCTAACGCAGACCTTCCTCCAATGACCGAGGAAGAGCTACTCCTTTATGCGCAAGACCTCGCCCGTAGAGAGCAATATCTCAAAGAGGAAACAGATTTCATTGCCAAATTGCGTCTCAAACATGAAGAAGACGCACAAAACCAAAAAAATATGCTCGACGAAATACGAAAAGAGCTTCGCAACATCCAAATCACGAGTCAAACCCTACGTCAACAATCGCCTACACCAGGCCCTAGTAACGTCTCTAATATGCGGGAACCTTCACCGCCAGAGCCACGCGAAATCCCACAGTATGAACCTACTGGCAATTTTGCTCTAAAACAAGCCGCCGAGCTTGTCCCTAGATTCGACGGAACTTCGTCTTCCGTCCTACAATTCATACGTGCATGCAAACGCGCGCGTGACACCGTACCGGCCACTGCAGAGCGTGCCCTCACAAAATTGCTCTGCAATAAACTCCACGATCGTGCTTATGCCGCTATAGAAGGCCAGCACATATTCACAGTTTCTGCACTATGCGAAAAGTTACGTACAGTACTGGGCCCATACAAATTCGTGGACCAGTACCGTGGCGATCTCGCGAGTGTACTCCAAGCTCCAAACGAGCACATCCTAGACTTCATCAATCGCGTCAAAGACCTTCGAACCGCGATTCAAGATGCCACAGATATTGGCCTTGATTACGAAGAACTAGATCGCTTCGTAGTAGATTGTTTTCTACGAGGTCTCCTTCCCCAGCTGCGTGCCGAAGTGCTTCATTGCCCTTCGCGAAATCCTGCCACTGTTTTCGAAGCAGCCATCTCTGCTTACAGGCAGTATGAGTCAGACCAGACTCGTCGACGAGAACTGATCCGCGAAGAAAAACGAGTCAGCTTCTCTGATAACCGGCCGTATCGCCAGCGTTCCACGTACGAGTCCGCTCGTGACATTCCAGAGCGAACTCAAGAACGCCGCGATAACAGACCGGACTCGTCTCAGCAGTCCTCAAGAAACTTAAACCGGGACTCTTATCGCTCCCCGACGCCGCAACGGCGATGGGAAAATAATCCTCGCGACCAAAACACATACCGCGATGGTCGCACAGATCGCCCCTCAAGCCCTAACAAATTTTGCAACTACTGCAAAGTCCCCGGGCACGATATTCACGAGTGCCGTAAGCGCGCTTTTAATAATAATAGGAGGTCGGGAAACGAGTCCGGCCTCCCGACCGAAGCCAACCCAAGGCGGGAGGCCGCATCTTCAACCCAAACTACAGCCCGCACCCAAACAGCTATCCGGACGAACGACCTGTCCGACGATTCGTCTCAGCAGTAAATCTTGCTGCAGACTCACCAATTCCGCGCGTAAAAATCTCCGCCCCTCAATTACAAAAGAAGTGTGAATTTTTGTTGGACACGGGTTCGGAGATCAATTTAATTCGTGCGTCAAGTCTAGAACCAAATCTACCTATAGATTATACGAACATTATAGAAGTCCAAGGAATAACCGAGGGATCCATTCCAACTCTAGGTCAAATTAAAATACATTTACAGGGTCAAAACCCTATCGAATTTCATGTCTTGGAAGAAAACTTCCCAATTAACATCGACGGAATCCTCGGTTCTCCCTTCTTCAGAACAGGAGCCGAGATCTCCTTTGCGAATGAATACATAACGATAGGAAACATTCGGGTTCCCTTCTCGAACCCTTGCGCGCCCACGGCTGAGCCTCGCGATAAATTGGCAGCAGAGGTTATTTCAATGCCTTCGTCTATGACCAACGATCTCGTTAAAACTCCAGCCGCCAAGCGTGAGGAACATTCGGCAAGGAACGTTCGAGTGTCTTCCTCAAATCCTCGTGCACCCGCGGTCAGACCTTGCAGAGCTCCGGTGACGGAGGTTATTTCAATGCCTCCTCGGGATTCGATCGAGTACTCCCTAGAGAAAAACGCCGTGAAAAGCCGGCCGGAATCGAAGGAGACTCGAGAGATATCGGAGTACACTGCGAGAAGTCGGATCGTGGAGCGTGAGGATCGAGTCCGAACAAAGACTCCTCCGAAATCCGAAGAATTCGTCCTCGAACCTCGTACCGTTGCGTGCATAGCGGTCGACGTCGAAGGACCTAAACAGGGATATATCCGCCGTGTTAATGTAGCGCCGGATGTATTCCTGGGTGACTGCGTTGTCACCAATCGTAAAGGCAAAGCGAGCCTCCGGTGTTTTAACACCTCGTCGGAAAGAGTTTCATTTCGATTGCCCCCATTGGAGATGGAAGAAATCGAGTCGTACTCTTCCGACCTTTCTAATTCCGGGTATCATCCCGACGCATTCGGTAACCATCCCGACCTTTCTAATTCCGGGAACCATCCCGACGTATTCGGTAACCATCCCGACCATTCTACTTCCGGGTATCATCCCGACGTATTCGGTAACCATTCTGACCTTTCTAACTCCGGGTATCGTCCCGACGTATTCGGTAACCATCCCGACCTTTCTAACTCCGGTAACCAGCCCGATTCTTATTCTAACTCCGGTAACCAGCCCGATTCTCATACTAACTCCGGTAACCAGCCCGATTCTTATACTAACTCCGGTAACCAGCCCGATTCTCATACTAACTCCGGTAACCAGCCCGATCATTATTCTAACTCCGGTAACCAGCCCGATCAATTCCAAGACCAACTCCATTCCTACGACAATCAAAGATCTTCAAGACCCATATGTAAGCAGGTCTGTTCTATATTGCACAATAAATCCAGCGACAGTTCTAAACCAGAGAAGGATATCAAAGCCTCCAAAGTAAAAGAACTTCATAACTTACTTCGAAATCATATCTTTGATGATCCACAGAAACTCGATTCCTTTCAACTTCCATCTGCACGTTGCCATGCGAAGCGAAACGAATACGATAAAATTAATCTCTGCGCTACAGCGAAATACGCGTCAGCAAGAAGGAAATATAAATCCGAGTACCCTCGCGATAACGAATACCCCTACCAGATTAAACGAGCGAAATACGAAACCTCTGGTCAGCAAAATCTCCTTCCACCACTGGAAGATCAGCATATCACATCGCAACACCGCTCCTCCGAAGCAGCAATCGCCTCAGAAGACCGTCAGTCCTTAGACACACACGAAACTGTAATCATGCAGCCGATCCAAGTTGCCATCTTACTCTCTATAGCCACGCGAGTGTACACCCTCATCGGATACGATTGTGGAGGATCTACACTGAACACGACAACGTTCTCCATCATCGATATTCCTGATTGCGAGCCTGAAGAAATCAAGCCCACGGAGGACTCAGTAAAAATCCAATTGCTACAACTAGCAGAGTTTACTCAGACGAGAGTAATCCAGTGCCACATAGAAATCGACCGCACGATATTCTATTGTGGCATGCACTCACATGTTTCCATCGTCACGAACGGACGACAAGAATATTTACTGGCAACCACCAGTGAAACCTGTTCCGAGTTGCAGAAGACCGGAACAATCCTCATCACTCCGACCGCCCAGGTCACGGGAGTCCAGCCCAATTCTACTACATCCCGCAGCCTCACATTGGCGGGAGAACTTCAAAACAACGGGCAATGCGCGGGAACAACGTACAACGACCCATTCGGCACTTGGACCAGTGTCGTTGTACAGGCCATTGTTCGAATAACCCTGAGGGACTACACAGCAACAGTGAAGCTCTCTACAGGTCAGATCCATCTACAGTCAGGACAAATATGCACCTTCACAAAAGGAAGCTGCCTTGATACGCAAGATGGACATACATTCTGGGACGTCGTTCCCAACGATTACTGCAAGTTCAATAGCTACGACGTTCTCTACGAAGGACTAGCTACCAGAGTTTCTACAAAGACAAAGTTCTCACCCACACTATATATGGTGGAATCTGAAGACACCACATTCGCGTTGACAGAATCTGGTCGTACATCAATTTGCGGTTATATTATTATTCGCACGGAGCACCCCAAGCTCTTTATTCTGGATACAAGTCTGTCCGGTAAATTCAAGGAACGCACTCACACCATAGTAAGCAATCTGGACATATTCACCTACGTGAATAGTAAGTTCATCTACGTAGAAAAACATCTGAAAAGTCAACTTACCCAGTTGTACCAGGATGTCATCCGGCAAAAGTGCGAACTGGAGAAACAGGTCCTTCAAAACGCACTAACGATGTTACACTCATCACCGGAAGAAATAGCAGCTGCCATTATGCGAGAACCAGGATTCGTCGCAGTTCCAGCTGGAGAAGTGGTGCATATTATAAAGTGCATTCCAGTAACCGTACAAGTTCGGAAAACGGATAAGTGTTTCGATGAACTTCCGATCACTTACCAGAATTCTTCCAAGTTCTTAAAGCCAGGAGACCATATTATAGTTGCCACAGGTACAGAAAAGCCATGCAATGAACTCCTGCCGCCTCTCTACAAAATAAACGGAATTTGGTATCGTTTAACGCCGTCACTCACAGAGACCGTTGCCCCAGCAACATTACAACCGCTCATCAAACCCACGTGGAAGTACGTGGATCCAACAAATATCGCAACAGGCGGAATTTATTCCCAAGAGGATCTCAACAAACTACAGGACCACATCATGTTTCCAGTGGAAAGAGTGGCCGTAATAAATTCTATCGCCCAAGGAGCATCCGGCAGAGATTACGCAACAGGGAACGTTAATATGTTCAACCTGCTTGACGAAAACTCCCTGCAACAGATAGCGGAGTCAACAGCACAAAAACTGTGGTCAGGATTCACCACATTTGGTTCAATCAGTGCCGGAGTGCTAGGAATATATATAGCAATCCGAACAATAAAGACTATCATAAGTACCATAATCAATGGTATTGCATTGCACTCACTTTACGGATGGAGTTTGCATCTAGCAGTCGCCGTATGGAGCTCCCTCACAAGATTCTTCATCTTCCTGAAGCAAAAGGACAATACTTACACGTATGCAGCAAGATACAGGAAAAGTGCAAGTGAAAGTGTTAGTGAACAAAGTGATTCCCCACCCACCCTAAACCCCGAGAAAAGACAGTCGAAAAATGAACATTGCGAATACGACTTGTCGGACATTACAAAACCAGCCCCAGCCCCACGTGCCGACACCGACAACATTTCAGTGCGACCAGTGTTTCGTACAAATATAGGAAATACTCGCCGAGAACTGTGCTCCCTGCGCGGAGTACCCCCGGACGATGCATCGCATGAATGAGTGTGTGGTCGAGTGTTGAGCGAGAAATTTCTTCCTTGTAAGAAATTTCTTTTCCGCGTTGGGAGGTGTTACGTCGTCCGATGTACGACGTTGGCCTTGTACACACACTATGTATACAAGGTCTGATCTGCATAAGATCCACACACCGTCCCCTAGACATAAGGTTCTAATCCTTATCTCCGTCTCTACCCATCACCATAACTTCACCTTGATCAACACCTTACCTCAGTTTCAACCCATCACCACGACACATAATGCAATAAAGTATTGCATCACTCTGGAAGCATCTAGAAGCTTCTAGAAACGTCGAGAAGTCCAAAGACTGCTGCATCAGCAGTCCCACGCTCGTAGAGGGCAATAGGACAGCCACGAGACTGCAGCGTCAGCAGAAATGCACGTGCAGTCCCCGGGAGCGAAGACGCTGCTGCGTCAGCGGTTCTCCCACTCCGACGACTGAAGAACAAAGAGACTGCAGCGTCAGCTATCCCCACTCCGACCGAAGGAGGCAAGGCAGAGCGGACGCTTGCATCAGTCCGCCTCCAGACAGCGACTCGAACGGTCCGCTCCAAGCGAGCGACTCGCACGGACGTGCCAGTCCGGCTTCTTCCGACTTCAAGAGCAGACGTGTTCAGTCTAGCTCCGCGATAGTGAAGTGTGTCGATCCTTCACTCCTAATTCCAATTCCAATTCCAACTCTAACTCAACTCAACTCAAGTCCTAATTCTCATACATTATTCCTATAACATATTACAATATCCATTATTCATTAATCCAATTACTACTCCTATTATAATACTACTTACATATTGTATACCAGTGTACTTACCAGTTCTTATTTAATATATCGTTGTTATACCAGTGCTTCGATCTTGTTATTCTTGTGTTAGTTCAACACCATCTTCCAATTCAGTTCTTGCATAGAATATATTAAACTCGTGACATATCCGGACTTGGTCTAAAGTGCGCAGTGGAAACGCTGAGCCGCCAATAAGGAATTTGAAGCGAGTCATAGAGAAGTTCTCGTGCCACGTCTAGAATTGGTCTAAAGAGCGCAGTGGAAACGCTGAGCCGCCACTATAGACGTGAAGCGAGTTAACTACCAAAAAGGTTAATAACAAGTGGAAGTTCATTTTCATTATATTATTATTAATATTCCATCATTACTATTCCTTACCCATGCGACGCCCACGTCGAGCGGGACGCAAGTATCAACTTGCTAAATTGAGACGCGCGTTGAGAAATAAAGCGGTGCTCGATCAAATCATTGCCACTACCGAGTGGACAGCTTCTGGGAACCACCGAGCACATTCCGTGTGACGCGTCCGATTACGTTTCTGTATACGGTTGCCCTTGCAACCCTCCTAAAGAGGTCAACCACGCGGACCTCTCGCGAGCTCCGACGCCAGTTCTACATCCGGTCGATTGTCCAGAGGTGATCGACATTGCCGACGACGACGACAGCCGAGACACGATCATCGTTCCCAGGGTCCGTTGCCGAATCATCAGTGACGTCCCTCTGCCAACTCATCAACGTGTCATCTTGCGGCCAGCATCCAAGGCCACTAATGTCGTCCCGAGGAGAGCAGCAGCAACTCTGCCAGATCTTCCCCACCTCGAGGACATCTGTATAGAAGACCCGATGTACGACACCTACTGCCAGTACCGCCAGTTCCTGCTGCAACAATATTATTAGGTGTTAATACAACATTGCGGTGAGTCGTATAATATCTTGTATAATTGCTGAATCCTGTAAACTCACCGTTCTCGTTGCATCATCTCGCGCGTGATTCTTGTCGGGACACTTCTTGTAACCGCGTCGGACGTTCTCTTCTTGACTGCATCCATAGCAATATCGGTTGTCCTAGTGCATATGACAGCCCGCGGCTGTCTCGGCACGAAAGACCACTCCTCATTTAATCATAATATCTCAACCGTCCGTCTGTCACTGTTCTCTTTTCTCTCTCCTGGTACCTGTAACAAAAACACAGTGACGGACGTGACATCGTCATCTGAACTCGCCCTAGGGCGTGGTGGCGTTTTCGATGGTGGTTCAGATGTTGAGTTTGACGATGATTTCCTCTTCCTCGGGGGAATTGACTGAGGCGGTGGCATAAGATGCGAGTCGGCCCATCTCCTTCGGCGGTTATCGAAGAGAGGGGTTCCTGGATTTGATAACGGTGCTCTTGGCGGCGATGTGCCTCCAGGGGTGCTCCATGAGAGGGGCAACGTAACTGGGTTTCGGGAGAGGGTTTGTAGACGACTTTATATTCAAACTCGGCCAGTTTTAGGCGCCATCTGAGGAGGCGCGACGTAGGGTCTTTTACTGACGTCATCCAGACCAGCGGTTTATGGTCTGTGATTAGTGTAAATTTTCGGCCGTAAATATATGGTCTAAAATACTGTACTGCGAATATTATGGCTAAACACTCCTTCTCTATTGTAGAATAGTTCACTTCGGCGCCCTGCAGGATCCTTGAGGCATAGGCAACGGGACGATCCTTGCCTACTTCGCCTTGGCTTAGTACGGCGCCGATGGCATATCCAGATGCATCGCAGGTGACGTTAAACGGCTTATCGAAATCCGGGTATTGAAGGACCGGTTCGTCACACAGAGCTTGTCGTAGGTCTTCGAAGGCCTTTTCTTGTTTTGGACCCCATTCGAAATTGTGCTCTTTGGCGAGGAGTTGGGTTAGGGGTTTGGAGATTTTAGCGAAGTCATTAATAAATTTGCGGTAGTACCCTGCAAGGCCTAAAAATTCGCGCACGTTTTTCGCGTTCTTAGGTCGTGGGAAATTTTGTACGGCATTAATTTTCTTTGGACATGGTCTGACGCCGTCTTGACTAATCTGATGTCCCAGGTATGCCACTTCCTTATGAAGGAAGCCGCATTTCGAGGGCTGTAATTTGAGGTTGGCTCCGCGCAGTCGGCGGGCTAGTTTATTGAATTTGGCATAATGTTCTTCTAATGAGCGCGCGTAGATCACGATATCATCGAGGTACACGAAGAGTTCGTTGCCTTGTAGGCCGCAGAGGACTGTGTCCATTAATCTTTGGAAGGTAGCCGGAGCATTACGGAGACCGAATGGCATTCTGTTGAATTCGTAGTGGCCGAAAGGCGTGGAGAAGGCGGTCTTCGCGGCATCCTCCTTCTCCATTCCTATCTGATGGAATCCGCTGGCTAAGTCAAACACACTGAAGTATGCGGCGCTGCCTAACTGATCTAGGATTTCGTTAATGCTAGGTAGCGGGTACGCGTCGGCCACCGATTTCTCGTTTAATGCGCGGTAATCGATTACCATGCGCCATTTTTTGTTACCCTCGGCGTCCGCTTTCTTAGGAACAATCCACAAGGGGGAATTATAAGGTGAGTTAGATGGAACGACTATGTCATTCCGTAAGAGTTCGGACATTTGTTTGTTGATTTCGTCCTTGTGGATTGGTGGGTAGCGATACTGTTTAACATGGATTGGAATATCATCCGTCGTGATGATTCTGTGAGTCACCGCATTTGTTTTTCCCAAACGATCCCCTTGGAGATGGAAAAGATCATTGTGCTTTTCTAACAAAGATTTAACATGGTCCATTTCGTCACCGCTGAGATGATCCATGGGGATAGTTTCTAATAGCTCTTTCACGCGAGCTTCGTGGGAATTTGCGATGGAATAGGTCATTCTGACCTTGCTTTTATCGGGCTGGTTACCGGAGTTAGTATAATGATCGGGCTGGTTACCGGAGTTAGTATGAGAATCGGGCTGGTTACCGGAGTTAGTATGAGAATCGGGCTGGTTACCGGAATTAGTATAATGATCGGGCTGGTTACCGGAGTTAGTATAAGAATCGGGCTGGTTACCGGAGTTAGTAATGTCGGGATGGTTACCGAATACGTCGGGACGATACCCGGAATTAGAAAGGTCGGGATGGTTACCGAATGCGTCGGGATGGTTCCCGGAATTAGTAAGGTCGGGATGGTTACCGAATGCGTCGGGATAGTACCCGGAATTAGAAAGGTCGGGATGGTTACCGAATGCGTCGGGATAGTACCCGGAATTAGAAAGGTCGGAAGAGTACGACTCGATTTCTTCCATCTCCAATGGGGGCAATCGAAATGAAACTCTTTCCGACGAGGTGTTAAAACACCGGAGGCTCGCTTTGCCTTTACGATTGGTGACAACGCAGTCACCCAGGAATACATCCGGCGCTACATTAACACGGCGGATATATCCCTGTTTAGGTCCTTCGACGTCGACCGCTATGCACGCAACGGTACGAGGTTCGAGGACGAATTCTTCGGATTTCGGAGGAGTCTTTGTTCGGACTCGATCCTCACGCTCCACGATCCGACTTCTCGCAGTGTACTCCGATATCTCTCGAGTCTCCTTCGATTCCGGCCGGCTTTTCACGGCGTTTTTCTCTAGGGAGTACTCGATTGAATCCCGAGGAGGCATTGAAATAACCTCCGTCACCGGGGCTCTGCAAGGTCTGACCGCGGGTGCACGAGGATTTGAGGATGACACTCGAACGTTCCTTGCCGAATGTTCCTCACGCTTGGCGGCTGGAGTTTTAACGAGATCGTTGGTCATAGACGAAGGCATTGAAATAACCTCTGCTGCCAATTCATCGCGAGGCTCAGCCGTGGGCGCGCAAGGGTTCGAGAAGGGAACCCGAATGTTTCCTATCGTAATGTATTCATTCGCAAAGGAGATCTCGGCTCCTGTTCTGAAGAAGGGAGAACCGAGGATTCCGTCGATGTTAATTGGGAAGTTTTCTTCCAAGACATGAAATTCGATAGGGTTTTGACCCTGTAAGTGTATTTTAATTTGACCGAGAGTTGGAATGGATCCCTCGGTTATTCCTTGGACTTCTATAGTGTTCGTATAATCTATAGGTAGATTTGGTTCTAGACTTGACGCACGAATTAAATTGATCTCCGAACCCGTGTCTAACAAAAATTCACACTTCTTTTGTAATTGAGGGGCGGAGATTTTTACGCGCGGAATTGGTGAGTCTGCAGCAAGATTTACTGCTGAGACGAATCGTCGGACTGGTCGTTCGTCCGGATAGCTGTTTGGGTGCGGGCTGTAGTTTGAGTTGAAGATGCGGCCTCCCGCCTGGGGTTGGCTTCGGTCGGGAGGCCGGACTCGTTTCCCGACCTCCTATTATTATTAAAAGCGCGCTTACGGCACTCGTGAATATCGTGCCCGGGGACTTTGCAGTAGTTGCAAAATTTGTTAGGGCTTGAGGGGCGATCTGTGCGACCATCGCGGTACGTGTTTTGGTCGCGAGGATTGTTTTCCCATCGCCGTTGCGGCGTCGGGGAGCGATAAGAGTCCCGATTTGAGTTTCTTGAGGACTGCTGAGACGAATCCGGTCTGTTATCGCGGCGTTCTTGAGTTCGCTCTGGAATGTCACGAGGGGACTCGTACGTGGAACGCTGGCGATACGGCCGGTTATCAGAGAAGCTGACTCGTTTTTCTTCGCGGATCAGTTCTCGTCGACGAGTCTGGTCTGACTCATACTGCCTGTAAGCAGAGATGGCTGCTTCGAAAACAGTGGCAGGATTTCGCGAAGGGCAATGAAGCACTTCGGCACGCAGCTGGGGAAGGAGACCTCGTAGAAAACAATCTACTACGAAGCGATCTAGTTCTTCGTAATCAAGGCCAATATCTGTGACATCTTGAATCGCGGTTCGAAGGTCTTTAACGCGATTGATGAAGTCTAAGATGTGCTCGTTTGGAGCTTGGAGTACACTCGCGAGATCGCCACGGTACTGGTCCACGAATTTGTATGGGCCCAGCACTGTACGTAACTTTTCGCATAGTGCAGAAATTGTGAATATGTGCTCGCCTTCTATAGCGGCATAAGCACGATCGTGGAGTTTATTGCAGAGCAATTTCGTGAGGGCACGCTCTGCAGTGGCCGGTACGGTGTCACGCGCGCGTTTGCATGCACGTATGAATTGCAGGACGGAAGACGAAGTTCCGTCGAATCTAGGGACAAGCTCGGCGGCTTGTTTTAGAGCGAAATTACCAGTAGGTTCATACTGTGGGATTTCGCGTGGCTCTGGCGGTGAAGGTTCCCGCATATTAGAGACGTTACTAGGGCCTGGTGTAGGCGATTGTTGACGTAGGGTTTGACTCGTGATTTGGATGTTATGAAGCTCTTTTCGTATTTCGTCGAGCATATTCTTTTGGTTTTGTGCGTCTTCTTCATATTTGAGACGCAATTTGGCAATAAAATCAGTTTCTTCTTTGAGATATTGCTCTCTACGGGCGACGTCTTGCGCGTAAAGGAGTAACTCTTCCTCGGTCATTGGAGGAAGGTCTGCGTTAGGATCTGCTCGGAGATCCCTTTGAGATCGCGTGATTGGGCGAGACATTTTGAAAGAATGAATGGGATTTAGAAATGTGAATTTCGCACTGACACGCGTCGGCTTATTAATGCAAATATCGGCGACCACTTCGATGTCCTACCGACTGCGCCAAATTTGGCACGTCCGTCACTGTGTTTTTGTTACAGGTACCAGGAGAGAGAAAAGAGAACAGTGACAGACGGACGGTTGAGATATTATGATTAAAATGAGGAGTGGTCTTTCGTGCCGAGACAGCCGCGGGCTGTCATATGCACTAGGACAACCGATATTGCTATGGATGCAGTCAAGAAAAGAACGTCCGACGCGGTTACAAGGAGTGTCCCGACAAGAATCGCGCGCGAGAGGATGCAACGAGAACGGTGAGTTTACAGGATTCAACAATTATACAAGATATTATACGACTCACCGCAATGTTGTATTAACGCCTAATAATATTGTTGCAGCAGGAACTGGCGGTACTGACAGTAGGTGTCGTACATCGGATCTTCTATACAGATGTCCTCGAGGTGGGGAAGATCTGGCAAAGTTGCTGCTGCTCGGTTCGGGACGACGTTAGTGGCCTTGGATGCTGGCCGCAAGACGACACGTTGATGAGCTGGCAGAGGAACGTCACGGATGATTCGGCAACGGACCCTGGGAACGATGATCGTGTCTCGGCTGTCGTCGTCGTCGGCTATGTCGATCACCTCTGGACAATCGACCGGATGCAGAACTGGCGTCGGAGCTCGCGAGAGGTCCGCGTGGTTGACCTCTTTAGGAGGGTTGCAAGGGCAACCGTATACAGAAACGTAATCGGACGCGTCACACGGAATGTGCTCGGTGGTTCCCAGAAGTTCTGTCCACTCGGTAGTGGCAATGATTTGATCGAGCACCGCTTTATTTCTCAACGCGCGTCTCAATTTAGCAAGTTGATACTTGCGTCCCGCTCGACGTGGGCGTCGCATAGGTAAGGAATAGTAATGACGGAATATTAATAAGACAATGAAAATGAACTTCCACTTGTTATTAACCTTTTTGGTAGTTAACTCGCTTCACGTCTATAGTGGCGGCTCAGCGTTTCCACTGCGCACTTTAGACCAATTCTAGACGTGGCACGAGAACTTCTCTATGACTCGCTTCAAATTCCTTATTGGCGGCTCAGCGTTTCCACTGCGCACTTTAGACCAAGTCCGGATATGTCACGAGTTTAATATATTCGATGCAAGAACTGAATTGGAAGATGGTGTTGAACTAACACAAGAATAACAAGATCGAAGCACTGGTATAACAACGATATATTAAATAAGAACTGGTAAGTACACTGGTATACAATATGTATGTAGTATTATAATAGGAGTAGTAATTGGATTAATGAATAATGGATATTGTAATATGTTATAGGAATAACGTATGAGAATTAGGACTTGAGTTGAGTTGAGTTAGAGTTGGAATTGGAATTGGAATTAGGAGTGAAGGATCGACACACTTCACTATCGCGGAGCTAGACTGAACACGTCTGCTCTTGAAGCCGGACTGGCATGTCCGTGCGAGTCGCTGGCTGAAGGCGGACTGATGCAAGCGTCCGCTCTGCCTTGCCTCCTTCGTTCGGAGTGGGGATAGCTGACGCTGCAGTCTCTTTGTTCTTCAGTCGTCGGAGTGGGAGTGTCACGTCCGTCACTGTGTTTTTGTTACAGGTACCAGGAGAGAGAAAAGAGAACAGTGACAGACGGACGGTTGAGATATTATGATTAAAATGAGGAGTGGTCTTTCGTGCCGAGACAGCCGCGGGCTGTCATATGCACTAGGACAACCGATATTGCTATGGATGCAGTCAAGAAAAGAACGTCCGACGCGGTTACAAGAAGTGTCCCGACAAGAATCGCGCGCGAGAGGATGCAACGAGAACGGTGAGTTTACAGGATTCAACAATTATACAAGATATTATACGACTCACCGCAATGTTGTATTAACGCCTAATAATATTGTTGCAGCAGGAACTGGCGGTACTGACAGTAGGTGTCGTACATCGGATCTTCTATACAGATGTCCTCGAGGTGGGGAAGATCCGGCAGAGTTGCTGCTGCTCGGTTCGGGACGACGTTAGTGGCCTTGGATGCTGGCCGCAAGACGACACGTTGATGAGCTGGCAGAGGAACGTCACGGATGATTCGGCAACGGACCCTGGGAACGATGATCGTGTCTCGGCTGTCGTCGTCGTCGGCTATGTCGATCACCTCTGGACAATCAACCGGATGTAGAACTGGCGTCGGAGCTCGCGAGAGGTCCGCGTGGTTGACCTCTTTAGGAGGGTTGCAAGGGCAACCGTATACAGAAACGTAATCGGACGCGTCACACGGAATGTGCTCGGTGGTTCCCAGAAGTTCTGTCCACTCGGTAGTGGCAATGATTAGATCGAGCACCGCTTTATTTCTCAACGCGCGTCTCAATTTAGCAAGTTGATACTTGCGTCCCGCTCGACGTGGGCGTCGCATGGGTAAGGAATAGTAATGATGGAATATTAATAATATAATGAAAATGAACTTCCACTTGTTATTAACCTTTTTGGTAGTTAACTCGCTTCACGTCTATAGTGGCGGCTCAGCGTTTCCACTGCGCTCTTTAGACCAATTCTAGACGTGGCACGAGAACTTCTCTATGACTCGCTTCAAATTCCTTATTGGCGGCTCAGCGTTTCCACTGCGCACTTTAGACCAAGTCCGGATATGTCACGAGTTTAATATATTCGATGCAAGAACTGAATTGGAAGATGGTGTTGAACTAACACAAGAATAACAAGATCGAAGCACTGGTATAACAACGATATATTAAATAAGAACTGGTAAGTACACTGGTATACAATATGTAAGTAGTATTATAATAGAAGTAGTAATTGGATTAATGAATAATGGATATAGTAATATGTTATAGGAATAATGTATGAGAATTAGGACTTGAGTTGAGTTGAGTTAGAGTTGGAATTGGAATTGGAATTAGGAGTGAAGGATCGACACACTTCACTTTCGCGGAGCTAGACTGAACACGTCTGCTCTTGAAGCCGGACTGGCATGTCCGTGCGAGTCGCTCGCTTGGAGCGGACCGTTCGAGTCGCGAGATGGAGGCGGACTGATGCAAGCGTCCGCTCTGCCTTGCCTCCTTCGGTCGGAGTGGGGATAGCTGACGCTGCAGTCTCTTTGTTCTTCAGTCGTCGGAGTGGGAGAACCGCTGACGCAGCAGCGTCTTTGCTCCCGGGGACTGCACGTGCATTTCTGCTGACGCTGCAGTCTCGTGGCTGTCCTATTGCCCTCTACGAGCGTGGGACTGCTGATGCAGCAGTCTTTGGACTTCTCGACGTTTCTAGAAGCTTCTAGATGCTTCCAGAGTGATGCAATACTTTATTGCATTATGTGTCGTGGTGATGGGTTGAAACTGAGGTAAGGTGTTGATCGAGGTGAAGTTATGGTGATGGGTAGAGACGGAGATAAGGATTAGAACAATACAATAATGAGATCTTAATACTATGCTCTTATGTCTAGGGGACGGTGTGTGGATCTTATGCAGATCACACCTTGTATACATAGTGTGTGTACAAGGCCAACGTCGTACATCGGACGACGTAACACCTCCCAACGCGGAAAAGAAATATCTTACATGGGAGAAATTTCTCGCTCAACACTCGCTTTCACATTCATTCATGCGACGCATCGTCCGGGGGTACTCCGCGCAGGGAGCACAGTTCTCGGCGAGTATTTCCTATATATGTACGAAACACTGGTCGCACTGAAATGTTGTCGGTGTCGGCACGTGGGGTTGGGGCTGGTTTTGTAATGTCCGACAAGTCGTATTCGCAATGTTCATTTTGCATAGTTGGGTTTTGGGTGGGTGGGGAATCACTGGTGTCACTGTCACTTTTGTCTCAGGTGACGAGATTACGGCTTTGGCACAAACACTCTGCATCTCTAATTTGCTTGAGTATTGGTGTCTTCGTCCGAGGAAGAGGTGCTTAAGTTTTCGTCCTCTTCTTCGTCGTCCGTGAGAATTTCGCCTCTTTCTCTTCTTATTCTGGCAGTGTCTGTTGCTGCCCGATCCAGTGCGAGGAGGAAGCTGCAGTGGATGCATTCCAATATTGGGGTTTCCCTCAATATGGGTTTTGTACACGCGTCGCATGCGTTCTTCCTTTTCCTTGTAAGAACGTGCGTGTATACGATGACCCTCCTGACTACCGCAGTGAGGCTGCAGGCAAGGCATAGTTCTCTGCCATTTAGGGAGATTCTGTGTCTGCCATTGTAGCAGAATATTCCCTGGTATCTGTAGATGAAGTCTCCGGCTTTGTTCGCCGATGGTCTCGCCGGTTGTAAGTGTCCGCACATGTTGATCGTGTTTGTGGATACTGGACACGATGTGGTAGGCGGCTGGGAACAGGCTGGGATTCTGGCTGTAGGAACTTCTTCGAAGTGCTGCTGTCGTTTGTTCTGTATCTTCCGGCGGTGGAAGGAGATTCTGTCGACGCTGGGTTTCGGATTTCGCTCGCTTATCGGTGTTGACCGGACGCGTGATTATCGCGGATTCTAATTTCGCGTCAGCGGAGGACTGTAATGAAATCTCCTGGGAGGGTTTCTTATCGCAAATCGCAGGAGACTCTACAATCATTGTTCGCGGGTTATTGCAAAGGTATAGTATAATACGAAATTTGTTTCTCCTTTTTGCTGATGCGTATTTTACAGACGTATAATTCCTAGATGGATGGAAATCGCTTTGCGGTGCACGGATACTTGACCGTTGAGACTGGAAGAGATCATGTTCCGGCGAAAAATCAGAGGTAGGTTTTTGAAATGAAATATAGACTCTCTTTGACTCTGATTTAGAAATTATCGCGGGATGATCTTTTATGATCGACTCGTATGCTCGGTCTATACGAGGTAGAGTTTTATGCTTTATTTTATGTAGACGTTCTGTCGTCTTTAGAGAATCAAAGGCGGGGACATTTCCTTTCAACCTAGACTCGGAATAGAAACAATCGGACTTGATACCGGAGCTTGTAGAATAAACCTTCATAGGTTTGAATTCGCGGGAGTCTTCTTTGGACTCTGGATTAAAATTGTCGGGATGGTTACCGAATACGTCGGGATGGTTACCGGAATTGAAAAGGTCGGGATGGTTACCGAATGCGTCGGGGTAGTACCCGGAATTAGAAAGGTCGGGATGGTTACCGAATACGTCGGGATGATACCCGGAATTAGAAAGGTCGGAAGAGTACGACTCGATTTCTTCCATCTCCAATGGGGGCAATCGAAACGAAACTCTTTCCGACGAGGTGTTAAAACACCGGAGGCTCGCTTTGCCTTTACGATTGGTGACGACGCAGTCACCCAGGAATACATCCGGCGCTACGTTAACACGGCGGATATATCCCTGTTTAGGTCCTTCGACGTCGACCGCTATGCACGCAACGGTACGAGGTTCGAGGACGAATTCTTCGGATTTCGGAGGAGTCTTTGTTCGGACTCGATCCTCACGCTCCACGATCCGACTTCTCGCAGTGTACTCCGATATCTCTCGAGTCTCCTTCGATTCCGGCCGGCTTTTCACGGCGTTTTTCTCTAGGGAGCACTCGATCGAATCCCGAGGAGGCATTGAAATAACCTCCGTCACCGGGGCTCTGCAAGGTCTGACCGCGGGTGCACGAGGATTTGAGGAAGACACTCGAACGTTCCTTGCCGAATGTTCCTCACGCTCGACGGCTGGAGTTTTAACGAGATCGTTGGTCATAGACGAAGGCATTGAAATAACCTCTGCTGCCAATTTATCGCGAGGCTCAGCCGTGGGCGCGCAAGGGTTCGAGAAGGGAACCCGAATGTTTCCTATCGTAATGTATTCATTCGCAAAGGAGATCTCGGCTCCTGTTCTGAAGAAGGGAGAACCGAGGATTCCGTCGATGTTAATTGGGAAGTTTTCTTCCAAGACATGAAATTCGATAGGGTTTTGACCCTGTAAGTGTATTTTAATTTGACCGAGAGTTGGAATGGATCCCTCGGTTATTCCTTGGACTTCTATAGTGTTCGTATGATCTATAGGTAGATTTGGTTCTAGACTTGACGCACGAATTAGATTGATCTCCGAACCCGTGTCCAACAAAAATTCACACTTCTTTTGTAATTGAGGGGCGGAGATTTTTACGCGCGGAATTGGTGAGTCTGCAGCAAGATTTACTGCTGAGACGAATCGTCGGACTGGTCGTTCGTCCGGATAGCTGTTTGGGTGCGGGCTGTAGTTTGAGTTGAAGATGCGGCCTCCCGCCTGGGGTTGGCTTCGGTCGGGAGGCCGGACTCGTTTCCCGACCTCCTATTATTATTAAAAGCGCGCTTACGGCACTCGTGAATATCGTGCCCGGGGACTTTGCAGTAGTTGCAAAATTTGTTAGGGCTTGAGGGGCGATCTGTGCGACCATCGCGGTACGTGTTTGGGTCGCGAGGATTATTTTCCCATCGCCGTTGCGGCGTCGGGGAGCGATAAGAGTCCCGGTTTAAGTTTCTTGAGGACTGCTGAGACGAGTCCGGTCTGTTATCGCGGCGTTCTTGAGTTCGCTCTGGAATGTCACGAGGGGACTCGTACGTGGAACGCGGGCGATACGGCCGGTTATCAGAGAAGCTGACTCGTTTTTCTTCGCGGATCAGTTCTCGTCGACGAGTCTGGTCTGACTCATACTGCCTGTAAGCAGAGATGGCTGCTTCGAAAACAGTGGCAGGATTTCGCGAAGGGCAATGAAGCACTTCGGCACGCAGCTGGGGAAGGAGACCTCGTAGAAAACAATCTACTACGAAGCGATCTAGTTCTTCGTAATCAAGGCCAATATCTGTGGCATCTTGAATCGCGGTTCGAAGGTCTTTGACGCGATTGATGAAGTCTAGGATGTGCTCGTTTGGAGCTTGGAGTACACTCGCGAGATCGCCACGGTACTGGTCAACGAATTTGTATGGGCCCAGTACTGTTCGTAATTTCTCGCATAGTGCAGAAATTGTGAATATGTGCTGGCCTTCTATAGCGGCATAAGCACGATCGTGGAGTTTATTGCAGAGCAATTTTGTGAGGGCACGCTCTGCAGTGGCCGGTACGGTGTCACGCGCGCGTTTGCATGCACGTATGAATTGTAGGACGGAAGACGAAGTTCCGTCGAATCTAGGGACAAGCTCGGCGGCTTGTTTTAGAGCGAAATTGCCAGTAGGTTCATACTGTGGGATTTCGCGTGGCTCTGGCGGTGAAGGTTCCCGCATATTAGAGACGTTACTAGGGCCTGGTGTAGGCGATTGTTGACGTAGGCTTTGACTCGTGATTTGGATGTTATGAAGCTCTTTTCGTATTTCGTCGAGCATATTCTTTTGGTTTTGTGCGTCTTCTTCATATTTGAGACGCAATTTGGCAATAAAATCAGTTTCTTCTTTGAGATATTGCTCTCTACGGACGAGGTCTTGCGCATAAAGGAGTAACTCTTCCTCGGTCATTGGAGGAAGGTCTGCGTTAGGATCTGCTCGGAGATCCTTTTGAGATCGCGTGATTGGGCGAGACATTTTGAAAGATATAAATGGGATTTAAGAAATGTGAACTTCGCACTGACACGCATCGGCTTATTAATGCAAATATCGGCGACCACTTCGATGTCCTACCGACTGCGCCAAATTTGTCACGTCCGTCACTGTGTTTTTGTTACAGGTACCAGGAGAGAGAAAAGAGAACAGTGACAGACGGACGGTTGAGATATTATGATTAAAATGAGGAGTGGTCTTTCGTGCCGAGACAGCCGCGGGCTGTCATATGCACTAGGACAACCGATATTGCTATGGATGCAGTCAAGAAAAGAACGTCCGACGCGGTTACAAGAAGTGTCCCGACAAGAATCGCGCGCGAGAGGATGCAACGAGAACGGTGAGTTTACAGGATTCAACAATTATACAAGATATTATACGACTCACCGCAATGTTGTATTAACGCCTAATAATATTGTTGCAGCAGGAACTGGCGGTACTGACAGTAGGTGTCGTACATCGGATCTTCTATACAGATGTCCTCGAGGTGGGGAAGATCCGGCAGAGTTGCTGCTGCTCGGTTCGGGACGACGTTAGTGGCCTTGGATGCTGGCCGCAAGACGACACGTTGATGAGCTGGCAGAGGAACGTCACGGATGATTCGGCAACGGACCCTGGGAACGATGATCGTGTCTCGGCTGTCGTCGTCGTCGGCTATGTCGATCACCTCTGGACAATCAACCGGATGTAGAACTGGCGTCGGAGCTCGCGAGAGGTCCGCGTGGTTGACCTCTTTAGGAGGGTTGCAAGGGCAACCGTATACAGAAACGTAATCGGACGCGTCACACGGAATGTGCTCGGTGGTTCCCAGAAGTTCTGTCCACTCGGTAGTGGCAATGATTAGATCGAGCACCGCTTTATTTCTCAACGCGCGTCTCAATTTAGCAAGTTGATACTTGCGTCCCGCTCGACGTGGGCGTCGCATGGGTAAGGAATAGTAATGATGGAATATTAATAATATAATGAAAATGAACTTCCACTTGTTATTAACCTTTTTGGTAGTTAACTCGCTTCACGTCTATAGTGGCGGCTCAGCGTTTCCACTGCGCTCTTTAGACCAATTCTAGACGTGGCACGAGAACTTCTCTATGACTCGCTTCAAATTCCTTATTGGCGGCTCAGCGTTTCCACTGCGCACTTTAGACCAAGTCCGGATATGTCACGAGTTTAATATATTCGATGCAAGAACTGAATTGGAAGATGGTGTTGAACTAACACAAGAATAACAAGATCGAAGCACTGGTATAACAACGATATATTAAATAAGAACTGGTAAGTACACTGGTATACAATATGTAAGTAGTATTATAATAGAAGTAGTAATTGGATTAATGAATAATGGATATAGTAATATGTTATAGGAATAATGTATGAGAATTAGGACTTGAGTTGAGTTGAGTTAGAGTTGGAATTGGAATTGGAATTAGGAGTGAAGGATCGACACACTTCACTTTCGCGGAGCTAGACTGAACACGTCTGCTCTTGAAGCCGGACTGGCATGTCCGTGCGAGTCGCTCGCTTGGAGCGGACCGTTCGAGTCGCGAGATGGAGGCGGACTGATGCAAGCGTCCGCTCTGCCTTGCCTCCTTCGGTCGGAGTGGGGATAGCTGACGCTGCAGTCTCTTTGTTCTTCAGTCGTCGGAGTGGGAGAACCGCTGACGCAGCAGCGTCTTTGCTCCCGGGGACTGCACGTGCATTTCTGCTGACGCTGCAGTCTCGTGGCTGTCCTATTGCCCTCTACGAGCGTGGGACTGCTGATGCAGCAGTCTTTGGACTTCTCGACGTTTCTAGAAGCTTCTAGATGCTTCCAGAGTGATGCAATACTTTATTGCATTATGTGTCGTGGTGATGGGTTGAAACTGAGGTAAGGTGTTGATCGAGGTGAAGTTATGGTGATGGGTAGAGACGGAGATAAGGATTAGAACAATACAATAATGAGATCTTAATACTATGCTCTTATGTCTAGGGGACGGTGTGTGGATCTTATGCAGATCAGACCTTGTATACATAGTGTGTGTACAAGGCCAACGTCGTACATCGGACGACGTAACAGGAGAACCGCTGACGCAGCAGCGTCTTCGCTGCCGGGGACTGCACGTGCATTTCTGCTGACGCTGCAGTCTCGTGGCTGTCCTATTGCCCTCTACGAGCGTGGGACTGCTGATGCAGCAGTCTTTGGACTTCTCGACGTTTCTAGAAGCTTCTAGATGCTTCCAGAGTGATGCAATACTTTATTGCATTATGTGTCGTGGTGATGGGTTGAAACTGAGGTAAGGTGTTGATCAAGGTGAAGTTATGGTGATGGGTAGAGACGGAGATAAGGATTAGAACAATACAATAATGAGATCTTAATACTATGCTCTTATGTCTAGGGGACGGTGTGTGGATCTTATGTAGATCAGACCTTGTATACATAGTGTGTGTACAAGGCCAACGTCGTACATCGGACGACGTAACACCTGGGTGACTGCGTCGTCACCAATCGTAAAGGCAAAGCGAGCCTCCGGTGTTTTAACACCTCGTCGGAAAGAGTTTCATTTCGATTGCCCCCATTGGAGATGGAAGAAATCGAGTCGTACTCTTCCGACCTTTCTACTTCCGGGAACTATCCCGACGCATTCGGTAACCATCCCGACCTTTCTAATTCCGGGTATCATCCCGACGCATTCGGTAACCATCCCGACCTTTCTAATTCCGGGAACCATCCCGACGTATTCGGTAACCATCCCGACCTTTCTAACTCCGGTAACCAGCCCGATTCTTATACTAACTCCGGTAACCAGCCCGATTCTTATACTAACTCCGGTAACCAGCCCGATCCTTATACTAACTCCGGTAACCAGCCCGATCCTTATTCTAACTCCGGTAACCAGCCCGATCAATTCCAAGACCAACTCCATTCTTACGACAATCAAAGATCTTCAAGACCCATATGTAAGCAGGTCTGTTCTATATTGCACAATAAATCCAGCGACAGTTCTAAACCAGAGAAGGATATCAAAGCCTCCAAAGTAAAAGAACTTCATAACTTACTTCGAAATCATATCTTTGATGATCCACAGAAACTCGATTCCTTTCAACTTCCATCTGCACGTTGCCATGCGAAGCGAAACAAATACGATAAAATTAATCTCTGCGCTACAGCGAAATACGCGTCAGCAAGAAAGAGATATAAATCCGAGTACCCTCGCGATAACAGATACCCCTATGGGAATAAGCGAGCGAAATTCGAAGCCCAGCATCGACAAAATCTCCTTCGACCACCGGAAGATATAGAACAAGTATTCCTACTCAAAGAACCCTGCAAGGGCAAATTCGATGAGCAATATACGGGTCCTCACGAAATTTGCGACATCCTAGACTCAAACAATGTAAAAATTAAAGTAGGGAACCATTTTAAGATTGTACATGCAAACAAACTCAAGCGTGCGCCGAATAATCTAACGCAAACCCCGCGTCAGCGAAACGTGACACTCATCTGGAAGAAGATAAGAAAAGACAAAAGTGACAGTGACACCAGTGATTCCCCACCCACCCAAAACCCAATTATGCAAAATGAACAAAGCGAAATAAATTGCATAAAATCAGCCCCAGCCCCACGTGCCGACACCGACAACATTTCAGTGCGACCAGTGTTTCGTACAAATATAGGAAATACTCGCCGAGAACTGTGCTCCCTGCGCGGAGTACCCCCGGACGATGCGTCGCATGAATGAATGTGAAAGCGAGTGTTGAGCGAGAAATTTCTCCCATGTAAGAAATTTCTTTTCCGCGTTGGGAGGTGTTACGTCGTCCGATGTACGACGTTGGCCTTGTACACACACTATGTATACAAGGTCTGATCTGCATAAGATCCACACACCGTCCCCTAGACATAAGAGCATAGCATTAAGATCTTCATTATTCTATTGTTCTAATCCTTATCTCCGTCTCTACCCATCACCATAACTTCACCTTGATCAACACCTTACCTCAGTTTCAACCCATCACCACGACACATAATGCAATAAAGTATTGCATCACTCTGGAAGCATCTAGAAGCTTCTAGAAACGTCGAGAAGTCCAAGGACTGCTGCATCAGCAGTCCCACGCTCGTAGAGGGCAATAGGACATCCACGAGACTGCACCGTCAGCAGAAATGCACGTGCAGTCCCCGGGAGCGAAGACGCTGCTGCGTCAGCGGTTCTCCCATTCCGACGACCGAAGAACAAAGAGACTGCAGCGTCAGCTATCCCCACTCCGAACGAAGGAGGCAAGGCAGAGCGGACGCTTGCATCAGTCCGCCTCCAGACAGCGACTCGAACGGTCCGCTCCAAGCGAGCGACTCGCACGGACGTGCCAGTCCGGCTTCTTCCGACGACAAGAGCAGACGTGTTCAGTCTAGCTCCGCGAAAGTGAAGTGTGTCGATCCTTCACTCCTAATTCCAATTCCAATTCCAACTCTAACTCAACTCAACTCAAGTCCTAATTCTCATACATTATTCCTATAACATATTACTATATCCATTATTCATTAATCCAATTACTACTTCTATTATAATATTACTTACATATTGTATACCAGTGTACTTACCAGTTCTTATTTAATATATCGTTGTTATACCAGTGCTTCGATCTTGTTATTCTTGTGTTCGTTCAACACCATCTTCCAATTCAGTTCTTGCATCGAATATATTAAACTCGTGACATATCCGGACTTGGTCTAAAGTGCGCAGTGGAAACGCTGAGCCGCCAATAAGGAATTTGAAGCGAGTCACAGAGAAGTTCTCGTGCCACGTCTAGAATTGGTCTAAAGAGCGCAGTGGAAACGCTGAGCCGCCGCTATAGACGTGAAGCGAGTTAACTACCTAAAAGGTTAATAACAAATGGAGTTTCATTTTCATTATATTATTAATATTCCATCATTACTATTCCTTACCCATGCGACGCCACGTCGAGCGGGACGCAAGTATCAACTTGCTAAATTGAGACGCGCGTTGAGAAATAAAGCGGTGCTCGATCAAATCATTGCCACTACCGAGTGGACAGAACTTCTAGGAACCACCGAGCACATTCCGTGTGACGCGTCCGATTACGTTTCTGTATACGGTTGCCCTTGCAACCCTCCTAAAGAGGTCAACCACGCGGACCTCTCGCGAGCTCCGACGCCAGTTCTGCATCCGGTCGATCGTCCTGAGGTAATCGACATAGCCGACGACGACAGCCAAGACACGATCATCGTTCCCAGGGTCCGTTGCCGAATCATCCGTGACGTTCCTCTGCCAGCTCACCAACGTGTCGTCTTGCGGCCAGCATCCAAGGCCACTAATGTCGTCCCGAACCGAGCAGCAGCAACTCTGCCAGATCTTCCCCACCTCGAGGACATCTGTATAGAAGATCCGATGTACTACACCTACTGTCAGTACCGCCAGTTCCTGCTACAACAATATTATTAGGCGTCAATACAACATTGCGGTGAGTCGTATAATGTCTTGTATAATTGCCGAATCCTGTAAACTCACCGTTCTCGTTGCATCATCTCGCGCGTGATTCTTGTCGGGACACTTCTTGTAACCGCGTCGGACGTTCTCTTCTTGACTGCATCCATAGCAATATCGGTTGTCCTAGTGCATATGACAGCCCGCGGCTGTCTCGGCACGAAAGACCACTCCTCATTTTAATCTTCATATCTCAACCGTCCGTCTGTCACTGTTCTCTTTTCTCTCTCCTGGTACCTGTAACAAAAACACAGTGACGGACGTGACAACGTATCGGTATACGGTTGTCCGTGCCGTCCGATTCTGAACACAGAGATCAACCACGCGGATCTCTCGCGTTCCACGCCTGTCAACGATACACCAGCTGCCCGCTATGAGATCATCGATCTCATAGACATCTCTGACGACGACGATAGCCAGGACACAGTGATCCTGCCACGTCCTCGTTGCGTCATCACCAACAGCACGTTCCTGTCACCACGTCAACGTATTACGTTGCGTCTTCCCAATCTTCCTCGCCTGGAAGATACTTGCATCAAGGACCCACAGTACGAGGTCTACGCAGCGCAGAGGAAACAACTCCCGCGACAGTATTATTAAGGCGTAACAACAAACTGGTGAGAATCAGTATCTTGTATCCATCTTTACCCCATGTCAACTCACCGCGTTCGTTGCGTTAACGTATAAGTATCGCCATCCGCGTTGACTGCAAGCGGGTGCCGGTTTTTCCAAATGACTATCGGTGTCCTAGCGCATATGACTGCCCGTCTGGCTGTCTTGGCGTAAAAGACCGTTTCCTCTTCAATTCCACGTGCCGCCTCCTGGGGTCATCTTCTTTGCCTAGGACGTGGTGCGTGACGTAACACAAAAAACCTGCGCATGCGCGTCCCACAAAACCTGCGCATGCGCATCCCACAAAACCTCGCACGTGTTTTTACTCGACTAGCCTGCGGGATGCATCCTCTCGCACGTGTATTTACTCGACAAGCCTGCGGGATGTATCCTCTCGCACGTGGTTTTACTCGACTAGCCTGCGGGATGCATCCTCTCGCACGTGTTTTTACTCGACTAGCCTTCGGGATTCATCCTCTCGCACGTGTTTTTACTCGACTAGCCTGCGGGATGCATCCTCTCGCACGTGTTTTTGCTCGACTAGCCTGCGGGATGCATCCTCTCGCACGTGTTTTTACTCGACTAGCCTGCGGGATGCATCCTCCCGCACGTGTTTTTACTCGACTAGCCTGCGGGATACATCCTTGTCACGTCCGTCACTGTGTTTTTGTTACAGGTACCAGGAGAGAGAAAAGAGAACAGTGACAGACGGACGGTTGAGATATGAAGATTAAAATGAGGAGTGGTCTTTCGTGCCGAGACAGCCGCGGGCTGTCATATGCACTAGGACAACCGATATTGCTATGGATGCAGTCAAGAAGAGAACGTCCGACGCGGTTACAAGAAGTGTCCGACAAGAATCACGCGCGAGATGATGCAACGAAAACGGTGAGTTTACAGGATTCAGCAATTATACAAGATATTATACGACTCACCGCAATGCTGTATTAACGCCTAATAATATTGTTGCAGCAGGAACTGGCGGTACTGGCGGTAGGTGTCGTACATCGGGTCCTCTATACAGATGTCCTCGAGGTGGGGAAGATCTGGCAGAGTTGCTGCTGCTCGGTTCGGGACGACATTAGTGGCCTTGGATGCTGGCCGCAAGACGACACGTTGATGAGTTGGCAGAGGAACGTCACTGATGATTCGGCAACGGACCCTGGGAACGATGATCGTGTCTCGGCTGTCGTCGTCGTCGGCTATGTCGATCACCTCCGGATGATCGACCGGATGCAGAACTGGCGTCGGAGCTCGCGAGAGGTCCGCGTGGTTGACCTAGTAGGTGTCGTACATCGGATCTTCTATACAGATGTCCTCGAGGTGGGGAAGATCTGGCAGAGTTGCTGCTGCTCGGTTCGGGACGACGTTAGTGGCCTTGGATGCTGGCCGCAAGACGACACGTTGATGAGCTGGCAGAGGAACGTCACGGATGATTCGGCAACGGACCCTGGGAACGATGATCGTGTCTCGGCTGTCGTCGTCGTCGGCTATGTCGATCACCTCTGGACAATCGACCGGATGTAGAACTGGCGTCGGAGCTCGCGAGAGGTCCGCGTGGTTGACCTCTTTAGGAGGGTTGCAAGGGCAACCGTATACAGAAACGTAATCGGACGCGTCACACGGAATGTACTCGGTGGTTCCCAGAAGTTCTGTCCACTCGGTAGTGGCAATGATTTGATCGAGCACCGCTTTATTTCTCAACGCGCGTCTCAATTTAGCAAGTTGATACTTGCGTCCCGCTCGACGTGGGCGTCGCATGGGTAAGGAATAGTAATGACGGAATATTAATAAGATAATGAAAATGAACTTCCATTTGTTATTAACCTTTTTGGTAGTTAACTCGCTTCACGTCTATAGTGGCGGCTCAGCGTTTCCACTGCGCACTTTAGACCAATTCTAGACGCGGCACGAGAACTTCTCTATGACTCGCTTCAAATTCCTTATTGGCGGCTCAGCGTTTCCACTGCGCACTTTAGACCAAGTCCGGATATGTCACGAGTTTAATATATTCGATGCAAGAACTGAATTGGAAGATGGTGTTGAACTAACACAAGAATAACAAGATCGAAGCACTGGTATAACAACGATATATTAAATAAGAACTGGTAAGTACACTGGTATACAATATGTAAGTAATATTATAATAGGAGTAGTAATTGGATTAATGAATAATGGATATAGTAATATGTTGTAGGAATAATGTATGAGAATTAGGACTTGGGTTGAGTTGAGTTAGAGTTGGAATTGGAATTGGAATTAGGAGTGAAGGATCGACACACTTCACTTTCGCGGAGCTAGACTGAACACGTCTGCTCTTGAAGCCGGACTGGCGGCTGAGGCCAGGTAGGCACGTCTGTGCGAGTCGCTGGCTGAAGGCGGACTGATGCAAGCGTTCGCTCTGCCTTGCCTCCTTCGGTCGGAGTGGGGATAGCTGACGCTGCAGTCTCTTTGTTCTTCAGTCGTCGGAGTGGGAGAACTGCTGACGCAGCAGCGTCTTTGCTCCCGGGGACTGCACGTGCATTTCTGCTGACGCTGCAGTCTCGTGGCTGTCCTATTGCCCTCTACGAGCGTGGGACTGCTGATGCAGCAGTCTTTGGACTTCTCGACGTTTCTAGAAGCTTCTAGATGCTTCCAGAGTGATGCAATACTTTATTGCATTATGTGTCGTGGTGATGGGTTGAAACTGAGGTAAGGTGTTGATCAAGGTGAAGTTATGGTGATGGGTAGAGACGGAGATAAGGATTAGAACAATAGAATATATGAGATCTTAATATTATGCTCTTATGTCTAGGGGACGGTGTGTGGATCTTATGCAGATCAGACCTTGTATACATAGTGTGTGTACAAGGCCAACGTCGTACATCGGACGACGTAACACCTCCCAACGCGGAAAAGAAATTTCTTACAAGGAAGAAATTTCTCGCTCAACACTCGATATCACACTCATTCATGCGACGCATCGTCCGGAGGTACTCCGCGCAGGGAGCACAGTTCTCGGCGAGTATTTCTTATATTTGTACGAAACACTGGTCGCACTGAAATGTTGTCGGTGTCGGCACGTGGGGCTGGGGCTGGTTTTGTAATGTCCGACAAGTCGTATTCGCAATGTTCATTTTTCGACTGTCTTTTCTCGGGGTTTAGGGTGGGTGGGGAATCACTTTGTTCACTAACACTTTCACTTGCACTTTTCCTGTATCTTGCTGCATACGTGTAAGTATTGTCCTTTTGCTTCAGGAAGATGAAGAATCTTGTGAGGGAGCTCCATACGGCGACTGCTAGATGCAAACTCCATCCGTAAAGTGAGTGCAATGCAATACCATTGATTATGGTACTTATGATAGTTTTTATTATTCGGATTGCTATATATATTCCTAGCACTCCGGCACTGATTGAACCAAATGTGGTGAATCCTGACCACAGTTTTTGTGCTGTTGACTCCGCTATCTGTTGCAGGGAGTTTTCGTCAAGCAGGTTGAACATATTAACGTTCCCTGTTGCGTAATCTCTGCCGGATGCTCCTTGGGCGATAGAATTTATTACGGCCACTCTTTCCACTGGAAACATGATGTGGTCCTGTAGTTTGTTGAGATCCTCTTGGGAATAGATTCCGCCTGTTGCGATATTTGTTGGATCCACGTACTTCCACGTGGGTTTGATGAGCGGTTGTAATGTTGCTGGGGCAACGGTCTCTGTGAGTGACGGCGTTAAACGATACCAAATTCCGTTTATTTTGTAGAGAGGCGGCAGGAGTTCATTGCATGGCTTTTCTGTACCTGTGGCAACTATAATATGGTCTCCTGGCTTTAAGAACTTGGAAGAATTCTGGTAAGTGATCGGAAGTTCATCGAAACACTTATCCGTTTTCCGAACTTGTACGGTTACTGGAATGCACTTTATAATATGCACCACTTCTCCAGCTGGAACTGCGACGAATCCTGGTTCTCGCATAATGGCAGCTGCTATTTCTTCCGGTGATGAGTGTAACATCGTTAGTGCGTTTTGAAGGACCTGTTTCTCCAGTTCGCACTTTTGCCGGATGACATCCTGGTACAACTGGGTAAGTTGACTTTTCAGATGTTTTTCTACGTAGATGAACTTACTATTCACGTAGGTGAATATGTCCAGATTGCTTACTATGGTGTGAGTGCGTTCCTTGAATTTACCGGACAGACTTGTATCCAGAATAAAGAGCTTGGGGTGCTCCGTGCGAATAATAATATAACCGCAAATTGATGTACGACCAGATTCTGTCAACGCGAATGTGGTGTCTTCAGATTCCACCATATATAATGTAGGTGAGAACTTTGTCTTTGTAGAAACTCTGGTAGCTAGTCCTTCGTAGAGAACGTCGTAGCTATTGAACTTGCAGTAATCATTGGGAACGACGTCCCAGAATGTATGTCCATCTTGCGTATCAAGGCAGCTTCCTTTTGTGAAGGTGCATATTTGTCCTGACTGTAGATGGATCTGACCTGTAGAGAGTTTCACTGTTGCTGTGTAGTCCCTCAGGGTTATTCGAACAATGGCCTGTACAACGACACTGGTCCAAGTGCCGAATGGGTCGTTGTACGTTGTTCCTGCGCATTGCCCGTTATTTTGAAGTTCTCCCGCCAATGTGAGGCTGCGGGATGTAGTAGAATTGGGCTGGACTCCCGTGACCTGGGCGGTCGGAGTGATGAGGATTGTTCCGGTTTTCTGCAACTCGGAACAGGTTTCACTGGTGGTTGCCAGTAAATATTCCTGTCGTCCGTTCGTGACGATGGAAACATGTGAGTGCATGCCACAATAGAATATCGTGCGGTCGATTTCTATGTGGCACTGGATTACTCTCGTCTGAGTAAATTCTGCTAGTTGCAGCAATTGGATTTTTACTGAGTCCTCCGTGGGTTTGATTTCTTCAGGCTCGCAATCAGGAATATCGATGATGGAGAACGTTGTCGTGTTCAGTGTAGATCCTCCACAATCGTATCCGATGAGGGTGTACACTCGCGTGGCTATAGAGAGTAAGATGGCAACTTGGATCGGCTGCATGATTACAGTTTCGTGTGTGTCTAAGGACTGACGGTCTTCTGAGGCGATTGCTGCTTCGGAGGAGCGGTGTTGCGATGTGATATGTTGATCTTCCAGTGGTGGAAGGAGATTTTGCTGACCAGAGGTTTCGTATTTCGCTCGTTTAATCTGGTAGGGGTATCCGTTATCGCGAGGGTACTCGGATTTATATTTCCTTCTTGCTGACGCGTATTTCGCTGTAGCGCAGAGATTAATTTTATCGTATTTGTTTCGCCTCGCATGGCAACATGCAGATGGAAGTTGAAAGGAATCGAGTTTCTGTGGATCATGAAAGATATGATTTCGAAGTAACTTATGAAGTTCTTTTACTTTGGAGGCTTTGATATCCTTCTCTGGTTTAGAACTGTTACTGGGTTTATTGTGCAATATAGAACAGACCTGCTTACATATGGGTCTTGAAGATCTTTGATTGTCGTAGGAATGGAGTTGGTTTTGGAATTGATCGGGCTGGTTACCGGAGTTAGTATAAAAGTCGGGCTGGTTACCGGAGTTAGTATAAAGATCGGGCTGGTTACCGGAGTTAGAATAAGAATCGGGCTGGTTACCGGAGTTAGTATGAGAATCGGGCTGGTTACCGGAGTTAGTATAAAGATCGGGCTGGTTACCGGAGTTAGTATAAGGATCGGGCTGGTTACCGGAGTTAGAAAGGTCGGGATGGTTACCGAATGCGTCGGGCTGGTTACCGGAATTAGAAAGGTCGGGATGGTTACCGAATACGTCGGGATGGTACCCGGAATTAGTAAGGTCGGGATGGTTACCGAATGCGTCGGGATGGTTCCCGGAATTAGTAAGGTCGGGATGGTTACCGAATGCGTCGGGATGGTTCCCGGAATTAGTAAGGTCGGGATGGTTACCGAATGCGTCGGGATAGTACCCGGAATTAGTAAGGTCGGGATGGTTACCGAATGCGTCGGGATAGTACCCGGAATTAGAAAGGTCGGAAGAGTACGACTCGATTTCTTCCATCTCCAATGGGGGCAATCGAAATGAAACTCTTTCCGACGAGGTGTTAAAACACCGGAGGCTCGCTTTGCCTTTACGATTGGTGACGACGCAGTCACCCAGGAATACATCCGGCGCTACATTAACACGTCGGATATATCCCTGTTTAGGTCCTTCGACGTCGACCGCTATGCACGCAACGGTACGAGGTTCGAGGACGAATTCTTCGGATTTCGGAGGAGTCTTTGTTCGGACTCGATCCTCACGCTCCACGACCCGACTTCTCGCAGTGTACTCCGATATCTCTCGAGTCTCCTTCGATTCCGGCCGGCTTTTCACGGCGTTTTTCTCTAGGGAGTACTCGATCGAATCCCGAGGAGGCATTGAAATAACCTCCGTCACCGGAGCTCTGCAAGGTCTGACCGCGGGTGCACGAGGATTTGAGGAAGACACTCGAACGTTCCTTGCCGAATGTTCCTCACGCTCGGCGGCTGGAGTTTTAACGAGATCGTTGGTCATAGACGAAGGCATTGAAATAACCTCTGCTGCCAATTTATCGCGAGGCTCAGCCGTGGGCGCGCAAGGGTTCGAGAAGGGAACCCGAATGTTTCCTATCATAATGTATTCATTCGCAAAGGAGATCTCGGCTCCTGTTCTGAAGAAGGGAGAACCGAGGATTCCGTCGATGTTAATTGGGAAGTTTTCTTCCAAGACATGAAATTCGATAGGGTTTTGACCCTGTAAGTGTATTTTAATTTGACCGAGAGTTGGAATGGATCCCTCGGTTATTCCTTGGACTTCTATAGTGTTTGTATGATCTATAGGTAGATTTGGTTCTAGACTTGACGCACGAATTAAATTGATCTCCGAACCCGTGTCCAACAAAAATTCACACTTCTTTTGTAATTGAGGGGCGGAGATTTTTACGCGCGGGATTGGTGAGTCTGCAGCAAGATTTACTGCTGAGACGAATCGTCGGACTGGTCGTTCGTCCGGATAGCCGTTTGGGTGCGGGCTGTAGTTTGGGTTGAAGATGCGGCCTCCCGCCTTGGGTTGGCTTCGGTCGGGAGGCCGGACTCGTTTCCCGACCTCCTATTATTATTAAAAGCGCGCTTACGGCACTCGTGAATATCGTGCCCGGGGACTTTGCAGTAGTTGCAAAACTTGTTAGGGCTTGAGGGGCGATCTGTGCGACCATCGCGGTACGTGTTTTGGTCGCGAGGATTATTTTCCCATCGCCGTTGCGGCGTCGGGGAGCGATAAGAGTCCCGGTTTAAGTTTCTCGAGGACTGCTGAGACGAGTCCGGTCTGTTATCGCTGCGTTCTTGAGTTCGCTCTGGAATGTCACGAGCGGACTCGTACGTGGAACGCTGGCGATACGGCCGGTTATCAGAGAAGCTGACTCGTTTTTCTTCGCGGATCAGTTCTCGTCGACGAGTCTGGTCTGACTCATACTGCCTGTAAGCAGAGATGGCTGCTTCGAAAACAGTGGCAGGATTTCGCGAAGGGCAATGAAGCACTTCGGCACGCAGCTGGGGAAGGAGACCTCGTAGAAAACAATCTACTACGAAGCGATCTAGTTCTTCGTAATCAAGGCCAATATCTGTGGCATCTTGAATCGCGGTTCGAAGGTCCTTAACGCGATTGATGAAGTCTAAGATGTGCTCGTTTGGAGCCTGGAGTACACTCGCGAGATCGCCACGGTACTGGTCAACGAATTTGTATGGGCCCAGTACTGTTCGTAATTTCTCGCATAGTGCAGAAATTGTGAATATGTGCTGGCCTTCTATAGCGGCATAAGCACGATCGTGGAGTTTATTGCAGAGCAATTTCGTGAGGGCACGCTCTGCAGTGGCCGGTACGGTGTCACGCGCGCGTTTGCATGCACGTATGAATTGTAGGACGGAAGACGAAGTTCCGTCGAATCTAGGGACAAGCTCGGCGGCTTGTTTTAGAGCGAAATTGCCAGTAGGTTCATACTGTGGGATTTCGCGTGGCTCTGGCGGTGAAGGTTCCCGCATATTAGAGACGTTACTAGGGCCTGGTGTAGGCGATTGTTGACGTAGGCTTTGACTCGTGATTTGGATGTTATGAAGCTCTTTTCGTATTTCGTCGAGCATATTCTTTTGGTTTTGTGCGTCTTCTTCATATTTGAGACGCAATTTGGCAATAAAATCAGTTTCTTCTTTGAGATATTGCTCTCTACGGGCGAGGTCTTGCGCATAAAGGAGTAGCTCTTCCTCGGTCATTGGAGGAAGGTCTGCGTTAGGATCTGCTCGGAGATCCTTTTGAGATCGCGTGATTGGGCGAGACATTTTGAAAGATATAAATGGGATTTAAGAAATGTGAACTTCGTACTGACACGCGTCGGGGCTTATTAATGCAAATATCGGCGACCACTTCGATGTCCTACCGACTGCGCCAAATTTTGTCACGTCCGTCACTGTGTTTTTGTTACAGGTACCAGGAGAGAGAAAAGAGAACAGTGACAGACGGACGGTTGAGATATTATGATTAAAATGAGGAGTGGTCTTTCGTGCCGAGACAGCCGCGGGCTGTCATATGCACTAGGACAACCGATATTGCTATGGGTGCAGTCAAGAAGAGAACGTCCGACGCGGTTACAAGAAGTGTCCCGACAAGAATCACGCGCGAGATGATGCAACGAAAAACGGTGAGTTTACAGGATTCAGCAATTATACAAGACATTATACGACTCACCGCAATGCTGTATTAACGCCTAATAATATTGTTGCAGCAGGAACTGGCGGTACTGGCAGTAGGTGTCGTACATCGGGTCTTCTATACAGATGTCCTCGAGGTGGGGAAGATCTGGCAGAGTTGCTGCTGCTCGGTTCGGGACGACATTAGTGGCCTTGGATGCTGGCCGCAAGACGACACGTTGATGAGTTGGCAGAGGGACGTCACTGACGATTCGGCAACGGACCCTGGGAACGATGATCGTGTCTTGGCTGTCGTCGTCGGCTATGTCGATTACCTCAGGACGATCGACCGGATGCAGAACTGGCGTCGGAGCTCGCGAGAGGTCCGCGTGGTTGACCTCTTTAGGAGGGTTGCAAGGGCAACCGTATACAGAAACGTAATCGGACGCGTCACACGGAATGTGCTCGGTGGTTCCCAGAAGTTCTGTCCACTCGGTAGTGGCGATGATTTGTTCGAGCACCGCTTTATTTCTTAACGCGCGTCTCAATTTAGCAAGTTGATACTTGCGTCCCGCTCGACGTGGGCGTCGCATGGGTAAGGAATAGTAATGATGGAATATTAATAATATAATGAAAATGCACTTCCACTTGTTATTAACCTTTTTGGTAGTTAACTCGCTTCACGTCTATAGTGGCGGCTCAGCGTTTCCACTGCGCTCTTTAGACCAATTCTAGACGTGGCACGAGAACTTCTCTATGACTCGCTTCAAATTCCTTATTGGCGGCTCAGCGTTTCCACTGCGCACTTTAGACCAAGTCCGGATATGTCACGAGTTTATTATATTCGATGCAAGAACTGAATTGGAAGATGGTGTTAACTAACACAAGAATAACAAGATCGAAGCACTGGTATAACAACGATATATTAAATAAGAACTGGTAAGTACACTGGTATACAATATGTAAGTAGTATTATAATAGAAGTAGTAATTGGATTAATGAATAATGGATATAGTAATATGTTGTAGGAATAATGTATGAGAATTAGGAGTTGAGTTGAGTTGAGTTAGAGTTGGAATTGGAATTGGAATTAGGAGTGAAGGATCGACACACTTCACTATCGCGGAGCTAGACTGAACACGTCTGCTCTTGAAGTCGGAAGAAGCCGGACTGGCACGTCCGTGCGAGTCGCTCGCTTGGAGCGGACCGTTCGAGTCGCTGTCTGGAGGCGGACTGATGCAAGCGTCCGTTCTGCCTTGCCTCCTTCGGTCGGAGTGGGGATAGCTGATGCTGCAGTCTCTTTGTTCTTCAGTCGTCGGAGTGGGAGAACCGCTGACGCAGCAGCGTCTTCGCTCCCGGGGACTGCACGTGCATTTCTGCTGACGCTGCAGTCTCGTGGCTGTCCTATTGCCCTCTACGAGCGTGGGACTGCTGATGCAGCAGTCCTTGGACTTCTCGACGTTTCTAGAAGCTTCTAGATGCTTCCAGAGTGATGCAATACTTTATTGCATTATGTGTCGTGGTGATGGGTTGAAACTGAGGTAAGGTGTTGATCAAGGTGAAGTTATGGTGATGGGTAGAGACGGAGATAAGGATTAGAATAATAGAATAATGAGATCTTAATACTATGCTCTTATTTCTAGGGGACGGTGTATGGATCTTATGCAGATCAGACCTTGTATACATAGTGTGTGTACAAGGCCAACGTCGTACATCGGACGACGTAACAGAGGTTCGAGGACGAATTCTTCGGATTTCGGAGGAGTCTTTGTTCGGACTCGATCCTCACGCTCCACGATCCGACTTCTCGCAGTGTACTCCGATATCTCTCGAGTCTCCTTCGATTCCGGCCGGCTTTTCACGGCGTTTTTCTCTAGGGAGTACTCGATCGAATCCCGAGGAGGCATTGAAATAACCTCCGTCACCGGGGCTCTGCAAGGTCTGACCGCGGGTGCACGAGGATTTGAGGAAGACACTCGAACGTTCCTTGCCGAATGTTCCTCACGCTTGGCGGCTGGAGTTTTAACGAGATCGTTGGTCATAGACGAAGGCATTGAAATAACCTCTGCTGCCAATTTATCGCGAGGCTCAGCCGTGGGCGCGCAAGGGTTCGAGAAGGGAACCCGAATGTTTCCTATCGTTATGTATTCATTCGCAAAGGAGATCTCGGCTCCTGTTCTGAAGAAGGGAGAACCGAGGATTCCGTCGATGTTAATTGGGAAGTTTTCTTCCAAGACATGAAATTCAATAGGGTTTTGACCCTGTAAGTGTATCTTAATTTGACCGAGGGTTGGAATGGATCCCTCGGTTATTCCTTGGACTTCTATAGTGTTCGTATGATCTATAGGTAGATTTGGTTCTAGACTTGACGCACGAATTAAATTGATCTCCGAACCCGTGTCACGTCCGTCACTGTGTTTTTGTTACAGGTACCAGGAGAGAGAAAAGAGAACAGTGACAGACGGACGGTTGAGATATGAAGATTAAAATGAGGAGTGGTCTTTCGTGCCGAGACAGCCGCGGGCTGTCATATGCACTAGGACAACCGATATTGCTATGATGCAGTCAAGAAGAGAACGTCCGACGCGGTTACAAGAAGTGTCCCGACAAGAATCACGCGCGAGATGGTGCACGAAGACGGTGAGTTTACAGGATTCAGCAATTATACAAGATATTATACGACTCACCGCAATGTTGTATTAACGCCTAATAATATTGTTGCAGCAGGAACTGGCGGTACTGACAGTAGGTGTCGTACATCGGGTCTTCTATACAGATGTCCTCGAGGTGGGGAAGATCTGGCAGAGTTGCTGCTGCTCGGTTCGGGACGACGTTAGTGGCCTTGGATGCTGGCCGCAAGACGACACGTTGATGAGTTGGCAGAGGGACGTCACTGATGATTCGGCAACGGACCCTGGGGACGATGATCGTGTCTCGGCTGTCGTCGTCGTCGGCTATGTCGATCACCTCTGGACGATCGACCGGATGCAGAACTGGCGTCGGAGCTCGCGAGAGGTCCGCGTGGTTGACCTCTTTAGGAAGGCTGCAAGGGCAACCGTATACAGAAACGTAATCGGACGCGTCACACGGAATGTGCTCGGTGGTTCCTAGAAGTTCTGTCCACTCGGTAGTGGCAATGATTTGATCGAGCACCGCTTTATTTCTCAACGCGCGTCTCAATTTAGCAAGTTGATACTTGCGTCCCGCTCGACGTGGGCGTCGCATGGGTAAGGAATAGTAATGATGGAATATTAATAATATAATGAAAATGAACTTCCACTTGTTATTAACCTTTTTGGTAGTTAACTCGCTTCACGTCTATAGTGGCGGCTCAGCGTTTCCACTGCGCTCTTTAGACCAATTCTAGACGTGGCACGAGAACTTCTCTATGACTCGCTTCAAATTCCTTATTGGCGGCTCAGCGTTTCCACTGCGCACTTTAGACCAAGTCCGGATATGTCACGAGTTTAATATATTCGATGCAAGAACTGAATTGGAAGATGGTGTTGAACTAACACAAGAATAACAAGATCGAAGCACTGGTATAACAACGATATATTAAATAAGAACTGGTAAGTACACTGGTATACAATATGTAAGTAGTATTATAATAGGAGTAGTAATTGGATTAATGAATAATGGATATTGTAATATGTTATAGGAATAACGTATGAGAATTAGGACTTGAGTTGAGTTGAGTTAGAGTTGGAATTGGAATTGGAATTAGGAGTGAAGGATCGACACACTTCACTTTCGCGGAGCTAGACTGAACACGTCTGCTCTTGTCGTCGGAAGAAGCCGGACTGGCGGCTGAGGCCAGGTAGGCACGTCTGTGCGAGTCGCTGGCTGAAGGCGGACTGATGCAAGCGTCCGCTCTGCTTTGCCTCCTTCGTTCGGAGTGGGGATAGCTGACGCTGCAGTCTCTTTGTTCTTCAGTCGTCGGAGTGGGAGAACCGCTGACGCAGCAGCGTCTTCGCTCCCGGGGACTGCACGTGCATTTCTGCTGACGCTGCAGTCTCGTGGCTGTCCTATTGCCCTCTACGAGCGTGGGACTGCTGATGCAGCAGTCTTTGGACTTCTCGACGTTTCTAGAAGCTTCTAGATGCTTCCAGAGTGATGCAATACTTCATTGCATTATGTGTCGTGGTGATGGGTTGAAACTGAGGTAAGGTATTGATCAAGGTGAAGTTATGGTGATGGGTAAAGACGGAGATAAGGATTAGAACAATACAATAATGAGATCTTAATATTATGCTCTTATGTCTAGGGGACGGTGTATGGATCTTATGCAGATCAGACCTTGTATACATAGTGTGTGTACAAGGCCAACGTCGTACATCGGACGACGTAACACCTCCCAACGCGGAAGAGAAATTTCTTACAAGGAAGAAATTTCTCGCTCAACACTCGATCACACACTCATTCATGCGACGCATCGTCCGGGGGTACTCCGCGCAGGGAGCACAGTTCTCGGCGAGTATTTTCTATATTTGAACGAAACACTGGTCGCACTGAAATGTTGTCGGTGTCGGCACGTGGGGCTGGGGCTGGTTTTGTAATGTCCGACAAGTCGTATTCGCAATGTTCATTATTCGACTGTCTTTTCTCGGGGTTTAGGGTGGGTGGGGAATCACTTTGTTCACTAACACTTTCACTTGCACTTTTGTCTTTTCTTATCTGCGTCCAGATGAGTGTCACGTTTCGCTGACGCGGGGTTTGCGTTGGATTATTCGGCGCACGCTTGAGTTTGTTTGCATGTACAATCTTAAAATGGTTCCCTACTTTAATTTTTACATTGTTTGAGTCTAGGATGTCGCAAATTTCGTGAGGACCCGTATATTGCGCATGTTCTATATCTTCCGGTGGTCGAAGGAGATTTTGCCGATGCTGGGCTTCGAATTTCGCTCGCTTATTCTCATAGGGATATCCTTTATCGCGAGGGTACTCTGATTTATATTGCTTTCTTGCTGACGCGTATTTCGCTGTAGCGCAGAGATTAATTTTATCGTATTCGTTTCGCTTCGCATGGCAACGTGCAGATGGAAGTTGAAAGGAATCGAGTTTCTGTGGATCATCAAAGATATGATTGTGAAGTAAGTTATGAAGTTCTTTTACTCTGGAGGCTTTGATATCCTTCTCTGGTTTAGAACTGTCACTGGGTTTATTGTGCAATATAGAACAGACCTGCTTACATATGGGTCTTGAAGATCTTTGATTGTCGTAGGAATGGAGTTGGTCTTGGAATTGATCGGGCTGGTTACCGGAGTTAGTATAAAAGTCGGCCTGGTTACCGGAGTTAGTATAAAGATCGGGCTGGTTACCGGAGTTAGTATGAGAATCGGGCTGGTTACCGGAGTTAGAATAAGAATCGGGCTGGTTACCGGAGTTAGTATAAGAATCGGGCTGGTTACCGGAGTTAGTAAGGTCGGGATGGTTACCGAATGCGTCGGGATGATACCCGGAATTAGAAAGGTCGGGATGGTTACCGAATACGTCGGGATAGTACCCGGAATTGGAAAGGTCGGGATGGTTACCGAATGCGTCGGGGTGATACCCGGAATTAGAAAGGTCGGAAGAGTACGACTCGATTTCTTCCATCTCCAATGGGGGCAATCGAAATGAAACTCTTTCCGACGAGGTGTTAAAACACCGGAGGCTCGCTTTGCCTTTACGATTGGTGACGACGCAGTCACCCAGGAATACATCTGGCGCTACGTTAACACGGCGGATATATCCCTGTTTAGGTCCTTCGACGTCGACCGCTATGCACGCAACGGTACGAGGTTCGAGGACGAATTCTTCGGATTTCGGAGGAGTCTTTGTTCGGACTCGATCCTCACGCTCCACGATCCGACTTCTCGCAGTGTACTCCGATATCTCTCGAGTCTCCTTCGATTCCGGCCGGCTTTTCACGGCGTTTTTCTCTAGGGAGTACTCGATCGAATCCCGAGGAGGCATTGAAATAACCTCCGTCACCGGAGCTCTGCAAGGTCTGACCGCGGGTGCACGAGGATTTGAGGAAGACACTCGAACGTTCCTTGCCGAATGTTCCTCACGCTTGGCGGCTGGAGTTTTAACGAGATCGTTGGTCATAGACGAAGGCATTGAAATAACCTCTGCCGCCAATTTATCGCGAGGCTCAGCCGTGGGCGCGCAAGGGTTCGAGAAGGGAACCCGAATGTTTCCTATCGTAATGTATTCATTCGCAAAGGAGATCTCGGCTCCTGTTCTGAAGAAGGGAGAACCGAGGATTCCGTCGATGTTAATTGGGAAGTTTTCTTCCAAGACATGAAATTCGATAGGGTTTTGACCCTGTAAGTGTATTTTAATTTGACCGAGAGTTGGAATGGATCCCTCGGTTATTCCTTGGACTTCTATAGTGTTCGTATGATCTATAGGTAGATTTGGTTCTAGACTTGACGCACGAATTAAATTGATCTCCGAACCCGTGTCCAATAAAAATTCACACTTCTTTTGTAATTGAGGGGCGGAGATTTTTACGCGCGGGATTGGTGAGTCTGCAGCAAGATTTACTGCTGAGACGAATCGTCGGACTGGTCGTTCGTCCGGATAGCTGTTTGGGTGCGGGCTGTAGTTTGAGTTGAAGATGCGGCCTCCCGCCTTGGGTTGGCTTCGGTCGGGAGGCCGGACTCGTTTCCCGACCTCCTATTATTATTAAAAGCGCGCTTACGGCACTCGTGAATATCGTGCCCGGGGACTTTGCAGTAGTTGCAAAATTTGTTAGGGCTTGAGGGGCGATCTGTGCGACCATCGCGGTACGTGTTTTGGTCGCGAGGATTATTTTCCCATCGCCGTTGCGGCGTCGGGGAGCGATAAGAGTCCCGGTTTGAGTTTCTCGAGGACTGCTGAGACGAGTCCGGTCTGTTATCGCGGCGTTCTTGAGTTCGCTCTGGAATGTCACGAGCGGACTCGTACGTGGAACGCTGGCGATACGGCCGGTTATCAGAGAAGCTGACTCGTTTTTCTTCGCGGATCAGTTCTCGTCGACGAGTCTGGTCTGACTCATACTGCCTGTAAGCAGAGATGGCTGCTTCGAAAACAGTGGCAGGATTTCGCGAAGGGCAATGAAGAACTTCGGCACGTAGCTGGGGAAGGAGACCTCGTAGAAAACAATCTACTACGAAGCGATCTAGTTCTTCGTAATCGAGGCCAATATCTGTGGCATCTTGAATCGCGGTTCGAAGGTCTTTAACGCGATTGATGAAGTCTAAGATGTGCTCGTTTGGAGCTTGGAGTACACTCGCGAGATCGCCACGGTACTGGTCAACGAATTTGTATGGGCCCAGTACTGTTCGTAATTTCTCGCATAGTGCAGAAATTGTGAATATGTGCTGGCCTTCTATAGCGGCATAAGCACGATCGTGGAGTTTATTGCAGAGCAATTTTGTGAGGGCACGCTCTGCAGTGGCCGGTACGGTGTCACGCGCGCGTTTGCATGCACGTATGAATTGTAGGACGGAAGACGAAGTTCCGTCGAATCTAGGGACAAGCTCGGCGGCTTGTTTTAGAGCAAAATTGCCAGTAGGTTCATACTGTGGGATTTCGCGTGGCTCTGGCGGTGAAGGTTCCCGCATATTAGAGACGTTACTAGGGCCTGGTGTAGGCGATTGTTGACGTAGGGTTTGACTCGTGATTTGGATGTTATGAAGCTCTTTTCGTATTTCGTCGAGCATATTCTTTTGGTTTTGTGCGTCTTCTTCATATTTGAGACGCAATTTGGCAATAAAATCAGTTTCCTCTTTAAGATATTGCTCTCTACGGGCGAGGTCTTGTGCGTATAGGAGTAGCTCTTCCTCGGTCATTGGGGGAAGGTCTGCGTTAGGATCTGCTTGGAGATCCCTTTGAGATCGCGTGATTGGGCGAGACATTTTGAAAGATATGAATGGGATTTAGAAATGTGAATTTCGCACTGACACGCGTCGGGGCTTATTAATGCAAATATCGGCGACCACTTCGATGTCCTACCGACTGCGCCAAATTTGTCACGTCCGTCACTGTGTTTTTGTTACAGGTACCAGGAGAGAGAAAAGAGAACAGTGACAGACGGACGGTTGAGATATGAAGATTAAAATGAGGAGTGGTCTTTCGTGCCGAGACAGCCGCGGGCTGTCATATGCACTAGGACAACCGATATTGCTATGATGCAGTCAAGAAGAGAACGTCCGACGCGGTTACAAGAAGTGTCCCGACAAGAATCACGCGCGAGATGGTGCACGAAGACGGTGAGTTTACAGGATTCAGCAATTATACAAGATATTATACGACTCACCGCAATGTTGTATTAACGCCTAATAATATTGTTGCAGCAGGAACTGGCGGTACTGACAGTAGGTGTCGTACATCGGGTCTTCTATACAGATGTCCTCGAGGTGGGGAAGATCTGGCAGAGTTGCTGCTGCTCGGTTCGGGACGACGTTAGTGGCCTTGGATGCTGGCCGCAAGACGACACGTTGATGAGTTGGCAGAGGGACGTCACTGATGATTCGGCAACGGACCCTGGGGACGATGATCGTGTCTCGGCTGTCGTCGTCGTCGGCTATGTCGATCACCTCTGGACGATCGACCGGATGCAGAACTGGCGTCGGAGCTCGCGAGAGGTCCGCGTGGTTGACCTCTTTAGGAAGGCTGCAAGGGCAACCGTATACAGAAACGTAATCGGACGCGTCACACGGAATGTGCTCGGTGGTTCCTAGAAGTTCTGTCCACTCGGTAGTGGCAATGATTTGATCGAGCACCGCTTTATTTCTCAACGCGCGTCTCAATTTAGCAAGTTGATACTTGCGTCCCGCTCGACGTGGGCGTCGCATGGGTAAGGAATAGTAATGATGGAATATTAATAATATAATGAAAATGAACTTCCACTTGTTATTAACCTTTTTGGTAGTTAACTCGCTTCACGTCTATAGTGGCGGCTCAGCGTTTCCACTGCGCTCTTTAGACCAATTCTAGACGTGGCACGAGAACTTCTCTATGACTCGCTTCAAATTCCTTATTGGCGGCTCAGCGTTTCCACTGCGCACTTTAGACCAAGTCCGGATATGTCACGAGTTTAATATATTCGATGCAAGAACTGAATTGGAAGATGGTGTTGAACTAACACAAGAATAACAAGATCGAAGCACTGGTATAACAACGATATATTAAATAAGAACTGGTAAGTACACTGGTATACAATATGTAAGTAGTATTATAATAGGAGTAGTAATTGGATTAATGAATAATGGATATTGTAATATGTTATAGGAATAACGTATGAGAATTAGGACTTGAGTTGAGTTGAGTTAGAGTTGGAATTGGAATTGGAATTAGGAGTGAAGGATCGACACACTTCACTTTCGCGGAGCTAGACTGAACACGTCTGCTCTTGTCGTCGGAAGAAGCCGGACTGGCGGCTGAGGCCAGGTAGGCACGTCTGTGCGAGTCGCTGGCTGAAGGCGGACTGATGCAAGCGTCCGCTCTGCTTTGCCTCCTTCGTTCGGAGTGGGGATAGCTGACGCTGCAGTCTCTTTGTTCTTCAGTCGTCGGAGTGGGAGAACCGCTGACGCAGCAGCGTCTTCGCTCCCGGGGACTGCACGTGCATTTCTGCTGACGCTGCAGTCTCGTGGCTGTCCTATTGCCCTCTACGAGCGTGGGACTGCTGATGCAGCAGTCTTTGGACTTCTCGACGTTTCTAGAAGCTTCTAGATGCTTCCAGAGTGATGCAATACTTCATTGCATTATGTGTCGTGGTGATGGGTTGAAACTGAGGTAAGGTATTGATCAAGGTGAAGTTATGGTGATGGGTAAAGACGGAGATAAGGATTAGAACAATACAATAATGAGATCTTAATATTATGCTCTTATGTCTAGGGGACGGTGTATGGATCTTATGCAGATCAGACCTTGTATACATAGTGTGTGTACAAGGCCAACGTCGTACATCGGACGACGTAACACCCGTGTCTAACAAAAATTCACACTTCTTTTGTAATTGAGGGGCGGAGATTTTTACGCGCGGAATTGGTGAGTCTGCAGCAAGATTTACTGCTGAGACGAATCGTCGGACTGGTCGTTCGTCCGGATAGCTGTTTGGGTGCGGGCTGTAGTTTGAGTTGAAGATGCGGCCTCCCGCCTTGGGTTGGCTTCGGTCGGGAGGCCGGACTCGTTTCCCGACCTCCTATTATTATTAAAAGCGCGCTTACGGCACTCGTGAATATCGTGCCCGGGGACTTTGCAGTAGTTGCAAAATTTGTTAGGGCTTGAGGGGCGGTCCGTGCGACCATCGCGGTACGTGTCTTGGTCGCGAGGATTATTTTCCCATCGCCGTTGCGGCGTCGGGGAGCGATAAGAGTCCCGGTTTGAGTTTCTTGAGGACTGCTGAGACGAATCCGGTCTGTTATCGCGGCGTTCTTGAGTTCGCTCTGGAATGTCACGAGGGGACTCGTACGTGGAACGCGGGCGATACGGCCGGTTATCAGAGAAGCTGACTCGTTTTTCTTCGCGGATCAGTTCTCGTCGACGAGTCTGGTCTGACTCATACTGCCTGTAAGCAGAGATGGCTGCTTCGAAAACAGTGGCAGGATTTCGCGAAGGGCAATGAAGCACTTCGGCACGCAGCTGGGGAAGGAGACCTCGTAGAAAACAATCTACTACGAAGCGATCTAGTTCTTCGTAATCAAGGCCAATATCTGTGGCATCTTGAATCGCGGTTCGAAGGTCTTTAACGCGATTGATGAAGTCTAAGATGTGCTCGTTTGGAGCTTGGAGTACACTCGCGAGATCGCCACGGTACTGGTCCACGAATTTGTATGGGCCCAGTACTGTTCGTAATTTCTCGCATAGTGCAGAAATTGTGAATATGTGCTGGCCTTCTATAGCGGCATAAGCACGATCGTGGAGTTTATTGCAGAGCAATTTTGTGAGGGCACGCTCTGCAGTGGCCGGTACGGTGTCACGCGCGCGTTTGCATGCACGTATGAATTGTAGGACGGAAGACGAAGTTCCGTCGAATCTAGGGACAAGCTCGGCGGCTTGCTTTAGAGCAAAATTGCCAGTAGGTTCATACTGTGGGATGTCGCGTGGCTCTGGCGGTGAAGGTTCCCGCATATTAGAGACGTTACTAGGGCCTGGTGTAGGCGATTGTTGACGTAGGGTTTGACTCGTGATTTGGATGTTGCGAAGCTCTTTTCGTATTTCGTCGAGCATATTCTTTTGGTTTTGTGCGTCTTCTTCATATTTGAGACGCAATTTGGCAATAAAATCAGTTTCTTCTTTGAGATATTGCTCTCTGCGGGCGAGGTCTTGCGCATAAAGGAGTAGCTCTTCCTCGGTCATTGGAGGAAGGTCTGCGTTAGGATCTGCTCGGAGATCCTTTTGAGATCGCGTGATTGGGCGAGACATTTTGAAGGATATAAATGGGATTTAAGAAATGTGAACTTCGTACTGACACGCGTCGGGGCTTATTAATGCAAATATCGGCGACCACTTCGATGTCCTACCGACTGCGCCAAATTTGTCACGTCCGTCACTGTGTTTTTGTTACAGGTACCAGGAGAGAGAAAAGAGAACAGTGACAGACGGACGGTTGAGATATGAAGATTAAAATGAGGAGTGGTCTTTCGTGCCGAGACAGCCGCGGGCTGTCATATGCACTAGGACAACCGATATTGCTATGGATGCAGTCAAGAAGAGAACGTCCGACGCGGTTACAAGAAGTGTCCGACAAGAATCACGCGCGAGATGATGCAACGAAAACGGTGAGTTTACAGGATTCAGCAATTATACAAGATATTATACGACTCACCGCAATGCTGTATTAACGCCTAATAATATTGTTGCAGCAGGAACTGGCGGTACTGGCGGTAGGTGTCGTACATCGGGTCCTCTATACAGATGTCCTCGAGGTGGGGAAGATCTGGCAGAGTTGCTGCTGCTCGGTTCGGGACGACATTAGTGGCCTTGGATGCTGGCCGCAAGACGACACGTTGATGAGTTGGCAGAGGAACGTCACTGATGATTCGGCAACGGACCCTGGGAACGATGATCGTGTCTCGGCTGTCGTCGTCGTCGGCTATGTCGATCACCTCCGGATGATCGACCGGATGCAGAACTGGCGTCGGAGCTCGCGAGAGGTCCGCGTGGTTGACCTAGTAGGTGTCGTACATCGGATCTTCTATACAGATGTCCTCGAGGTGGGGAAGATCTGGCAGAGTTGCTGCTGCTCGGTTCGGGACGACGTTAGTGGCCTTGGATGCTGGCCGCAAGACGACACGTTGATGAGCTGGCAGAGGAACGTCACGGATGATTCGGCAACGGACCCTGGGAACGATGATCGTGTCTCGGCTGTCGTCGTCGTCGGCTATGTCGATCACCTCTGGACAATCGACCGGATGTAGAACTGGCGTCGGAGCTCGCGAGAGGTCCGCGTGGTTGACCTCTTTAGGAGGGTTGCAAGGGCAACCGTATACAGAAACGTAATCGGACGCGTCACACGGAATGTGCTCGGTGGTTCCCAGAAGTTCTGTCCACTCGGTAGTGGCAATGATTTGATCGAGCACCGCTTTATTTCTCAACGCGCGTCTCAATTTAGCAAGTTGATACTTGCGTCCCGCTCGACGTGGGCGTCGCATGGGTAAGGAATAGTAATGACGGAATATTAATAAGATAATGAAAATGAACTTCCATTTGTTATTAACCTTTTTGGTAGTTAACTCGCTTCACGTCTATAGTGGCGGCTCAGCGTTTCCACTGCGCACTTTAGACCAATTCTAGACGCGGCACGAGAACTTCTCTATGACTCGCTTCAAATTCCTTATTGGCGGCTCAGCGTTTCCACTGCGCACTTTAGACCAAGTCCGGATATGTCACGAGTTTAATATATTCGATGCAAGAACTGAATTGGAAGATGGTGTTGAACTAACACAAGAATAACAAGATCGAAGCACTGGTATAACAACGATATATTAAATAAGAACTGGTAAGTACACTGGTATACAATATGTAAGTAATATTATAATAGGAGTAGTAATTGGATTAATGAATAATGGATATAGTAATATGTTGTAGGAATAATGTATGAGAATTAGGACTTGGGTTGAGTTGAGTTAGAGTTGGAATTGGAATTGGAATTAGGAGTGAAGGATCGACACACTTCACTTTCGCGGAGCTAGACTGAACACGTCTGCTCTTGAAGCCGGACTGGCGGCTGAGGCCAGGTAGGCTGTCACGTCCGTCACTGTGTTTTTGTTACAGGTACCAGGAGAGAGAAAAGAGAACAGTGACAGACGGACGGTTGAGATATTATGATTAAAATGAGGAGTGGTCTTTCGTGCCGAGACAGCCGCGGGCTGTCATATGCACTAGGACAACCCATATTGCTATGGATGCAGTCAAGAAAAGAACGTCCGACGCGGTTACAAGGAGTGTCCCGACAAGAATCGCGCGCGAGAGGATGCAACGAGAACGGTGAGTTTACAGGATTCAACAATTATACAAGATATTATACGACTCACCGCAATGTTGTATTAACGCCTAATAATATTGTTGCAGCAGGAACTGGCGGTACTGACAGTAGGTGTCGTACATCGGATCTTCTATACAGATGTCCTCGAGGTGGGGAAGATCTGGCAAAGTTGCTGCTGCTCGGTTCGGGACGACGTTAGTGGCCTTGGATGCTGGCCGCAAGACGACACGTTGATGAGCTGGCAGAGGAACGTCACGGATGATTCGGCAACGGACCCTGGGAACGATGATCGTGTCTCGGCTGTCGTCGTCGTCGGCTATGTCGATTACCTCAGGACGATCGACCGGATGTAGAACTGGCGTCGGAGCTCGCGAGAGGTCCGCGTGGTTGACCTCTTTAGGAGGGTTGCAAGGGCAACCGTATACAGAAACGTAATCGGACGCGTCACACGGAATGTGCTCGGTGGTTCCCAGAAGTTCTGTCCACTCGGTAGTGGCAATGATTTGATCGAGCACCGCTTTATTTCTTAACGCGCGTCTCAATTTAGCAAGTTGATACTTGCGTCCCGCTCGACGTGGGCGTCGCATGGGTAAGGAATAGTAATGATGGAATATTAATAATATAATGAAAATGAACTTCCACTTGTTATTAACCTTTTTGGTAGTTAACTCGCTTCACGTCTATAGTGGCGGCTCAGCGTTTCCACTGCGCACTTTAGACCAATTCTAGACGTGGCACGAGAACTTCTCTATGACTCGCTTCAAATTCCTTATTGGCGGCTCAGCGTTTCCACTGCGCACTTTAGACCAAGTCCGGATATGTCACGAGTTTAATATATTCTATGCAAGAACTGAATTGGAAGATGGTGTTGAACTAACACAAGAATAACAAAATCGAAGCACTGGTATAACAACGATATATTAAATAAGAACTGGTAAGTACACTGGTATACAATATGTGAGTAGTATTATAATAGGAGTAGTAATTGGATTAATGAATAATGGATATTGTAATATGTTATGAGAATTAGGACTTGAGTTGAGTTGAGTTAGAGTTGGAATTGGAATTGGAATTAGGAGTGAAGGATCGACACACTTCACTTTCGCGGAGCTAGACTGAACACGTCTGCTCTTGAAGTCGGAAGAAGCCGGACTGGCAGCTGAGGCCAGGTTGGCACGACTGCTCGAGTCGCCGGTCGGAGGCGGACTGATGCAAGCGTCCGCTCTGCCTTGCCTCCTTCGTTCGGAGTGGGGATAGCTGACGCTGCAGTCTCTTTGTTCTTCAGTCGTCGGAGTGGGAGAACCGCTGACGCAGCAGCGTCTTCGCTCCCGGGGACTGCACGTGCATTTCTGCTGACGCTGCAGTCTCGTGGCTGTCCTATTGCCCTCTACGAGCGTGGGACTGCTGATGCAGCAGTCTTTGGACTTCTCGACGTTTCTAGAAGCTTCTAGATGCTTCCAGAGTGATGCAATACTTTATTGCATTATGTGTCGTGGTGATGGGTTGGAACTGAGGTAAGGTGTTGATCAAGGTGAAGTTATGGTGATGGATAGAGACGGAGATAAGGATTAGAACAATACAATAATGAGATCTTAATACTATGCTCTTATGTCTAGGGGACGGTGTATGGATCTTATGCAGATCAGACCTTGTATACATAGTGTGTGTACAAGGCCAACGTCGTACATCGGACGACGTAACACCTCCCAACGCGGAAAAGAAATTTCTTACAAGGAAGAAATTTCTCGCTCAACACTCGATCTCACACTCATTCATGCGACGCATCGTCCGGAGGTACTCCGCGCAGGGAGCACAGTTCTCGGCGAGTATTTCCTATATTTGTACGAAACACTGGTCGCACTGAAATGTTGTCGGTGTCGGCACGTGGGGCTGGGGTTGGTTTTGTAATGTCCGACAAGTCGTATTCGCAATGTTCATTTTTCGACTGTCTTTTCTCGGGGTTTAGGGTGGGTGGGGAATCACTTTGTTCACTAACACTTTCACTTTTGTCTTTTCTTATCTGCGTCCAGATGAGTGTCACGTTTCGCTGACGCGGGGTTTGCGTTGGATTATTCGGCGCACGCTTGAGTTTGTTTGCATGTACAATCTTAAAATGGTTCCCTACTTTAATTTTTACATTGTTTGAGTCTAGGATGTCGCAAATTTCGTGAGGACCCGTATATTGCGCATCGAATTTGCCCTTGCAGGGTTCTTTGAGTAGGAATACCTGTTCTCCTACCTTGAATTCTACCGGGTTAATTCTTCTATCGTAGTATGATTTTGATTTTCTTTTCGCGGAGACTAAGTTTCCGCGCGCGCGAATTTGGGTTTCGGTTATCTTTCTTTGCAATTGGGAGAGGTAGTGGGTATAGGAGTCGTTTTCGCATTCGTAGGAGTAGGAATCGGCGGATGGGACTCGTGCCAAAGAGCCGAATACTAACTCGTGCGGCGTGAAATCTGTGCCCTCGTGGACACTCGTATTGTAACTAAACATTGCCAAATCGACCCATTTGTCCCAGTTGTTCTTGTGGATGTATTGCTTCAGGTACTCTGCTAAGACGTGGTGGGATCTCTCAATTGACCCGTTGCTTTGAGGGTGGAAGGCTGTTGTTTGCAGCCGAGTTATTTTGAATCGTTTTGCGATGGCCTTCATCAGGGAACTTGTGAAATTCGCTCCTTGATCCGTTAGGATGGCTTTAGGTGTTCCGTAACGGCAGATAAAATTGTTTATAAATGCGTCCGCAGTGCTGATGGCATCGGCGGATTTAAGAGAGATTGCGGTTGAGTGTTTCGTTAATAAATCCTGTATGGTTAAGATGTATGTGTTTCCGTCGTTGGTTGTTGGAAGGGGCCCTACAATGTCCATGGACACCTTATCGAACGCTCTACCGGGTGTATCCGTTATTCTCATCGGCAGGCGCGTTTTTACCCTGGTCAGTTTATTACGTTGGCAACTGAGGCAGTTATTAACGTAGTTCGTTATCTGGATCTTCATACCGCTCCACCAATATCTTTCGCGGATTCTCTTCAGGGTTTTTGTAATTCCTTTGTGCCCTGCGTACGCAGAGACGTGATTTTCTGCGATAATATCATTCCATCTATCTTCGGCCGGTATCTGGATTTCGTTTGCGCAGAAGAATATGTGTACGGGGGTGTCTTCGAATGTCGCGATGAGGAGGTTCGAGACGTACTCCATGGAATTGTTGTCTATATAGGTTTTAGAGATTGAAAATGTTCGCAGTCTGAGTTCGTTGGCTACATCAAGTAATGTCCGGAAACATTCTTTTAGGTCGTCAGTTGAAACCTCGTGAGTCAGGGATGGTTTGATGGGTATCTGTATCAGCTTGTTGCTACCGAAATTACTTATCTTTGCTTTGAATAAGGTCAGATCTCGACCGTCGGACAGTTTCCTTTGTCTATGGAGGTCTACGGCTCCTGGGTCTATAGGTTGACCATCCAGGGTTGTGAAACATACTAAATTATCTTTCCTCATAATTAGTCGGTCGCGGAGGTACGTTATTCTCCCTTGTCGTCTTGGCTCCTCATCTTCTTCCTCGTCCTCGGAGGGTAAGGTTTCTTCTTCTTCATCGAGCCAGTTTGGTCCCGTTGGTTGGGGAATTAGGCTGGGGACGGCGGTTAGAATGTCCTCTAGTCCTGTTATGGGTGATTCCTCTTGACTGGAGGCGGGTACTAGGGGTGGTGATACCAAAAGGCTGTCGTCATCTGAACTCGCCCTAGGGCGTGGTGGCGTTTTCGATGGTGGTTCAGATGTTGAGTTTGACGATGATTTCCTCTTCCTCGGGGGAATTGACTGAGGCGGTGGCATAAGATGCGAGTCGGCCCATCTCCTTCGGCGGTTATCGAAGAGAGGGGTTCCTGGATTTGATAACGGTGCTCTTGGCGGCGATGTGCCTCCAGGGGTGCTCCATGAGAGGGGCAACGTAACTGGGTTTCGGGAGAGGGCATCAGCGTTAGAATTCGCTTTTCCCGGTTTGTAGACGACTTTATATTCAAACTCGGCCAGTTTTAGGCGCCATCTGAGGAGGCGCGACGTAGGGTCTTTTACTGACGTCATCCAGACCAGCGGTTTATGGTCTGTGATTAGTGTAAATTTTCGGCCGTAGATATATGGTCTAAAATACTGTACTGCAAATATTATTGCTAAGCACTCCTTCTCTATTGTAGAATAGTTCACTTCAGCGCCCTGCAGGATCCTTGAGGCATAGGCAACGGGACGATCCTTGCCTACTTCGCCTTGGCTTAGTACGGCGCCGATGGCATATCCAGATGCATCGCAGGTGACGTTAAACGGCTTATCGAAATCCGGGTATTGAAGGACTGGTTCGTCACACAGAGCTTGTCGTAGGTCTTCGAAGGCCTTTTCTTGTTTTGGACCCCATTCGAAATTGTGTTCTTTGGCGAGGAGTTGGGTTAGGGGTTTGGAGATTTTAGCGAAGTCATTAATAAATTTGCGGTAGTACCCTGCAAGGCCTAGAAATTCGCGCACGTTTTTCGCGTTCTTAGGTCGTGGGAAATTTTGTACGGCATTAATTTTCTTTGGACATGGTCTGACGCCGTCTTGACTAATCTGATGTCCCAGGTATGCCACTTCCTTATGAAGGAAGCCGCATTTCGAGGGCTGTAATTTGAGGTTGGCTCCGCGCAGTCGGCGGGCTAGTTTATTGAATTTGGCATAATGTTCTTCTAGTGAACGCGCGTAGATCACGATATCATCGAGGTACACGAAGAGTTCGTTGCCTTGTAGGCCGCAGAGGACTGTGTCCATTAATCTTTGGAAGGTAGCCGGAGCATTACGGAGACCGAATGGCATTCTGTTGAATTCGTAGTGGCCGAAAGGCGTGGAGAAGGCGGTCTTCGCGGCATCCTCCTTCTCCATTCCTATCTGATGGAATCCGCTGGCTAAGTCAAACACACTGAAGTATGCGGCGCTGCCTAACTGATCTAGGATTTCGTTAATGCTAGGTAGCGGGTACGCGTCGGCCACCGACTTCTCGTTTAATGCGCGGTAATCGATTACCATGCGCCATTTTTTGTTACCCTCGGCGTCCGCTTTCTTAGGAACAATCCACAAGGGGGAATTATAAGGTGAGTTAGATGGAACGACTATGTCATTCCGTAAGAGTTCGGACATTTGCTTGTTGATTTCGTCCTTGTGGATTGGTGGGTAGCGATACTGTTTAACATGGATTGGAATATCATCCGTCGTAATGATTTTGTGAGTCACCGCGTTTGTTTTTCCCAAACGATCCCCTTGGAGATGGAAAAGATCATTGTGCTTTTCTAACAAAGATTTAACATGATCCATTTCGTCGCCGCTGAGGTGATCCATGGGGATAGTTTCTAATAACTCTTTCACGCGAGCTTCGTGGGAATTTGCGATGGAATAGGTCATTCTGACCTTGGTTTTATCGGGCTGGTTACCGGAGTTAGTATAAGAATCGGGCTGGTTACCGGAGTTAGTATAAGAATCGGGCTGGTTACCGGAGTTAGTATGAGAATCGGGCTGGTTACCGGAGTTAGAATAAGAATCGGGCTGGTTACCGGAGTTAGTATAAGAATCGGGCTGGTTACCGGAGTTAGTAATGTCGGGATGGTTACCGAATACGTCGGGATGATACCCGGAAGTAGAATGGTCGGGATGGTTACCGAATACGTCGGGATGGTTCCCGGAATTAGAAAGGTCGGGATGGTTACCGAATGCGTCGGGATAGTACCCGGAATTAGAAAGGTCGGGATGGTTACCGAATACGTCGGGATGATACCCGGAAGTAGAAAGGTCGGAAGAGTACGACTCGATTTCTTCCATCTCCAATGGGGGCAATCGAAATGAAACTCTTTCCGACGAGGTGTTAAAACACCGGAGGCTCGCTTTGCCTTTACGATTGGTGACAACGCAGTCACCCAGGAATACATCCGGCGCTACATTAACACGGCGGATATATCCCTGTTTGGGTCCTTCGACGTCGACCGCTATACACGCAACGGTACGAGGTTCGAGGACGAATTCTTCGGATTTCGGAGGAGTCTTTGTTCGGACTCGATCCTCACGCTCCACGATCCGACTTCTCGCAGTGTACTCCGATATCTCTCGAGTCTCCTTCGATTCCGGCCGGCTTTTCACGGCGTTTTTCTCTAGGGAGTACTCGATTGAATCCCGAGGAGGCATTGAAATAACCTCCGTCACCGGGGCTCTGCAAGGTCTGACCGCAGGTGCACGAGGATTTGAGGAAGACACTCGAACGTTCCTTGCCGAATGTTCCTCACGCTTGGCGGCTGGAGTTTTAACGAGATCGTTGGTCATAGACGAAGGCATTGAAATAACCTCTGCTGCCAATTTATCGCGAGGCTCAGCCGTGGGCGCGCGAGGGTTCGAGAAGGGAACCCGAATGTTTCCTATCGTTATGGATTGATTCGCAAAGGAGATCTCGGCTCCTGTTCTGAAGAAGGGAGAACCGAGGATTCCGTCGATGTTAATTGGGAAGTTTTCTTCCAAGACATGAAATTCGATAGGGTTTTGACCCTGTAAGTGTATTTTAATTTGACCGAGAGTTGGAATGGATCCCTCGGTTATTCCTTGGACTTCTATAGTGTTCGTATGATCTATAGGTAGATTTGGTTCTAGACTTGACGCACGAATTAAATTGATCTCCGAACCCGTGTCTAACAAAAATTCACACTTCTTTTGTAATTGAGGGGCGGAGATTTTTACGCGCGGGATTGGTGAGTCTGCAGCAAGATTTACTGCTGAGACGAATCGTCGGACTGGTCGTTCGTCCGGATAGCTGTTTGGGTGCGGGCTGTAGTTTGGGTTGAAGATGCGGCCTCCCGCCTGGGGTTGCCTTCGGTCGGGAGGCCGGACTCGTTTCCCGACCTCCTATTATTATTGAAAGCGCGCTTACGGCACTCGTGAATATCGTGCCCGGGGACTTTGCAGTAGTTGCAAAATTTGTTAGGGCTTGAGGGGCGATCTGTGCGACCATCGCGGTACGTGTTTTGGTCGCGAGGATTATTTTCCCATCGCCGTTGCGGCGTCGGGGAGCGATAAGAGTGCCGGTTTGAGTTTCTTGAGGACTGCTGAGACGAGTCCGGTCTGTTATCGCGGCGTTCTTGAGTTCGCTCTGGAATGTCACGAGGGGACTCATTCGTGGAACGCGGGCGATACGGCCGGTTATCAGAGAAGCTGACTCGTTTTTCTTCGCGGATCAGTTCTCGTCGACGAGTCTGGTCTGACTCATACTGCCTGTAAGCAGAGATGGCTGCTTCGAAAACAGTGGCAGGATTTCGCGAAGGGCAATGAAGCACTTCGGCACGCAGCTGGGGAAGGAGACCTCGTAGAAAACAATCTACTACGAAGCGATCTAATTCTTCGTAATCAAGGCCAATATCTGTGGCATCTTGAATCGCGGTTCGAAGGTCTTTAACGCGATTAATGAAGTCTAGGATGTGCTCGTTTGGAGCTTGGAGTACACTCGCGAGATCGCCACGGTACTGGTCAACGAATTTGTATGGGCCCAGTACTGTTCGTAATTTCTCGCATAGTGCAGAAATTGTGAATATGTGCTGGCCTTCTATAGCGGCATAAGCACGATCGTGGAGTTTATTGCAGAGCAATTTTGTGAGGGCACGCTCTGCAGTGGCCGGTACGGTGTCACGCGCGCGTTTGCATGCACGTATGAATTGTAGGACGGAAGACGAAGTTCCGTCGAATCTAGGGACAAGCTCGGCGGCTTGTTTTAGAGCGAAATTACCAGTAGGTTCATACTGTGGGATTTCGCGTGGCTCTGGCGGTGAAGGTTCCCGCATATTAGAGACGTTACTAGGGCCTGGTGTAGGCGATTGTTGACGTAGGGTTTGACTCGTGATTTGGATGTTGCGAAGCTCTTTTCGTATTTCGTCGAGCATATTCTTTTGGTTTTGTGCGTCTTCTTCATATTTGAGACGCAATTTCGCAATAAAATCAGTTTCCTCTTTGAGATATTGCTCTCTACGGGCGAGGTCTTGCGCATAAAGGAGTAACTCTTCCTCGGTCATTGGAGGAAGGTCTGCGTTAGGATCTGCTCGGAGATCCTTTTGAGATCGCGTGATTGGGCGAAACATTTTGATAGATATAAATGGGATTTAGAAATGTGAACTTCGCACTGACACGCGTCGGGGCTTATTAATGCAAATATCGGCGACCACTTCGATGTCCTACCGACTGCGCCAAATTTGTCACGTCCGTCACTGTGTTTTTGTTACAGGTACCAGGAGAGAGAAAAGAGAACAGTGACAGACGGACGGTTGAGATATTATGATTAAAATGAGGAGTGGTCTTTCGTGCCGAGACAGCCGCGGGCTGTCATATGCACTAGGACAACCGATATTGCTATGGATGCAGTCAAGAAAAGAACGTCCGACGCGGTTACAAGGAGTGTCCCGACAAGAATCGCGCGCGAGAGGATGCAACGAGAACGGTGAGTTTACAGGATTCAACAATTATACAAGATATTATACGACTCACCGCAATGTTGTATTAACGCCTAATAATATTGTTGCAGCAGGAACTGGCGGTACTGACAGTAGGTGTCGTACATCGGATCTTCTATACAGATGTCCTCGAGGTGGGGAAGATCTGGCAAAGTTGCTGCTGCTCGGTTCGGGACGACGTTAGTGGCCTTGGATGCTGGCCGCAAGACGACACGTTGATGAGCTGGCAGAGGAACGTCACGGATGATTCGGCAACGGACCCTGGGAACGATGATCGTGTCTCGGCTGTCGTCGTCGTCGGCTATGTCGATTACCTCAGGACGATCGACCGGATGTAGAACTGGCGTCGGAGCTCGCGAGAGGTCCGCGTGGTTGACCTCTTTAGGAGGGTTGCAAGGGCAACCGTATACAGAAACGTAATCGGACGCGTCACACGGAATGTGCTCGGTGGTTCCCAGAAGTTCTGTCCACTCGGTAGTGGCAATGATTTGATCGAGCACCGCTTTATTTCTTAACGCGCGTCTCAATTTAGCAAGTTGATACTTGCGTCCCGCTCGACGTGGGCGTCGCATGGGTAAGGAATAGTAATGATGGAATATTAATAATATAATGAAAATGAACTTCCACTTGTTATTAACCTTTTTGGTAGTTAACTCGCTTCACGTCTATAGTGGCGGCTCAGCGTTTCCACTGCGCACTTTAGACCAATTCTAGACGTGGCACGAGAACTTCTCTATGACTCGCTTCAAATTCCTTATTGGCGGCTCAGCGTTTCCACTGCGCACTTTAGACCAAGTCCGGATATGTCACGAGTTTAATATATTCTATGCAAGAACTGAATTGGAAGATGGTGTTGAACTAACACAAGAATAACAAAATCGAAGCACTGGTATAACAACGATATATTAAATAAGAACTGGTAAGTACACTGGTATACAATATGTGAGTAGTATTATAATAGGAGTAGTAATTGGATTAATGAATAATGGATATTGTAATATGTTATGAGAATTAGGACTTGAGTTGAGTTGAGTTAGAGTTGGAATTGGAATTGGAATTAGGAGTGAAGGATCGACACACTTCACTTTCGCGGAGCTAGACTGAACACGTCTGCTCTTGAAGTCGGAAGAAGCCGGACTGGCAGCTGAGGCCAGGTTGGCACGACTGCTCGAGTCGCCGGTCGGAGGCGGACTGATGCAAGCGTCCGCTCTGCCTTGCCTCCTTCGTTCGGAGTGGGGATAGCTGACGCTGCAGTCTCTTTGTTCTTCAGTCGTCGGAGTGGGAGAACCGCTGACGCAGCAGCGTCTTCGCTCCCGGGGACTGCACGTGCATTTCTGCTGACGCTGCAGTCTCGTGGCTGTCCTATTGCCCTCTACGAGCGTGGGACTGCTGATGCAGCAGTCTTTGGACTTCTCGACGTTTCTAGAAGCTTCTAGATGCTTCCAGAGTGATGCAATACTTTATTGCATTATGTGTCGTGGTGATGGGTTGGAACTGAGGTAAGGTGTTGATCAAGGTGAAGTTATGGTGATGGATAGAGACGGAGATAAGGATTAGAACAATACAATAATGAGATCTTAATACTATGCTCTTATGTCTAGGGGACGGTGTATGGATCTTATGCAGATCAGACCTTGTATACATAGTGTGTGTACAAGGCCAACGTCGTACATCGGACGACGTAACAAGGCACGTCTGTGCGAGTCGCTGGCTGAAGGCGGACTGATGCAAGCGTTCGCTCTGCCTTGCCTCCTTCGGTCGGAGTGGGGATAGCTGACGCTGCAGTCTCTTTGTTCTTCAGTCGTCGGAGTGGGAGAACTGCTGACGCAGCAGCGTCTTTGCTCCCGGGGACTGCACGTGCATTTCTGCTGACGCTGCAGTCTCGTGGCTGTCCTATTGCCCTCTACGAGCGTGGGACTGCTGATGCAGCAGTCTTTGGACTTCTCGACGTTTCTAGAAGCTTCTAGATGCTTCCAGAGTGATGCAATACTTTATTGCATTATGTGTCGTGGTGATGGGTTGAAACTGAGGTAAGGTGTTGATCAAGGTGAAGTTATGGTGATGGGTAGAGACGGAGATAAGGATTAGAACAATAGAATATATGAGATCTTAATATTATGCTCTTATGTCTAGGGGACGGTGTGTGGATCTTATGCAGATCAGACCTTGTATACATAGTGTGTGTACAAGGCCAACGTCGTACATCGGACGACGTAACATCCTCTCGCACGTGTTTTTGCTCGACTAGCCTGCGGGATGCATCCTCTCGCACGTGTTTTTGCTCGACTAGCCTGCGGGATGCATCCTCTCGCACGTGTTTTTGCTCGACTAGCCTGCGGGACGCATCCTCTCGCACGTGTTTTTACTCGACTAGCCTGCGGGATGCATCCTCTCGCACGTGTTCTTACTCGACTAGCCTGCGGGATGCATCCTCTCGCACGTGTTTTTGCTCGACTAGCCTGCGGGATGCATCCTCTCGCACGTGTTTTTACTCGACTAGCCTGCGGGATGCATCCTCCCGCACGTGTTTTTACTCGACTAGCCTGCGGGATACATCCTCTCGCACGTGTTTTTGCTCGACTAGCCTGCGGGATGCATCCTCTCGCACGTGTTTTTGCTCGACTAGCCTGCGGGATGCATCCTCTCGCACGTGTTTTTGCTCGACTAGCCTGCGGGACGCATCCTCTCGCACGTGTTTTTACTCGACTAGCCTGCGGGATGCATCCTCTCGCACGTGTTTTTACTTGACTAGCCTGCGGGATGCATCCTCTCGCACGTGTTTTTACTCGACTAGCCTGCGGGATGCATCCTCTCGCACGTGTTTTTGCTCGACTAGGCATGCGCATCCCAAAAAACCTGCGCATGCGCATCCCAAAAAACCTGCGCATGCGCATCCCACAAAACCTCGCAGGTGTTTGTGCTCGACTAGCCTGCGGGATGCATCCTCTCGCACGTGTTTTTACTCGACTAGCCTGCGGGATGCATCCTCTCGCACGTGTTTTTCCTCGACTAGCCATGCGCATCCCAAAAAAACTGCGCATGCGCATCCCAAAAAACCTGCGCATGCGCATCCCAAAAAACCTGCGCATGCGCATCACACAAAACCTGCGCATGCGCATCCCACAAAACCTCGCACGTGTTTTTACTCGACTAGCCTGCGGGATGCATCCTCTCGCACGTGGTTTTACTCGACTAGCCTGCGGGATGCATCCTCTCGCACGTGATTTTGCTCGACTAGCCATGCGCATCCCAAAAAACCTGCGCATGCGCATCCCTCAAAACCTGCGCATGCGCATCCCACAAAACCTCGCACGTGTTTTTACTCGACTTGCCTGCGGGATGCATCCTCTCGCACGTGTTTTTACTCGACTAGCCTTCGGGATTCATCCTCTCGCACGTGTTTTTACTCGACTAGCCTGCGGGATGCATCCTCTCGCACGTGTTTTTGCTCGACTAGCCTGCGGGATGCATCCTCTCGCACGTGTTTTTACTCGACTAGCCTGCGGGATGCATCCTCTCGCACGTGTTTTTACTCGACTAGCCTGCGGGATGCATCCTCTCGCACGTGTTTTTACTCCACTAGCCTGCGGGATGCATCCTCTCGCACGTGTTTTTGCTCGACTAGGCATGCGCATCCCAAAAAACCTGCGCATGCGCATCCCAAAAAACCTGCGCATGCGCATCCCACAAAACCTCGCACGTGTTTTTACTCGACTAGCCTGCGGGATGCATCCTCTCGCACGTGTTTTTGCTCGACTAGCCTGCGGAATGCATCCTCTCGCACGTGTTTTTGCTCGACTAGCCTGCGGGATGCATCCTCTCGCACGTGTTTGTGCTCGACTAGCCTGCGGGATGCATCCTCTCGCACGTGTTTTTACTCGACTTGCCTGCGGGATGCATCCTCTCGCACGTGTTTTTGCTCGACTAGCCTGCGGGATGCATCCTCTCGCACGTGTTTTTGCTCGACTAGCCTGCGGGATGCATCCTCTCGCACGTGTTTTTACTCGACTAGCCTGCAGGATGCATCCTCTCGCACGTGTTTTTACTCGACTAGCCTGCGGGATGCATCCTCTCGCACGTGTTTTTACTTGACTAGCCTGCGGGATGCATCCTCTCGCACGTGTTTTTACTCGACTAGCCTGCGGGATGCATCCTCTCGCACGTGTTTTTACTCGACTAGCCTGCGGGATGCATCCTCTCGCACGTGTTTTTGCTCGACTAGGCATGCGCATCCCAAAAAACCTGCGCATGCGCATCCCACAAAACCTCGCAGGTGTTTGTGCTCGACTAGCCTGCGGGATGCATCCTCTCGCACGTGTTTTTACTCGACTTGCCTGCAGGATGCATCCTCTCGCACGTGTTTTTACTCGACTAGCCTGCGGGATGCATCCTCTCGCACGTGTTTTTACTCGACTAGCCTGCGGGATGCATCCTCTCGCACGTGTTTTTGCTCGACTAGGCATGCGCATCCCAAAAAACCTGCGCATGCGCATCCCAAAAAACCTGCGCATGCGCATCCCACAAAACCTCGCACGTGTTTTTACTCGACTAGCCTGCGGGATGCATCCTCTCGCACGTGTTTTTGCTCGACTAGCCTGCGGAATGCATCCTCTCGCACGTGTTTTTGCTCGACTAGCCTGCGGGATGCATCCTCTCGCACGTGTTTGTGCTCGACTAGCCTGCGGGATGCATCCTCTCGCACGTGTTTTTACTCGACTTGCCTGCGGGATGCATCCTCTCGTACGTGTTTTTGCTCGACTAGCCTGCGGGATGCATCCTCTCGCACGTGTTTTTGCTCGACTAGCCTGCGGGATGCATCCTCTCGCACGTGTTTTTACTCGACTAGCCTGCAGGATGCATCCTCTCGCACGTGTTTTTACTCGACTAGCCTGCGGGATGCATCCTCTCGCACGTGTTTTTACTCGACTAGCCTGCGGGATGCATCCTCTCGCACGTGTTTTTGCTCGACTAGCCTGCGGGATGCATCCTCTCGCACGTGTTTTTACTCGACTACCCTGCGGGATGCATCCTCTCGCACGTGATTTTGCTCGACTAGCCATGCGCAACCCAAAAAACCTGCGCATGCGCGTCCCACAAAACCTGCGCATGCGCATCCCACAAAACCTCGCACGTGTTTTTACTCGACTAGCCTGCGGGATGCATCCTCTCGCACGTGTTTTTACTCGACTAGCCTGCGGGATGTATCCTCTCGCACGTGGTTTTACTCGACTAGCCTGCGGGATGCATCCTCTCGCACGTGATTTTGCTCGACTAGCCATGCGCATCCCAAAAAACCTGCGCATGCGCATCCCTCAAAACCTGCGCATGCGCATCCCACAAAACCTCGCACGTGTTTTTACTCGACTTGCCTGCGGGATGCATCCTCTCGCACGTGTTTTTACTCGACTAGCCTTCGGGATTCATCCTCTCGCACGTGTTTTTACTCGACTAGCCTGCGGGATGCATCCTCTCGCACGTGTTTTTGCTCGACTAGCCTGCGGGATGCATCCTCTCGCACGTGTTTTTACTCGACTAGCCTGCGGGATGCATCCTCTCGCACGTGTTTTTACTCGACTAGCCTGCGGGATGCATCCTCTCGCACGTGTTTTTACTCCACTAGCCTGCGGGATGCATCCTCTCGCACGTGTTTTTGCTCGACTAGGCATGCGCATCCCAAAAAACCTGCGCATGCGCATCCCAAAAAACCTGCGCATGCGCATCCCACAAAACCTCGCACGTGTTTTTACTCGACTAGCCTGCGGGATGCATCCTCTCGCACGTGTTTTTGCTCGACTAGCCTGCGGAATGCATCCTCTCGCACGTGTTTTTGCTCGACTAGCCTGCGGGATGCATCCTCTCGCACGTGTTTGTGCTCGACTAGCCTGCGGGATGCATCCTCTCGCACGTGTTTTTACTCGACTTGCCTGCGGGATGCATCCTCTCGCACGTGTTTTTGCTCGACTAGCCTGCGGGATGCATCCTCTCGCACGTGTTTTTGCTCGACTAGCCTGCGGGATGCATCCTCTCGCACGTGTTTTTACTCGACTAGCCTGCAGGATGCATCCTCTCGCACGTGTTTTTACTCGACTAGCCTGCGGGATGCATCCTCTCGCACGTGTTTTTACTTGACTAGCCTGCGGGATGCATCCTCTCGCACGTGTTTTTACTCGACTAGCCTGCGGGATGCATCCTCTCGCACGTGTTTTTACTCGACTAGCCTGCGGGATGCATCCTCTCGCACGTGTTTTTGCTCGACTAGGCATGCGCATCCCAAAAAACCTGCGCATGCGCATCCCACAAAACCTCGCAGGTGTTTGTGCTCGACTAGCCTGCGGGATGCATCCTCTCGCACGTGTTTTTACTCGACTAGCCTGCGGGATGCATCCTCTCGCACGTGTTTTTCCTCGACTAGCCATGCGCATCCCAAAAAAACTGCGCATGCGCATCCCAAAAAACCTGCGCATGCGCATCCCAAAAAACCTGCGCATGCGCATCACACAAAACCTGCGCATGCGCATCCCACAAAACCTCGCACGTGTTTTTACTCGACTAGCCTGCGGGATGCATCCTCTCGCACGTGGTTTTACTCGACTAGCCTGCGGGATGCATCCTCTCGCACGTGATTTTGCTCGACTAGCCATGCGCATCCCAAAAAACCTGCGCATGCGCATCCCACAAAACCTCGCACGTGTTTTTACTCGACTAGCCTGCGGGATGCATCCTCTCGCACGTGTTTTTACTCGACTAGCCTGCGGGATGCATCCTCTCGCACGTGTTTTTGCTCGACTAGCCTGCGGGATGCATCCTCTCGCACGTGTTTTTACTCGACTACCCTGCGGGATGCATCCTCTCGCACGTGATTTTGCTCGACTAGCCATGCGCAACCCAAAAAACCTGCGCATGCGCGTCCCACAAAACCTGCGCATGCGCATCCCACAAAACCTCGCACGTGTTTTTACTCGACTAGCCTGCGGGATGCATCCTCTCGCACGTGTTTTTACTCGACTAGCCTGCGGGATGTATCCTCTCGCACGTGGTTTTACTCGACTAGCCTGCGGGATGCATCCTCTCGCACGTGATTTTGCTCGACTAGCCATGCGCATCCCAAAAAACCTGCGCATGCGCATCCCTCAAAACCTGCGCATGCGCATCCCACAAAACCTCGCACGTGTTTTTACTCGACTTGCCTGCGGGATGCATCCTCTCGCACGTGTTTTTACTCGACTAGCCTTCGGGATTCATCCTCTCGCACGTGTTTTTACTCGACTAGCCTGCGGGATGCATCCTCTCGCACGTGTTTTTGCTCGACTAGCCTGCGGGATGCATCCTCTCGCACGTGTTTTTACTCGACTAGCCTGCGGGATGCATCCTCTCGGACGTGTTTTTACTCGACTAGCCTGCGGGATGCATCCTCTCGCACGTGTTTTTACTCGACTAGCCTGCGGGATGCATCCTCTCGCACGTGTTTTTGCTCGACTAGGCATGCGCATCCCAAAAAACCTGCGCATGCGCATCCCACAAAACCTCGCACGTGTTTTTACTCGACTAGCCTGCGGGATGCATCCTCTCGCACGTGTTTTTGCTCGACTAGCCTGCGGAATGCATCCTCTCGCACGTGTTTTTGCTCGACTAGCCTGCGGGATGCATCCTCTCGCACGTGTTTGTGCTCGACTAGCCTGCGGGATGCATCCTCTCGCACGTGTTTTTACTCGACTTGCCTGCGGGATGCATCCTCTCGCACGTGTTTTTGCTCGACTAGCCTGCGGGATGCATCCTCTCGCACGTGTTTTTGCTCGACTAGCCTGCGGGATGCATCCTCTCGCACGTGTTTTTACTCGACTAGCCTGCAGGATGCATCCTCTCGCACGTGTTTTTACTCGACTAGCCTGCGGGATGCATCCTCTCGCACGTGTTTTTACTCGACTAGCCTGCGGGATGCATCCTCTCGCACGTGTTTTTGCTCGACTAGGCATGCGCATCCCAAAAAACCTGCGCATGCGCATCCCAAAAAACCTGCGCATGCGCATCCCACAAAACCTCGCACGTGTTTTTACTCGACTAGCCTGCGGGATGCATCCTCTCGCACGTGTTTTTGCTCGACTAGCCTGCGGAATGCATCCTCTCGCACGTGTTTTTGCTCGACTAGCCTGCGGGATGCATCCTCTCGCACGTGTTTGTGCTCGACTAGCCTGCGGGATGCATCCTCTCGCACGTGTTTTTACTCGACTTGCCTGCAGGATGCATCCTCTCGCACGTGTTTTTACTCGACTAGCCTGCGGGATGCATCCTCTCGCACGTGTTTTTACTCGACTAGCCTGCGGGATGCATCCTCTCGCACGTGTTTTTGCTCGACTAGGCATGCGCATCCCAAAAAACCTGCGCATGCGCATCCCAAAAAACCTGCGCATGCGCATCCCACAAAACCTCGCACGTGTTTTTACTCGACTAGCCTGCGGGATGCATCCTCTCGCACGTGTTTTTGCTCGACTAGCCTGCGGAATGCATCCTCTCGCACGTGTTTTTGCTCGACTAGCCTGCGGGATGCATCCTCTCGCACGTGTTTGTGCTCGACTAGCCTGCGGGATGCATCCTCTCGCACGTGTTTTTACTCGACTTGCCTGCGGGATGCATCCTCTCGTACGTGTTTTTGCTCGACTAGCCTGCGGGATGCATCCTCTCGCACGTGTTTTTGCTCGACTAGCCTGCGGGATGCATCCTCTCGCACGTGTTTTTACTCGACTAGCCTGCAGGATGCATCCTCTCGCACGTGTTTTTACTCGACTAGCCTGCGGGATGCATCCTCTCGCACGTGTTTTTACTTGACTAGCCTGCGGGATGCATCCTCTCGCACGTGTTTTTACTCGACTAGCCTGCGGGATGCATCCTCTCGCACGTGTTTTTACTCGACTAGCCTGCGGGATGCATCCTCTCGCACGTGTTTTTGCTCGACTAGGCATGCGCATCCCAAAAAACCTGCGCATGCGCATCCCAAAAAACCTGCGCATGCGCATCCCACAAAACCTCGCAGGTGTTTGTGCTCGACTAGCCTGCGGGATGCATCCTCTCGCACGTGTTTTTACTCGACTAGCCTGCGGGATGCATCCTCTCGCACGTGTTTTTACTCGACTAGCCTGCGGGATGCATCCTCTCGCACGTGTTTTTGCTCGACTAGGCATGCGCATCCCAAAAAACCTGCGCATGCGCATCCCACAAAACCTCGCACGTGTTTTTACTCGACTAGCCTGCGGGATGCATCCTCTCGCACGTGTTTTTGCTCGACTAGCCTGCGGGATGCATCCTCTCGCACGTGTTTTTGCTCGACTAGCCTGCGGGATGCATCCTCTCGCACGTGTTTTTACTCGACTAGCCTGCAGGATGCATCCTCTCGCACGTGTTTTTACTCGACTAGCCTGCGGGATGCATCCTCTCGCACGTGTTTTTGCTCGACTAGCCATGCGCATCCCAAAAAACCTGCGCATGCGCATTCCAAAAAACCTGCGCATGCGCATCCCACAAAACCTCGCACGTGTTTTTACTCGACTACCCTGCGGGATGCATCCTCTCGCACGTGTTTTTGCTCGACTAGCCATGCGCATCCCAAAAAACCTGCGCATGCGCATCCCACAAAACCTGCGCATGCGCATGCCACAAAACCTCGCACGTGTTTTTGCTCGACTAGCCATGCGCATCCCAAAAAACCTGCGCATGCGCATCCCACAAAACCTGCGCATGCGCATCCCACAAAACCTCGCACGTGTTTTTACTCGACTAGCCTGCGGGATACATCCTCTCGCACGTGTTTTTGCTCGACTAGCCTGCGGGATGCATCTTCTCGCACGTGTTTTTGCTCGACTAGCCTGCGGGATGCATCCTCTCGCACGTGTTTTTGCTCGACTAGCCTGCGGGACGCATCCTCTCGCACGTGTTTTTACTCGACTAGCCTGCGGGATGCATCCTCTCGCACGTGTTTTTACTCGACTAGCCTTCGGGATTCATCCTCTCGCACGTGTTTTTACTCGACTAGCCTGCGGGATGCATCCTCTCGCACGTGTTTTTACTCGACTACCCTGCGGGATGCATCCTCTCGCACGTGTTTTTGCTCGACTAGCCATGCGCATCCCAAAAAACCTGCGCATGCGCATCCCAAAAAACCTGCGCATGCGCATCCCACAAAACCTGCGCATGCGCATCCCAGAAAACCTCGCACGTGTTTTTACTCGACTAGCCTGCGGGATGCATCCTCTCGCACGTGTTTTTACTCGACTAGCCTGCGGGATGCATCCTCTCGCACGTATTTTTACTCGACTAGCCTGCGGGATGTATCCTCTCGCACGTGTTTTTGCTCGACTAGCCTGCGGGATGCATCCTCTCGCACGTGTTTTTGCTCGACTAGCCTGCGGGATGCATCCTCTCGCACGTGTTTTTACTCGACTAGCCTGCAGGATGCATCCTCTCGCACGTGTTTTTACTCGACTAGCCTGCGGGATGCATCCTCTCGCACGTGTTTTTGCTCGACTAGCCATGCGCATCCCAAAAAACCTGCGCATGCGCATTCCAAAAAACCTGCGCATGCGCATCCCACAAAACCTCGCACGTGTTTTTACTCGACTAGCCTGCGGGATGCATCCTCTCGCACGTGTTTTTGCTCGACTAGCCTGCGGGATGCATCCTCTCGCACGTGTTTTTACTCGACTACCTTGCGGGATGCATCCTCTCGCACGTGTTTTTGCTCGACTAGCCATGCGCATCCCAAAAAACCTGCGCATGCGCATCCCACAAAACCTGCGCATGCGCATGCCACAAAACCTCGCACGTGTTTTTGCTCGACTAGCCATGCGCATCCCAAAAAACCTGCGCATGCGCATCCCACAAAACCTGCGCATGCGCATCCCACAAAACCTCGCACGTGTTTTTACTCGACTAGCCTGCGGGATGCATCCTCTCGCACGTGTTTTTACTCGACTAGCCTGCGGGATGCATCCTCTCGCACGTGTTTTTACTCGACTAGCCTGCGGGATGCATCCTCCCGCACGTGTTTTTACTCGACTAGCCTGCGGGATACATCCTCTCGCACGTGTTTTTGCTCGACTAGCCTGCGGGATGCATCCTCTCGCACGTGTTTTTACTCGACTAGCCTGCGGGATGCATCCTCTCGCACGTGTATTTACTCGACTAGCCTGCGGGATGTATCCTCTCGCACGTGGTTTTACTCGACTAGCCTGCGGGATGCATCCTCTCGCACGTGTTTTTACTCGACTAGCCTTCGGGATTCATCCTCTCGCACGTCTTTTTACTCGACTAGCCTGCGGGATGCATCCTCTCGCACGTGTTTTTGATCGACTAGCCTGCGGGATGCATCCTCTCGCACGTGTTTTTACTCGACTAGCCTTCGGGATTCATCCTCTCGCACGTGTTTTTACTCGACTAGCCTGCGGGATGCATCCTCTCGCACGTGTTTTTGCTCGACTAGCCTGCGGGATGCATCCTCTCGCACGTGTTTTTGCTCGACTAGCCTGCGGGATGCATCCTCTCGCACGTGTTTTTGCTCGACTAGCCTGCGGGACGCATCCTCTCGCACGTGTTTTTACTCGACTAGCCTGCGGGATGCATCCTCTCGCACGTGTTTTTACTCGACTAGCCTGCGGGATGCATCCTCTCGCACGTGTTTTTACTCGACTAGCCTGCGGGATGCATCCTCTCGCACGTGTTTTTACTCGACTAGCCTGCGGGATGCATCCTCTCGCACGTGTTTTTGCTCGACTAGGCATGCGCATCCCAAAAAACCTGCGCATGCGCATCCCAAAAAACCTGCGCATGCGCATCCCAAAAAACCTGCGCATGCGCATCTCACAAAACCTCGCACGTGTTTTTACTCGACTAGCCTGCGGGATGCATCCTCTCGCACGTGTTTTTGCTCGACTAGCCTGCGGGATGCATCCTCTCGCACGTGTTTTTACTCGACTAGCCTGCGGGATGCATCCTCCCGCACGTGTTTTTACTCGACTAGCCTGCGGGATACATCCTCTCGCACGTGTTTTTGCTCGACTAGCCTGCGGGATGCATCCTCTCGCACGAGTTTTTGCTCGACTAGCCTGCGGGATGCATCCTCTCGCACGTGTTTTTGCTCGACTAGCCTGCGGGACGCATCTTCTCGCACGTGTTTTTACTCGACTAGCCTGCAGGATGCATCCTCTCGCACGTGTTTTTACTCGACTAGCCTGCGGGATGCATCCTCTCGCACGTGTTTTTGCTCGACTAGCCTGCGGGACGCATCCTCTCGCACGTGTTTTTACTCGACTAGCCTGCGGGATGCATCCTCTCGCACGTGTTTTTACTCGACTAGCCTGCGGGATGCATCCTCTCGCACGTGTTTTTACTCGACTAGCCTGCGGGATGCATCCTCTCGCACGTGTTTTTACTCGACTAGCCTGCGGGATGCATCCTCTCGCACGTGTTTTTGCTCGACTAGGCATGCGCATCCCAAAAAACCTGCGCATGCGCATCCCAAAAAACCTGCGCATGCGCATCCCACAAAACCTCGCACGTGTTTTTACTCGACTAGCCTGCGGGATGCATCCTCTCGCACGTGTTTTTGCTCGACTAGCCTGCGGGATGCATCCTCTCGCACGTGTTTTTACTCGACTAGCCTGCGGGATGCATCCTCCCGCACGTGTTTTTACTCGACTAGCCTGCGGGATACATCCTCTCGCACGTGTTTTTGCTCGACTAGCCTGCGGGACGCATCCTCTCGCACGTGTTTTTACTCGACTAGCCTGCGGGATGCATCCTCTCGCACGTGTTTTTACTCGACTAGCCTGCGGGATGCATCCTCTCGCACGTATTTTTACTCGACTAGCCTGCGGGATGTATCCTCTCGCACGTGTTTTTGCTCGACTAGCCTGCGGGATGCATCCTCTCGCACGTGTTTTTGCTCGACTAGCCTGCGGGATGCATCCTCTCGCACGTGTTTTTACTCGACTAGCCTGCAGGATGCATCCTCTCGCACGTGTTTTTACTCGACTAGCCTGCGGGATGCATCCTCTCGCACGTGTTTTTGCTCGACTAGCCATGCGCATCCCAAAAAACCTGCGCATGCGCATTCCAAAAAACCTGCGCATGCGCATCCCACAAAACCTCGCACGTGTTTTTACTCGACTAGCCTGCGGGATGCATCCTCTCGCACGTGTTTTTACTCGACTACCCTGCGGGATGCATCCTCTCGCACGTGTTTTTGCTCGACTAGCCATGCGCATCCCAAAAAACCTGCGCATGCGCATCCCAAAAAACCTGCGCATGCGCATCCCACAAAACCTGCGCATGCGCATCCCAGAAAACCTCGCACGTGTTTTTACTCGACTAGCCTGCGGGATGCATCCTCTCGCACGTGTTTTTACTCGACTAGCCTGCGGGATGCATCCTCTCGCACGTATTTTTACTCGACTAGCCTGCGGGATGTATCCTCTCGCACGTGTTTTTGCTCGACTAGCCTGCGGGATGCATCCTCTCGCACGTGTTTTTGCTCGACTAGCCTGCGGGATGCATCCTCTCGCACGTGTTTTTACTCGACTAGCCTGCAGGATGCATCCTCTCGCACGTGTTTTTACTCGACTAGCCTGCGGGATGCATCCTCTCGCACGTGTTTTTGCTCGACTAGCCATGCGCATCCCAAAAAACCTGCGCATGCGCATTCCAAAAAACCTGCGCATGCGCATCCCACAAAACCTCGCACGTGTTTTTACTCGACTAGCCTGCGGGATGCATCCTCTCGCACGTGTTTTTGCTCGACTAGCCTGCGGGATGCATCCTCTCGCACGTGTTTTTACTCGACTACCTTGCGGGATGCATCCTCTCGCACGTGTTTTTGCTCGACTAGCCATGCGCATCCCAAAAAACCTGCGCATGCGCATCCCACAAAACCTGCGCATGCGCATGCCACAAAACCTCGCACGTGTTTTTGCTCGACTAGCCATGCGCATCCCAAAAAACCTGCGCATGCGCATCCCACAAAACCTGCGCATGCGCATCCCACAAAACCTCGCACGTGTTTTTACTCGACTAGCCTGCGGGATGCATCCTCTCGCACGTGTTTTTACTCGACTAGCCTGCGGGATGCATCCTCTCGCACGTGTTTTTACTCGACTAGCCTGCGGGATGCATCCTCCCGCACGTGTTTTTACTCGACTAGCCTGCGGGATACATCCTCTCGCACGTGTTTTTGCTCGACTAGCCTGCGGGATGCATCCTCTCGCACGTGTTTTTACTCGACTAGCCTGCGGGATGCATCCTCTCGCACGTGTATTTACTCGACTAGCCTGCGGGATGTATCCTCTCGCACGTGGTTTTACTCGACTAGCCTGCGGGATGCATCCTCTCGCACGTGTTTTTACTCGACTAGCCTTCGGGATTCATCCTCTCGCACGTCTTTTTACTCGACTAGCCTGCGGGATGCATCCTCTCGCACGTGTTTTTGATCGACTAGCCTGCGGGATGCATCCTCTCGCACGTGTTTTTACTCGACTAGCCTTCGGGATTCATCCTCTCGCACGTGTTTTTACTCGACTAGCCTGCGGGATGCATCCTCTCGCACGTGTTTTTGCTCGACTAGCCTGCGGGATGCATCCTCTCGCACGTGTTTTTGCTCGACTAGCCTGCGGGATGCATCCTCTCGCACGTGTTTTTGCTCGACTAGCCTGCGGGACGCATCCTCTCGCACGTGTTTTTACTCGACTAGCCTGCGGGATGCATCCTCTCGCACGTGTTTTTACTCGACTAGCCTGCGGGATGCATCCTCTCGCACGTGTTTTTACTCGACTAGCCTGCGGGATGCATCCTCTCGCACGTGTTTTTACTCGACTAGCCTGCGGGATGCATCCTCTCGCACGTGTTTTTGCTCGACTAGGCATGCGCATCCCAAAAAACCTGCGCATGCGCATCCCAAAAAACCTGCGCATGCGCATCCCAAAAAACCTGCGCATGCGCATCTCACAAAACCTCGCACGTGTTTTTACTCGACTAGCCTGCGGGATGCATCCTCTCGCACGTGTTTTTGCTCGACTAGCCTGCGGGATGCATCCTCTCGCACGTGTTTTTACTCGACTAGCCTGCGGGATGCATCCTCCCGCACGTGTTTTTACTCGACTAGCCTGCGGGATACATCCTCTCGCACGTGTTTTTGCTCGACTAGCCTGCGGGATGCATCCTCTCGCACGAGTTTTTGCTCGACTAGCCTGCGGGATGCATCCTCTCGCACGTGTTTTTGCTCGACTAGCCTGCGGGACGCATCTTCTCGCACGTGTTTTTACTCGACTAGCCTGCAGGATGCATCCTCTCGCACGTGTTTTTACTCGACTAGCCTGCGGGATGCATCCTCTCGCACGTGTTTTTGCTCGACTAGCCTGCGGGACGCATCCTCTCGCACGTGTTTTTACTCGACTAGCCTGCGGGATGCATCCTCTCGCACGTGTTTTTACTCGACTAGCCTGCGGGATGCATCCTCTCGCACGTGTTTTTACTCGACTAGCCTGCGGGATGCATCCTCTCGCACGTGTTTTTACTCGACTAGCCTGCGGGATGCATCCTCTCGCACGTGTTTTTGCTCGACTAGGCATGCGCATCCCAAAAAACCTGCGCATGCGCATCCCAAAAAACCTGCGCATGCGCATCCCACAAAACCTCGCACGTGTTTTTACTCGACTAGCCTGCGGGATGCATCCTCTCGCACGTGTTTTTGCTCGACTAGCCTGCGGGATGCATCCTCTCGCACGTGTTTTTACTCGACTAGCCTGCGGGATGCATCCTCCCGCACGTGTTTTTACTCGACTAGCCTGCGGGATACATCCTCTCGCACGTGTTTTTGCTCGACTAGCCTGCGGGACGCATCCTCTCGCACGTGTTTTTACTCGACTAGCCTGCGGGATGCATCCTCTCGCACGTGTTTTTACTCGACTAGCCTGCGGGATGCATCCTCTCGCACGTATTTTTACTCGACTAGCCTGCGGGATGTATCCTCTCGCACGTGTTTTTGCTCGACTAGCCTGCGGGATGCATCCTCTCGCACGTGTTTTTGCTCGACTAGCCTGCGGGATGCATCCTCTCGCACGTGTTTTTACTCGACTAGCCTGCAGGATGCATCCTCTCGCACGTGTTTTTACTCGACTAGCCTGCGGGATGCATCCTCTCGCACGTGTTTTTGCTCGACTAGCCATGCGCATCCCAAAAAACCTGCGCATGCGCATTCCAAAAAACCTGCGCATGCGCATCCCACAAAACCTCGCACGTGTTTTTACTCGACTAGCCTGCGGGATGCATCCTCTCGCACGTGTTTTTGCTCGACTAGCCTGCGGGATGCATCCTCTCGCACGTGTTTTTACTCGACTACCCTGCGGGAAGCATCCTCTCGCACGTGTTTTTGCTCGACTAGCCATGCGCATCCCAAAAAACCTGCGCATGCGCATCCCACAAAACCTGCGCATGCGCATGCCACAAAACCTCGCACGTGTTTTTGCTCGACTAGCCATGCGCATCCCAAAAAACCTGCGCATGCGCATCCCACAAAACCTGCGCATGCGCATCCCACAAAACCTCGCACGTGTTTTTACTCGACTAGCCTGCGGGATGCATCCTCTCGCACGTGTTTTTACTCGACTAGCCTGCGGGATGCATCCTCTCGCACGTGTTTTTACTCGACTAGCCTGCGGATGCATCCTCCCGCACGTGTTTTTACTCGACTAGCCTGCGGGATACATCCTCTCGCACGTGTTTTTGCTCGACTAGCCTGCGGGATGCATCCTCTCGCACGTGTTTTTGCTCGACTAGCCTGCGGGATGCATCCTCTCGCACGTGTTTTTGCTCGACTAGCCATGCGCATCCCAAAAAACCTGCGCATGCGCATTCCAAAAAACCTGCGCATGCGCATCCCACAAAACCTCGCACGTGTTTTTACTCGACTAGCCTGCGGGATGTATCCTCTCGCACGTGTTTTTGCTCGACTAGCCTGCGGGATGCATCCTCTCGCACGTGTTTTTACTCGACTACCCTGCGGGATGCATCCTCTCGCACGTGTTTTTGCTCGACTAGCCATGCGCATCCCAAAAAACCTGCGCATGCGCATCCCACAAAACCTGCGCATGCGCATGCCACAAAACCTCGCACGTGTTTTTGCTCGACTAGCCATGCGCATCCCAAAAAACCTGCGCATGCGCATCCCACAAAACCTGCCCATGCGCATCCCACAAAACCTCGCACGTGTTTTTACTCGACTAGCCTGCGGGATGCATCCTCTCGCACGTGTTTTTACTCGACTAGCCTGCGGGATGCATCCTCTCGCACGTGTTTTTACTCGACTAGCCTGCGGGATGCATCCTCCCGCACGTGTTTTTGCTCGACTAGCCATGCGCATCCCAAAAAACCTGCGCATGCGCATCCCACAAAACCTGCGCATGCGCATGCCACAAAACCTCGCACGTGTTTTTGCTCGACTAGCCATGCGCATCCCAAAAAACCTGCGCATGCGCATCCACAAAACCTGCGCATGCGCATCCCACAAAACCTCGCACGTGTTTTTACTCGACTAGCCTGCGGGATGCATCCTCTCGCACGTGTTTTT